>NW_020173945.1:4045242-4129127 GCF_003031525.2 Neophocaena asiaeorientalis asiaeorientalis
AATCGTCTAGAGAAGGACAGTCCGACATATAGCCACTCAGTAGCTCTGTGGCCTCAGACATGGGCTTAACCACTCTGGACCTCAGTTTCTTGATCTGCAAAATGGGACTAACAGTCCCCACCCCAGGCCGGTTTCAAGACGAGGAGTAAAAGCGCCCAGGAAACCCTCGGATCGTGCCTCCGTGGGCTAGAGGATCCTCTGCCGCCTCCCACAGCCCGCCCGCCGAGACCCCAGACCGCCAGCCCGAGGCCGGGGCCGGGGCCGGCCTGGAGGCGGTTACGTAACCAGCGAGCCGGGCGGCCGGACGCCGGTCGGCGCCCAGGCTGGCTCGCCCTTCCCGCCGCGCCGCGCACTCACCGGAGCCGCGTCCTCGCCTGTCCGCCAGCCCGTCTGCTAGTCGCCCGCCAACCCCGCCGCCGCAGCCGCCAAAAGCTGAACTGATCCCGCAGGGCCTCCCGCCTCCGCCGCCGCCGGGGACTAGCCGCTGTCACATAGTGGAAAACGTGACCGCTCGCCGCGCCCGCCCCCGGCGCTCGCCATTGGCCGGGGTGTCGCCTCATCTGCATACCAGGGGGGCCGGGCCTGCAAACGCCGCGCGTCCATTGGATGCTGCGCCCGTCGCTCTCTTTACATAAGACGCACATGGAATTCCACGTTCACAGATTCGGTTCCTCAATGAAGACGCGGCGCGCTCGTGCCCCCCTCCTTGTCCGCCTGAGTGGGCCCTTCCACTTCCGGCCTCGGTGCCTTCCATTCAAGACAGCTCAGGTCCGCCGGCTCAGGGAGTGCGGAGTGGCGCGTACCACCGCGGGGCGGGGGGAATTGGGCGCGGGACTGGGGCTCCTGTGCACCCGCGCCGGCCCGCCGGGCAGCCGAACCCCCGCTGAAGCCCAGGCCCCCAGAGGCTGTCACCTTGAGCAACCGGCCAGGGGCGCGCCCCCCGAAGATATCTTTCATTCACTCATTCACATTCATTCATTTACTCACTCTCATTCATCGCTAGGCGCTGTAGCTGCCCCGGAGACTGGGCGGCCCTGCAGGTGCTCCCGGTGCACGCCCACCCAGGCCAATGAGGTTGACACTTGTCCCAGATCTGCCAGGACAGTTAGCTTCCAGGTGGCCTTTCTTCTTTTTCAGATCATGTGTCGCAAGGTTTGGTTCAGCAAATAGGGTCCTTGTTACTGGAAGGATGTACAAAAGAAATAAATGATGTTGTCTCTGCCCCCAACCACGTCATTAGGGAGAAAGGACGTCTCATGAAAAGGGAACGTAATCAAATACTAAATTGGGCGGTATGGATCATAAATTAACCGGGGCTAGAGTTATGCCCGAGGCTCCATGGAGGAGGCAGCGCTTGAAGAGTGGGAAAGGCCTTTGGAAAAGGAGGGTTTTCTTTTTTTTTTAATTAATTAATTTATTTTTGGCTGCACTGGGTCTTCGTTGCTGCACGTGGGCTTTCTCTAGTTGCGGTGAGCGGGGGGCCACTCTTGGTTGCTGTGCACAGGCTTCTCACTGTGGTGGCTTCTCGTTGCAGAGTACAGGCTCTAGGCGCACGGGCTCAGTAGTTGTGGCATGTGGGCTCTAGAGCGCAGGCTCAGTAGTTGTGGCGCAAGGGCTTAGTTGCTCGCGGCATGTGGGATCTTCCTGGACCAGGGCTCGAACCCGTGTCCCCTGCATTGGCAGGCGGATTCTTAACCACTGTGCCACCAGGGAAGTCAAAGGAGGGTTTTCTGAATGCGGAAGCCACAGAGACAAATGAGCCAGGTGTGGGCAGGTCTGGGAGAGAGCGCTGTACTCTGAGTGCCTTGGCTGTGGCCATTTGTTCTTCAGTGAGCATTGTTTGTGGCATATGAAGCCCCAGCCTTCCGTCTAAAGTGTCGGGAGAGAGTAGAACTTCCTCTCAGACCAGGTAGAGGGCCAAGGCTTTCCCTGTGGGACATGAAACAGTGGGCAGACTCTAAGGCAGCTCAGCTGCAGCAGGCTCTGAAACTGCAGGGTCTGATGGGGGAGGCGAGGCTGGTTGGGCTCTGAAGGGCTGAAGGGGCCTGTAGAATCTCCCTCCATTTGTCCATTCTTCTTCCTGGGCTTTCCTGGGGATGAGGGATGGGAGGGAGGGAAGAGTTAAGATCTGGTGGCCTGCAACAAACCAAGCTGCTTGTTCCCAAAGCCAAATGCACATTCAGTATTTCCTATGTGCAAGTCACTTTTTTCCCTCTCCTGGGCAAGGCGTGTGTGCAACTTCATCACACACAGATGCAAAGCGGAGCAATGCCAAGTTCATCAGGACAATCCTTCCCACATAAGTCCTGGCAGGCCTGCTGCGTGCCGCACACTCCTGGGTGACAGCGGCCCCTCTGCTTCTCTGACATTGACGTCCTCCCCGTCCCCCTCCCTAAATACACATATACAAACCCAAGCAAATCCAAGCCCAGCTGCACCCTGAACACACCCAAAGGCCTTTTTTTTTTCTTTTTTTTTTTTTTTGCGGTACGCGGGCCTCTCACTGTTGTGGCCTCTCCCGTTGCAGAGCACAGGCTCCGGACGCGCAGGCCCAGCGGCCATCATGGCTCACGGGCCCAGCCGCTCCGCAGCCTGTGGGATCTTCCCGGACCGGGGCATGAACCCGTGTCCCCTGTATCGGCAGGCGGACTCCCAGCCACTGTGCCACCAGGGAAGCCCCCAAAGGCCTTTTGTTTCTTCACATACATTGACATCAATGGTGAGCTCCATTGTTCTGGAAGCGAGAGGAAACAGCTCATTCACATCACACAGATTCTCCTCCCGCTCCACTCCTCTTTGGTCTTGCTCCATATTCAGCCTTCAGCTTAATGTCACATTTCCTCCTTAAATTTAGCCATTTGTATTTCCACCCAAAAATCTGGTAAAAAGTGAAATCCATTATTTTAGAAATTATCAAACATTATGGACCTCGAGAACTCTGGAATTGAATCTATTTTCAATGTCTCACAGCTGGTTTCTTTATTCTTGTTTCTGGAAATTTTCATTCACTCCACAAATATTTGTTGACACCTGAGTATTGGGGGGTGTGGAAAAATGCATCTCATTGGATCCTTTGCTTGTAAGGAGTTTGCAACATAGAAGGGGTGATGAGGCAGGTCCAGAGGCAATTTCATCTAAGATGGGTTGTAAGTCCCGGGAGAACTGCATAGACCTGGGTGGAAGTGTCCACTGCAGCTCCAATAGCGCGCAAACTCCCAGTACCAGACCAAGTCCACGATGACATTCTCACTGAACCAAGATGGTGTGTGAGCATGTGTGTGTGTGTGTATGAGAGATTGTGTGTGTGTGCACTCAGGTACACACATTAGTGCTTTCAGCTTGGAGGGGCCGGGGGGGATATATGTTTTCCTGGTCAGTCTACGCTGACCTGGAAATGTGTTCAGATTAGCCGTCACCTCTAGCGCAGAGCTCTTGGCAGTGGGGGAGGCATGCCGGCGAGAAGGAAGCCTGGGTGCAGGGGTGTTGAGCCAGGGTCCCCAGGTGCCTGGGGAATGCTGTCTGTGGAAGGATCTGGCCTCTGGTCTCAGCCTTCACCCCACTTCCCAGCCAAGCTGCTCTGCCCGGACGCCCAGTCCATTCCCAGCAGCCCGCTTCTTCCAGGGGGCCTGGCCCAGGTCAGCCCTGCCCACTCCTGCAGGGCCCTGCCTGGAGGGCCCCTCTGCACCTGGGCCCCACGTGCCCTTGCCAGGGCGCTGGCTCTCTCGTTTGCTCCTGCACTCAGTCGGCCAGCTGTTTACTGGGCAACTACTATGTGACAGGCACGGTGCTGGCCACTGCTTCCTCTCCTCCTGAATCACGTGGGTTGTGAGTTGGCAAGCTGGGGCGTGAGCTGGGGAGGCAAAGGACAGGGGCTGGGAAGAGAATTAGGTCTGTGAACGGGGAGGGGGCTCTCATGTCCTCTCTAAGGAGATGGAGGGGACACTGTGGATCTTTCTGGCTCTAGGGACGTTGGAGATGAGAACGCCGGACCCTGACCCTCCCTCTCCAGCCTCCCTCATGCTGGGCACTGGACACAGAGGCAGCTCCTGTCGGGGACACACCCTCAGCCATCTCCCAGAGGCGGGTCCGAAGGCATGGGCAGCTGTGTCCAGGGTCTGAAGACATGGGTGAGACAAGGCCTCCCTGCGCCTCATGGTTGGGAAGTTTCCTGAGCCAGGCAGTGACCGGAGGGCTGGTGCTCCTCTATGGCTGTGAGGTGCTCTGGGGACCAGTGTAAGGAAGGTGTCTTTATTGTTCTAGCCACCTACTGAGAAGGTTGTTGTTGTTTTTTTAAAACTAAATATAGATGCAGGGAAGGCTGTTCTTTGTTTTGGGGAGCCGTGTGTTTGTGTTGCGTGTGCATGACACACGTGTGTGCACACGTGTGTGTTCATGGTACTCCCCCGGGAAGTTGTAGACTGAGCCATCAGCAGTGAGTGTGCAGCCAACGTCTTTCTTCACCTCACCCCGGAGAAGAGACTTTGAAAATGACTGAGCGAGTCTGCACAGCACTACCTGGCCAGGAGTGTTGGCCCCGCGTCCCCATGGCCCCTTTGCAAGCGACATCCCCAGCATCACAGTCCTGATGGCACAGGCTAGGACCTCCAGTACAACGTAGAATAGAAGTGGTGACGGTGGACATCGTGCCCAGTCCCCAACTGGAGAAAAAGTGCTCAGTGTTTCTCCACGAAGTATGATGTGAGCCTTAGGTGTTTAGTTTTTTACACATGTCCTTTGTCACATAGAGAAAGTGTCCTTCTATTATATTATTATTAATATAATCATATCACCTACTGTATTACTAATGTAAATATTATTCTCTATTAGTATAGTTTGCTGAGAGTATTTTTCTTTTTTTTTTTTTGGCCACGCTGCGCGGCGTGTGGGATCTTTCTTCCCAGACCAGGGATCGAACCCGGGCCGCTGGCAGCGGCAGTGCGGAGTCCTAACCACTGGACTGCTAGGGAAGTCCCTTTGAGAGTTTTTTTAAAACTCACACATCTGTTCAATGACTTTTAATCCATGGCAATTATTATTATTTAAAACATCCCCCCCAAATAAATCTAATCTATTTTTTTAGATCTGCAAATAACTTAAATCACCATACCTTTGTCTTTACTATGCAACACCGTGTATAGACTTGCTTACTTCATGATTGTGTCTTAAAACAAAAAATATTAATGAATAAAAAGATTAGTGCCTAAGACTCTGCCTTTTTCATGTTGTCAGTTTCTTCCTTTTGCTCTCAGAACCCAATGATTAAATGTGTACCCAACAGAATCCTCTTATTATCAGTTTTGCAAATAAAAGGCATGGTTTTAGCGGAAGCCAAAAAACGGTTTGTTGTTGTGTCACTTGAGAAGGGATTAAAACTTCAAACTTCCTAATCACGAGGCCATTAAAAGGTAACCTGAGGGTTTCGCTGAGGTGAAACCTGTGCCCTTTGGTAAGGGAGAGGGATGTGGCAGTGGGGAGGCTGGGTTTGCTGGTCAGATTTTTGCCTCGCCATGGACATATATACACTACCAAACGTAAGGTAGATAGCTAGTGGGAAGCAGCCGCATAGCACAGGGAGATCACCTCGGTGCTTTGTGACCACCTAGAGGGGTGGGATAGGGAGGGTGGGAGGGAGGGAGACGCAAGAGGGAAGAGGTATGGGAACATATGTATGTGTGTAACTGATTCACTTTGTTATAAAACAGAAACCAACACACCATTGTAAAGCAATTATAGTCCAGTAAAGATGTAAAAAAAAAAAAGATTTTTGCCTCTCGACTTTGATGGCTGATCTGTGGGTCAGATTTTCTGGTCTCTGGAAGCTTGAGCCCCCTTCCTAGAGTTTCTGGGCCACTAATATCCCTCACTCTCTTGGAATGGCCCAAAGAAAGACAGCTTACCAACAAGGCCCCCCATGTCCAAGGTGACCCCCATGTCCGAGGTGCCCCTTTCTTCAGAGGGCAGAAGGTCTCTCACTGGTTGGCATGCCGTCCAGCTGGTCTTTGGGGCCATGGACTGGACGAGGCAGGCCCCTGGGGCAGAGGCTCTCGCCCTGTGACACTCTGCCTGGTGTGTGTCGCCGAGGCTGGTTCTGCTATAGCATTGCTGGCGTTGGTGCTGAAGCGTAGCCCAGCCGGTACCCCCGCAAACATCCATATCCTGGGGCAGTGTCTGGAATTGGAGCACTGCATGCTTCGGGAGGCGGAGAGGGGCCCTTGCCGTCAGGGCGTGTGATCCTTCAGGACGCTGAGGTGAGCTCCATGTTCACGCACGGCCTGGACCTCAGGACGCCTCTCACCCCGTGGACGAGCTACGACGTCGCACATGCTCACCACCGGCAGCGCTTTACGTGAATTCTCTTCTTTCGTCCTCACAACTCTGTGAGGCGTGTATCCAGATCCCCACGGTCCCTTTGCAAAAGACACCCTCGACGTCAGGACACGCTAAGGAATCGTGCAGAGCCGTGCCTCATGTCATCAAGGAGAGACGGTCTTTGTCTGCAGAACGATCTCACGGTCGCTTGCTCCTGCAGAGCCTGGGAACAAGGCGACCGAAGTCCAAACTCCAATGTCTCTCTCGTCCCCAGAACCTTAACCCCACCTGAAATCTCCCTCTGTGATGTGGCCGGCCAGGTGCCTGCACCTTCCTCACCCACCTTTAAATACATAGAGGCTCACGGTGGTGGGGAATGGGGGGTGGGAGTGGCTGGAGCGCAGGTCCCCCTCGTGGCCCACCGCCCACCACTGGCCCTGCCGCCCGCAGGGCCTCCCTGGATGGCAGGGCTCTTGCCTCCCGCCTGAACCTCTAAGCTTTCCCTCCAGTACACTGCGGTGTATATCTCACCTGCGTTACCTGCCGTGTTGGTCCTTGCTCACCTGCTTCTCCTTGCTGCCCAGCGTGGAAAATATACCACTTGTGCCCGGACCACACCTTTTTGGAAGCAACAAAGGGGTCTGACTAGACCACTCTCAGGGTGGGCAGCATCGCCTCGGGATGGTGACAGGTCACCTGGCTGAGTTGCCAAGGCAGGAGCCCAGGTGACTTAGCTGTGGAAGGCAGCAGCCTTGGGGCGCATGGTGGTCCCATCGTGAAAGCGACCCTTGGGGGGACAAGGCTGCTGTGGGCCCATACCCCTACTCCTCTTCAACAGATCAAGCCCTGCGAGGGAGGAGGAAGGGAAAATAGGAGACCCCCACCCGCATGGCACTACCGAAGCTTCTGGGGCCCCGTGGTGCAGGGAGAAGACCACGTGTTGGTGGGATATGTGTGGGTGCTCCTTAAAGAGATGGGCTCCCCCTGGCGTTGCTGCCACCAGCACTCTGGACCCTCAGGAAGCCGGGAGGGTCCGTCTGCACAATGAGAACCAACAATGGTGCTGCCGAGCGAAGCAAAGGGCAGGTGGCGGGGGCCAACCCAGGACCCCTGCCTCGGAGTCTGTGGTCTGGACAGACTAGCATTCCCACTTGTGTCTTGGAGTGGGTGCTCAAGGGCATCCGTCATACCCCCCACTCTACCCCGGGGGAGCTCCTGAGACCTTGGGATAAACTAGGACACCCCACTGAGGCCATGGCGTTACCGAGGGAACTTGTGGGAAACCAGGAAGAACCCCTGACTACAATTTCTGGAGTCAGAAAATGCCAAGTGATTTAACGCTGTGAGGCCTCCAAGGGGGGATGTCCTCGGCTTTGCTCCTCCAGTCCCGAGGCAGTGTCAGGGATGGAACGGTCCTCCCAGATCTCTGCCTGAGATAGGAAAGGGGAGCAAAGATGGGAAGGACCTGCCCCCCTCCCAAACGGTGTGGCCATGGCTTGGGAACAAAGGGTGCTGAGTAGGGAAATGGTGGCCTGCCTAATCCTACACCGTGGAAGGCTGGTAGATCAGGAAGGAGGACAAAGGGGCCCATGGCGAGAGTAGGGAAGGGACCGTTTGTAAGGAAGTGTGTGGACAGGGGTGGGGAGATGGTGAAGGGAGAGTAATGTGAAAACTAGGAAGGGAGGGCAAGAGGAAGCCTGGGGCCGGGGGTCCCTAGGAGAGAAGAGCCCATCACCCTCACCTCTGTGGTCCACCCTGCAAAGCTCCTACCCCTCTGAAGGACTCGGGAGTGCAGCCGAAGAGCTGGCATGCCACATTCTGACAACGCTGAAACGCATTCCTGAAGGGAAGGCTTGTGGCTGGAGGGTCCACGCAGCCAGACCAGTCCTGCTCAGGCCTCCCTACACCCGGAGTCCTTCAAACCAGAAGATGAGGACCGAGGTCCTGGCCCTCTGCTCCCTTGGGCCTGGGTGGGGATTGAAGACTCTGTGTCATATACACTGGAAAGGGGAGGGATCCTAGGCCTGCGGTCCCAGCTGGAGCCCAGGAAAGGTCACTGTGGTAACTGCTGTCCTGGCTTTTCCCATGTCCCTGGTGGGACTGTGGAGCCGGCCTTGCACTTCTCCAGGAAGAGGCGGGAGAGGGCCAGCTCACCAGTGCCTCACCCTTCGCCCTCCAGGGGGCAAAAATCCCAGCTGTTCCAGAGAAATTCCTGGGCTGAGCACGTGAACCTGCTGACTGTCTGGTGTGTCTCACGTGGTTCATTGGGGAGCAGAGGTGGCCACGGAAATGCTGCATCTCGCATTTTCCTCCATATTCCTTTGCGCTCACTGCCCTGGGACTGCGCCTCCTGGTAAAGTGTGGGTTCTTAAGCCTTTCCTCAGGCTCTGTTTTCCAGGGAATCTAAACGAAGACACTGGAGACTGCAAATGGTTTTAGAAAGCAGACCCTCAGGGTTTCATTCTGGGATTGAACTGCCCACTTGTCTTAAAACCACCGCATTATCCATTCCTAGGGGTAAGCGGGATTATAACAACCAGGGTTCGGCCGTGGCTTGTGTTGTATGGTCCTTGAGCTAAGAATGGTTTTTATTTCCTTTCTAATTTTTATTTTATTTTATTTTTTAATATTTATTTATTTGACTGTGCCAGGTCTTAGTTGTGGCAGGCAGGATCTAGTTCTCTGACCAGCGATCGAACCTGGGGCCCCTGCATTGGGAGCGTGGAGTCTTAACCCCTGGACCACCAGGGAAGTCCCAAGAATGGTTTTTATTTTTTAAACGGAAAAAGGAGGAATAAAAAAGTCAAAGAGGCTGCCTGCCGTTGCAGGGGACGCAGGTTCGTGACCCAGTCCGGGAAGATCCCACATGCAGCGGAGCGGCTGGGCCTGTGAGCCATGGCCGCTGAGCCTGCGCGTCCAGAGCCTGTGCTCCGCAACGGGAGGGGCCACAACAGTGAGAGGCCCGCGTACCGCAAAAAAAAAAAAAAAGTCAAAGTATATGCTACAGAGATCACACTAGGCGCACAAAGCCTGGATTATTTACTGTCTGGCCATTTACAGAAGAAGTTTGCTGACCGCTGGTAATAACTTACCACGCAGTAGCATTGCAATTCCTTAGGTTTTCACGGGTGGTCGGTTATGATGGGGCACAGGTAGAGAGCAAGGTACTGGGAAGTCAAGCAGAGGTGGTACTTCATCGGAGGGGCCAATGGTAATGATATTGATCATGGAGAAGGGTGGCTTCTAACGTTAGGGCTGGAGACCTTGGCAAAAGAAAATGGTAGGCTTAGGACAGCTCACTGCCAACTTGACCAAGTCTGTAAGCCTGAGGGCCCCTTTGCAGCCCTGCAGATTCACGTCTCCCACGGCCACTGGGTAGACTGGTGGAAATCAGGCCTAGACTCTGATTGTGAGGTTCCCAGAGCTACAAAGGAGACCAAGTCACAGGCTTGACAGGTCCCTTATGTCAAGGTCAGGAGTCAGATAGGGAATGATCCTGGGTCATGGATGAACTGAAAATTTCAAAGCCCCAAGTTCCCAGGAGTCTCCTCGTCGGCAGAAACGATCACTTCCCCCTTCCAGAGAACTGACTGTCCTTGCTGGATGCCTCACCTGGAGCAGGTGCCCTGCAAAATGATGCCTGTTCTCCTCAAGACCTACTCTCAGCATGCCTCTTTGATTCCAGGCCTACGAGGGGGATCGGGTTTCAGCATAGCTGGAGCAGGGAAGATAAGCCCTGCCCTGGTAAGAAACAGCCCACACGCCAAAGGAATTGCAAGCCTGGCTGACAGGTACCCACAGGACCTGAAGTACATGTGTGACGGTGGGTCTTCAGAATGCTGCAGTGGGCGGCGGGGGGGCGGGGGGACTACAAGGCTAGGTTGGTGGCTAGAGAAGAATTCACTGGCGTGGGGCACTCTTCTGTGATTTAGAACTTAACGTTTTGGCAAGAACACCGGGAACTTGTTCTAATCATTTCTTGGGGGTGAGTCCAGTGGTGTGCTGGTAAAAGTTTAACAGCTGGGTCTCTGGAGGAGAAAAATGTTTGTCATGGTGTAAATGTCCCCACTGTGGCCAATTTCCAGCTACCAATGTGACTCTCTTAGGAAAGTGGCAATGCCCACCAAGGCCACACCGTGAAGAGAAAAGATCCACACAGGACTCAGTCCAGTACAGCTGACAGAAGCGTTTCTTTAGAAAATAGAGTGAATTCACTCAGTTGCAAGGAGAAATGGGTCTTCCAAAGTTCAACACCTAAAAGACTGTTTTTCACGACTCTTTGTTTAGGAGATTTAAAAAGAGGCAAGTGTTGCCGAATAATCCGAATAAAGTGTTCATTGTAAAAACATTTCTCCTCCCTCCTCTTGTGGGAGGATTCTGCTGTAAGTCAGTTCACGCTGGGCTTGGAATCATGGCTCTTGAGATGCTGTTCGGGACAAGGACAGGCCAGTCCGCAGTCACAGCACTCCTGCTGTCACAGCTGTAAAATCTGCTGTCGGCACAGAGGAGGCGGCTCAAGTTTCTGTCCTGAATGAGGGCCCAGGTATCGGTGTAAGTCATTAGGGCTCCAGTGAAGGAGAAGTGGCTGGCAGGCACCCTGTCTCATCCCCTGGGAATGACCCCTGCCCTCTGGGAGGCTTCCTCCCGCCCCTGCCTCTCACATCTGAGCCACCCCTCAGGGTCAAAGTTCAGGAGGAGGTCACCAGAAAGTCTCAGTGTCCCTGACAGGTTGTTCCTCAGTGGTAGGGGGGTAAGCATGGCCAGCAGGGGATGAGCTGTGCCCAAACCCCCCGCCCTTGATGTCGAATGTTGGCCTGAGAGAGCCAGACTTGCACTTTATTGAAAGAGTATGGACTTCCCTTCCAGATGAGGTACGCAGTTAACAGCCTATGTTTTTAGGGGAGTGTGTTTGTGTGAATGTGTACATAGAAGAAAACCAAAAAGGAACATCAAAACTCTTACAGTGATTTTTCCCTGAGTTGTGGAATATGGGTGGCATTAGTTTTCCTTTTTATACCATACTTTTCAATGTCCTTCATGTAGTCTATAATAAGCATTCATTACATGTTCTATATATTTGTATAAATTCTAGATAATCTACATTTATATAAGAATTTTTATAATTAGAAAAATATAGTTTTAAATGTTATAAACTACTAAATATAAATCAAAAATTAATTTTGAGTTTTTACCATGAATGGATGGTGAATAAAATTAATTTTGAACAGGGTGCTTAGTATCAGTTTAAAATGGCTGGCTTTGTAACCCCAATAGAGATGAAGAATTGGGACCAGAGCCGTAAAAAGCAAAGACGCTGAATTCTTCACGTTGTGAAGTTACTATTTTTGTTCGACTTCTCTTCATTTCCCAGTTTTTGTCTTCAATAATTACATAAATATGAGTTTCATGCTGTTTTGAACAACCACTGCTAGAGATTTACCAAGCATATATTTATTGTCCACACCTTTGCAGAAACGATAAACAAATAAAATATTCTACAGAGCCAAAGTCAGATGATAGAACAATAAACAAACCACAGAAAATAATGTGACGGACATAGGTCAGGCACAGCCATGAGTGCAACAAACAAACAATGGAAGTAAGAGCAGTGGGCTTTCAGGTGGGACAGAAAACACCCAATATTGGGGGGCTTTTAAGAGGCCAAGACACAAATGCTACAGAAAGATAAAATAATAAAATAAATAAAATGATGAGCTTGGCTGTATCTGTGAAACCAAAGAATGTAGATGTGGCAACATTGTGGAAAGACAAAGCAAAATTTGTGCTTTTGGGTGTACGTATCTTACACGTACAACCATATGAAGCATACGTGCCAATGGGGAGTGCGGGGAGGGAAAACGTGAAAGGAATACACTTCTGTCAGGTGGGTGGAGTGGAAGTGGCTTCCTCACTTGTTTTCCAAGCTCTGTTTTGCTTGTACAAACAAACAGGGGATGCTAATTCCTGTGCTTTCTCAGCTAGCTTTTAAACAAAACAAAACAAAACAAAACAAAACCTTCTAAGCATGTTTGCTTAAAGACCATGCAGCTAGCACAATTTATAATAGCCAAGACATGGACGCAACCTAAGTGTCCATCAACAGACGAATGGATAAAGAAGATGTGGTACATATATACAATGGAATATTACTCAGCCACAAAAAGAATGAAATAATGCCATTTGCAACAACATGGATGGACCTAGAGATTGTCATACTGAGTGAAGTAAGTCAGACAGAGAAAGACAAATACCATGTGATATCACTCATATATGGAATCTAAAAAAATGATACAAATGAACTGATTAAGAAAACAGAGATAGACAGAGAAAACAAACTTATGGTTACCAAAGGGGAAAGGAGGACGGGATAAATTAGGAGTTTGGGATTAACAGATACACATTGCTATATATAAAATAGATAACCAACAAGGACCTACTGTGTAGCACAGGGAACTACATTCAATATCTTGTAATAACCTTTAATGGAAAAAAACTGAAAAAGAATATATAGAGTCAGTTATGCACACACACACATATATATATCACTTTGCTGTACACCTGAAACTAACACGACATTGTAAATCAACTCTACTTCAAAAAAGAAAAAGACCAGGCATCTCTCAAGAGCGGGATTTTGGGGAGCTGAGGCAGAGATGTGGCAACAGGCTCTTCCTGGAGCGGGTCAGGGCAGTGCGAGGGAGCCCTGGGGGCGGGCAGGGGGCTCACTCTGCCCCTGCCCGCCACCTGCTCACAGCTGGACCCCCGAGGCTTTAGCGCACCTCCAGGTCACTTTTCAGCCCCTTCCTCCTCCGACCCCCTCAGGCTCCGGGTTGGAACGCGGGTTGCCTGCTCCTCCGTCCATGAAGACCGGACGTGGCCCTGGGTGTCATCTGGGTTGAAGACATCAGGCCCCGAAACGACAGCGTCGGTCAGCGCTGGGTGCGGGCGGATTTGCGTCCTGGAAGCCGCCTCGTGCAGAATCTGTCCCCGGCTCTCACCTTCCGCCGGCCCTGACGCAAGGACACTGTGCACCCATGCCTGCCCCCCGTCCGCGACTTCCTCTCCTGCCCTCCTCTCTGTCCTCACCCTCGGGACTCCAGCGTTCTTCTAACACTCGAAACTCCTCATCCAACCGCCGCTTTCGGGAAACATCTGATGGCGTCCCTGCCCGGGATCATGGAGGTTTTTTTATTCTGAGGGAGTAAGTTCTCGCCACCCTGGGCTCTAGGTTTAAGCGTGCTCTTCTCCAAATCTGTTTGGAACTCACTCTTTTTTCCAAGGACAAGCTTCACCTCATCCTATCCAAATGTTTTTGCCTTTTTTAAAATAATTAATTTATTTATTCTATTTTTGGCTGCATTGGGTCTTCGTTGCCGAGCGGGGGCTTTCTCTAGTTGCAGAGGGGGCGGGGCTACTCTTCGTTGCGGATTTGCCGGCTTCTCATTGCGGTGGCTTCTCTTGTCACGGAGCACGGGATCTAGGCGCATGGGCTTCAGTAGTTGTGGCACGAGGGCTCAGTAGTTGAGGCACATGGGCTAGGTTGCTCTGCGGCACGTGGGATCTTCCCGGACCAGGGCTCGAACCATGTCCCCTGCCTTGGCAGGTGGATTCTTTACCACTGCGCCACCAGGGAAGTCCTTTGCCTTGTTTTTGTTTAACTCTTTTGTTCCCTACCTTCCCCTCAATATTCTCTTCCCTCCCCCTCGTTGTTCAGGTCCCCAAGATTTCAGGCCACATGAACTCTCCTCTGAGACACCCTTTGCCGGCCAGTAAAGGAGCTCCTGGCATGCTTGTACGTGGAGCTCCTGACTGGGAATTTTCCCTCCAGGTCTTTGGAGGGTGCTCAGGCCAAGGCTGCGTGTGATATCTGGGAGAGCCATGTCTGTCCCTGGGGGCTCTGGGGCTCCGGCTGCATGGCCCAGTGAGGGGTGTTTGTGTGTGTGTGTGTGCATGTGTGCACATGTGTGTGCGTGAATGCCTATCATCAGGGACTAGCATCTTTCACCGGCATCAAAAGACTGACCCATTTTCTGCAGCCACCTTCTTGCAGCCGACGAAGCCTTTGTTCAGTTTGTATGGGAGAGCGGAAATGTGTCTCCAGCTGGGCCGGGTTGTTTTTAAGAGAAGCCGTAGGGGCTTAGCAGGTGGGAAGGAAGCCTGGCCATGGCTCTCCTGTGAAATCTCACCTCCTTTCTTTCTGGAAAATTCACAAGACTCTGGTTTCCTTTTGCTCAGTCATAATGGAAGCCTCTCTTCAGGCATAAAGTCAACGGGGCGCAATGGAAATACCCTGAAAACAGCACCCCCTGTTGGTACCTGGGATTCAGGCCCGTGAAAGCCCCCGTTCTCCATGGTGATGAACGCCTCACAGGCCCCAGGCTCAGCTCTGGCACACGGCTAAGCCCTGAGTTTGCAGAGAGCTTCAGTGAAGGGCAAGCCGAGTGCACTAAGCATTTGCTGAGAGCCCACTAAGTCCCAGCAAGTGGAACTGGTTTTGGTTTGTTTGTAAAATTTCATTGCACTTACAATAAAACCAATTGCTTGACCTCTTTAAAAAAATTTTATTTACCTATTTTTGGCTGTGTTGGTTCTTCGTTTCTGTGTGAGGGCTTTCTCCAGTTGCGGCGAGCGGGGACCACTCTTCATGGCAGTGCGCGGGCCTCTCACTGTTGCGGAGCACAGGCTCCAGACGCGCAGGCTCAGTAGTTGTGGCGCACGGGCTTAGTTGCCCCGCGGCGTGTGGGATCTTCCCAGACCAGGGCTCGAACCCATGTCCCCTGCATTGGCAGGCGGATTCCCAACCACTGCGCCCCCGGGGAAGCCGTGTTTTAACTCTTAAACTATTCCATGCTCCTCCTGCGTGTGGACCCCCAGGAGTCTCAGGGGCCGGCCTGGCCTCACTTAATGGCGTCGTACAATAATGCAGCCCTGCTTTCTTCTAGACGCTGGCATTATGCCTAGTGCTAGCTGTCCTAAGTTTGTAACAATCGTTGGGCACATATAAAATTCATCTGTTTGGACAGCACAAAGTGAATGGACAAGGCTAACATTTAAATTGTTGGCCAAATACTGCCTTTTGAAGAAACACGTCACGCCTGGACCTCTGCCTCAGCTTTTTGTTTGCGTACAGTCGACATGGTGGGAATTGATATAAACGTTATTTTCCTGTTTCTCTGGCTTGTGTTATTTTTGTTTTTACAATGTTGATTTGATTTGAAGGTGAGTGCATCAGAGGGAAACGAAGGTCAAATCTTGTTCAGAAGGTGGTAAACAGGCTTGTTTGGGGGATCAGAGACCAGCTTGATGGACAAAGTAAAGGAAAAGGAGTGGGGTTGGTGGGGAGGGGACAGTGCAGGCCTTGCGGGATGTGGTAGGGGAGGGTCGAAGGACATCTGGGGTCTGACCATCAAAATGATCCCCAGGACATGGCCTGAGAAAGGGGTTGGGTGGATGGGCCCTGCGGACCAGCTGAGGTGGGAGTCGAAGGTCTCACCGGAGATGCAACCTTGGGCATCCTTTGGTTTGTTTTTATTTTTTAATCTTATTCAAAAAAAAGTATGTTGTGTATAGTGTGCAGAGCAGCGGCTTGGGTTTCATAATTCATGTAGCCGGATTTACAGCTTATTTAAAAGGTTATTTAAAAATTCAACCACGTTCCCATTTGTTTGTGCTTGAGGAGGTCCGACCTTACATTGGTACCCCACCTTCCGGTGGTGACTCCTTTTCCTGCCTGCCGGTCTCTGGGCACAAAGAGCCCGAAGCGACTGCTGACAGCCATGACACAGCTCAGTGGCACTCTTACTGGGTACCCTGGTGGAAGTGGTCTCCCTCTGGAGGAGAAGCACAGATTCTCCCAGTGAATGCCTGGAAGTGAAGGAAAGGGCACTGCTTCTAGTTTTACTCCTTGGTTCCCAGACCTATGCATTTTATCAATTGGAGACAGCAATTTATAATGATTTAGGGTACATTCCGTGTCCTAAAGGATCGAGTCGCATCCTTATAGGGTATTTTCTCCCACCTGGGACCTCAGCTGAGCCTCCAAGAGGAGCGCTCCATCACTCACCTGGGCGCGCCGCTTCTGGGTGGAGCGGTAAATGAGAGACCCTGTGGACCCCGCGCTCATGGGCCTAATGCCACATCCCCTTTGCTGTCAAGTGGGTCCTTTGGTCTGGAGCAGTACTATGTGTTGTTCTATACCTGACGATCGAACATTCTTATAAGCCCCAGAGAGTGACCATAAAGGCAGGAAGAACAAATCCACACTCGGACTATGCGTTGATTCAGCCAACATGAATCATTGCCCCCTTTAGGGTGGAAACGTCCAAAGTGATCAACTTTCCACAGAGTAGCCTGTGGGATTCCTCAAGGGGTGGTGCTAGGGTGGGGGTAGCTCTGCTTCCTGGTGCTGTCGGGTTGAACTTCAGCAGATACCATAACTGGCTCAGCCTGGGCGGGTAGGACCTCATGCTGGGCCCATGCCGTCCTGTTGTTCCACCGCCACGGCTGGTCGCTGAGCGGCCCATGGCTGAGGCATGTTGATTTCAACCAGTCAAACCATTTGCCTGCTTGATTGGTTATTGCCTGTTCCCTGGTGGGTGTTTTCTGGTGGGTGTCACCGTGGAAGACAAAGGTCTTCGCACCACCCCCACCCCCAGGTCGATCCACACGCGTGCCCCTCCACAAAATTCCTGGGGTCCTCAACCGTTGGATCCTTCCAGGTCCAGCCTAGCGGCAGCCAAGCCTTCAATCACCGTCCATGGGTTTGAATACATTCAGGTCACATCCCTTTCTACGTAAAATGAATAGCCAAGTGTGCTGCCCAAGGGTGGTGGGCAGAATGATGGCTCCCAAAGATGTTCACGTCCAGATCCCTGGAACCTATGAATAGGTAACAGTACATGGCTAAAGGGAGTTTGTGGATGGCATCAAGTTGAGGAGTTTTAGATGAGAAGGTGATCTTGGATTATCTGGGCAGGCTCAATTTAACTAGTGAAAAAGGGAGGCAGGAGGGTCAGAGTCCGAGAGGGAGATGTGGCGATAGAAGCAGATGTTGAAGTGATGTCACTGCTGGAAAGAAGCCACGAGCCAACGAACTCAGGTGGCCTCTAGAAGCTGGAAAAGTCAAGGAAGTGGATTCTCCCCAAGAATCTCCAGAAAGAACACAGCCCTGCCATCACCGTGATTTTAGCCCAGTGAGACCCATTTTGGATTTCTGACCTCCAGGACTGTATGATATTAAATGTATATCGTTTTAAACTCCTAAGTTTGTGGAAATTTGTTGTAGCAGCAACAGTGAAACTAACACACCAAGTTTCTCCTCCCTGGGAGCTTGGGAAGATTTCATTTCACCTCTGCCTTTCAGGGACACCGAGTGAGGCTGTAGTGTAGCTACAGCTGCCTTTCAGGGACACCGAGTGAGGCTATAGTGTAGCGCTGCTGTTTGTAGGCACATTTTGCGTCCCACCCTGAGCCAACCCATCCACATAGGAAGCTCAGCTCCCTTCTTCCTCTCTCGGCTGGTCATAAGTGCCACCCTAACCCAACACAGCAATAGGTGGAGGTGAAGGACAGGCAACTGGGACAACAGCAGTAGGTGATACGAGGGTCTGGGCTTAACAAGGTTTGCTTTCGTCCTCTGGCCCTGCGTGTGCCCGATCCCGACGTACTACTTTCTTCTTCCAGTGGATCGCAGTTGGCTGTGCCTGACCTTGCAACTTGGAGGGTCTGGTGGAACCCAGCTCTAGTGGCGTGGTGACCACTTGGTGTCTCGCGGTCAGGCACTCCTTCTCTAGGACACAGAGGCGTGCCAGCAGCTATGGGTCTTTGCTGCAGGTAGCGTGTGGCCTTGCTCCAGAAACCTAGGGGTCTACGTTGTGATTCTCCTCCTGGGGCTTGCCATAAAATTACCACAGGCTTAGTGGTTTAAAGGAATATGGCATCGTTTCCCAGCATAGATACCTCTAGAACCACAGTATCTTCCAGATCACATGGTCTAAGTGGCAGGGATGCTTGTACCACAGCCTCTGCACCTGTGAGAGTTCTTTGCTCTTCTGGGACTTTTCCCAGAGCCACTTGGTAAGTACATCGGGGCATTATTCCCAAGTGTGGCCCACTCTGCCACCAGCATCCGAAGAAGCTACGAGGTGTCGTGTGTCTTTCTTAGTGGTGGGAAGTGCAAAATGCAGTATCTGTCCTCTCCTTTTTTTTTTTTTTTTTTGTCCTTTCCTTTGGAGCAGGTGTCTGTTATGCTCCAAACCACTGGACTCCTAAACATTGATGCTGCAGGCCCCGGAGTCTTCATAGGAGTTCTCTCCCGCCCTCTGCAGCATGTATCTTACTAAAGCCTCTGATGTGTTTTCCTCTTGTTCATCCAGTTTAATTAATATGATACCGTTAATATGCTGGACCAATGTGGTGCCATGCAGAGCACCCAGACAGTCCAGACTATGTTAGGACAGAGGGAAAAGAGTTACCATAACCCTGGGCAAGACCATCAATGTGCCCTCTGTCCATCCTAAATGAGTGTAAACTGCCTCTCGTCCTCCTTTTTAGTAGGGATGGAAAAGAATGTATTGGCTGCCTCCCACGGACTTGAGGCTGTGTTGACCCGCTCTGGAAAATACAATAATTGGGGCTACTACTTGTTTGGGTTTGCAGTACTCCACTGTCATTTTCCAGGATCCAGCTGAATTTTACAGGAGTTAGACTGATGAATTAAATGGCTATACGATGGGGCAAACTATCCATTTTAAGGGTGGGGCAGATCCCATTCTTATAACTACTGCCATTCTCAGTATTCAATACCGTTTTGGTTTACTCTACCGGCGGAGGTGAGCGGGGGCTCCCACACAGGCTCCCCCACTTCTGTAGCTCTTATTCCATAGTCCAAGGACCTGGCCAACACGGGGCTTATCCCACCTGCTAAGTATGTCCATTTCAACTGTGCGTTTAAGGGCTTGGGAAATGACCACCAGGTGGGTCCATACGCTCAGTGGACCTAACAAAATCTAAACAAACCTACAGCTAACTGAAGCGAATCTTGGCCAGGACTTTATTAATCACTCGACCCCGAATGCCCTCCCTCTAACAGGGGCCATGATGACGCTTCAGGTCCCCAGGACCCTGCGTCCAATATTCCGTGAAATGGTTGTGTATACCCCGCCCCCGTCCCCCCAGTGTAGGCTTACCTGGATGAGTGACCTTAGGTCTCTTTAGAGAAAGACTGGGGGAGATTATGACTGTATACAATGGCAGTGATGTTGGGAATCTGGGCTTTCCTTCAGTCAGTGGGGTCCAGGTGTGAACAGTGAGTAAGGGATAGAGGCATTTTATTGGGGGCAGAAACCCTCAGCCTCTGGATTATCTTTGATTTCTTTTGTTGCTTAAACCTCACCGCCTGTGCATCTGGCCCCTAGGCACACTGTGTTCTATCAACCATCTCATGGCTGTCTGCGTGTCACCTCCTGCTGGCTACCACGCCAACCTTGCCACTCTTTACTGTAACTGTATCTACCCTGTTACTGATCACTACGCACCACTGCTTGGCCTCTATTATTCTGAGATCCCGTCGTCCCCCTTGTTACCAGGGAGCTCAGACTCACAACAGCATCTCCCTACCACGAGCCCCCGCCGAGCGCACTTCTCACCAGTCACTGCTTTGGTAAAAGAAGTGATCCACCAGGACCCCCCACGGGAGCAAGTCGGCTGGTGGGTTTGCTGGCGTTACATACTACATCTACTCTAGCAGGACTACTTCTCTGAGCCTTTGACCCTTTTCTCCACCATATCCCGTGGCAGGGACGGCAGTTTTCCTTCATTTAGTGAAGGCCACAGCGTTTTGCAGGCATTCAAGAACCATACTAACAACTAAGATGATTAGTTCCGTCTCCCTGGGCCCTTGCCAGGGTCGTAAATCCTATACTGTGTGGCAGAAGTCCTGCCACACTGACTAACTCTCTCTCATCCCACTTTTCATTCTATCCCCTGCTGATCCAGCATGTTGGGATGCCGTCCCAAATATGGCCTCCAGGCTCTGCTGGGCCCTACAGCTCCTGTGGGTCTAGTGCCTTCTTCCCAGCAGGTCATGTGACTTGACCCTGGTGACAAGTCTGGGGACAGGAGGGGGCTAATGGGGAGGATCCCGAGAAAGGTGCGTGCCGTCTTGCAAGCAACGACCTCTATATTGTCTTCGAGAAGCCCTTTACGGGGAGGAGTGGACCACTTCTGTAAGCCCAGAGGATTCAGGGGAATGTGGGGATTCTAGATTTTTGAGTACATCAATCCAGATGTCCTGTTCAAATCTCAGTCCCAGGGCTTCCCAATCAGACGTCTCATCTTGGCAGAAGAGACTTCCTGGAGTTGAGAAATAAACCTTCTCTGGAGCTCCGCTGCCCTTAAAATTAAAGTTGGGGCTTCCCTGGCGGCGCAGTGGTTGGGAGTCCGCCTGCCGATGCAGGGGACACGGGTTCTTGCCCCGGTCCGGGAGGGTCCCACATGCCGCGGGGCGGCTGCGCCCGTGGGCCGTGGCCGCTGGGCCTGCGCGTCCGGAGCCTGTGCTCGGCGACGGGAGAGGCCACAGCGGTGAGAGGCCCACGTACCGCAAAAAAAAAAAAAAAATTAATGTTGGGGCTCCCCTGGTGGCGCAGTGGTTGGGAGCCCGCCTGCCGATGCAGGGGACACGGGTTCGTGCCCCGGTCCGGGGAGATCCCACATGCCGCGGAGCAGCTGGGCCCGTGAGCCATGGCCGCTGAGCCTGCACATCTGGAGCCTGTGCTCTGCGGGAGAGGTCCGCATACCACAAAAAAAAAAAAAATTAATGTTGGACCTGATCCCCAGCTATTTCTGATCTTTGGCTGCAAGAGACAAGGGTTTCTTTATGACCTGCCAAGGAGGTCCTCTGACTCTCAGCCTCAGCCTTCATTGTCTTTACCCACTGCCCTGGCAACCCCACAGCCACCAACTGACCCCATGCTTCTTTCAGATGAAGATAGTGCCCTCTTGCTGGACTCCCATCCCTCCAGCGCTGGGGAGATTCTTCACACCAGGAGCTCCCATCCCTCCAGCGCTGGGGAGATTCCTGCTGCACCAGGAGCTCAGTTCTCCCACTCTTACATTAACCATGGGGATTTCAGTTCAGCTGGCCAGTGGGTGATTCGGCTTCAAAGTCTCAGGTTAGAGGCTGCTTCCCCAGACCACTCCTGATAGCAACTATATTAGGTGGAGGTCCCTGAGAAAGTGGGTTTGTAGCCCCAACTCGAATGGGGACTCCCCGGGGGGAAGAGGGGGGAGGTAAGCCGCTTTGGTTGAATTTCCCCAGAGAGGAGCTTAGCTGGGAGCCAACAAGGACCAGTGCTCCTTGTGGAGTGGGCTTTGGTCCGAGAAGCATCTGGGTGGCCGTCCACAGCATCCGTGACAGTGGTTTCAGACTTTGGCTCATCTAGCCAAGATGCACCGTGTGTACCAAGGAGACAGCAGAGCAGGCTCCTGTCTTCCTGGAGCTTGCGTTCTAGCGGGGAGGAGACACTGTACATCCCTTTATACAATATCTCGTTTAGGTGCAGCCCGGAGGAAGCTGATGGGTGGCCGTGGGCCACCTGGCGAGGCACCCGGAGGTGCAGGTCAGGGGAAGCTTCCTGAGGAATGACCCACAAGCCTACTGGGCTTGCAGGGGTGGCAGGCTGGCATAGTTTGGGTGGAAAACTCAGTTTTTACATGATTCAGACAGAAGCTGTGCTCTGAAACTCCGCTCTGAGGCGTGGACGGTGTGTGGCTCACGGTGTGTGGCTCACGTGGACGGTGTGTGGTAGGCACTCCGGAGGGAGGGGCTGGGCCCAGCGAGGCGGAGGGGCAGCGCCAGGCAGCGCTGAGGCCTCGGAACCCGCCCGCCTGCCCTCCTGTGGCACCTACTCTGGCAGAAAGCGCCAAGTCCACGTGTGTGCCTTGTCCTCGTGCTTTCGGGCAAACCCTGACTGACTTCGGACACTAGTTAACCAGGCTTTCCTGGAAAGGGCTTGCTTGGGTCTCTAACAGCAGATGATTCTTGCCCTTTGTTTGAGAACCAGCCCCTCTGTTCAAATAAGAGGAAAGCCATGGACGCCCCCCTCCTCCACTCCAGGAAGGTGCCCTGAACAATTATTCTGTCTGTGTTTTCATGGATGTAAGGGCCCTCCATCAGATCTCTAGGTCCTGGGAGATCCCGGTTTAAGAAAATCCTGGTGGAATCTGGCTCGGCCCGGATTCTTCTGCGGGGCGTTGCTCCAAGCGCTTGTCATTAGGGATAATTATTGGAGGAGGCGTCTGAGCTTATCTAATTCAAATCCCTTGCTTTCCTGGTGAAATAGATGAGGACTAAAAAGGCCAGAATTGACCAAAAAGTCACACAGCTGGTTACAAGTAAAGTGACAGCTGGTCGCTGCTAATTTGGGGAACTCACCACAGTACCAGGTAAACTTCAGTCTCCTAAATGATCCTGTTAGATGCAGTTTTATATATATATATTTTTGTGTGTGTGTGTGTGTGTTGTTGTTGTTTTGTTTTTTTTGCAGTACGCGGGCCTCTCACTGTCGTGGCCTCTCCCGTTGCAGAGCACAGGCTCCGGACGCGCAGGCTCGGCGGCCATGGCTCACGGGCCCAGCCACTTTGCGGCATGTGGGATCTTCCCGGACCGGGGCACGAACCCGCGTCCCCTGCATCGGCAGGTGGACTCTCAACCACTGCGCCACCAGGGAAGCCCAGATACAGTTATATTTGAATGGGGTATAAATGGGCACCCAGAGCATTCACCAACAAGGCATCAATATTGTGGTTTTTCCTAAGTGGGGGCTTCCTCTGACAACCTTTAACTTTTGTTTTTGATTGAAAAGTTATTATTTATTGAGAAATAAATCTAAATTACAATGAGGTATAAAGAAGCAGAGAAATGTCCCATTATCCCAACTCCAAGATCATCTCTGAAACCTTGGGACTGCTGGACTTATTCACACACTCAAACACACTCACACAAGTACACATTTAACATGACTGAGATCATATTGTCCACGTAACATCATAGCTTGATTTTTTCATTTAAACTTGCGGTATAAGTGAACCATGTTACTAAGATCCCTTAGGAAAGAGCACTTCTACTAACTGCATAAGCTACTCAGCGTTTGGCAAATAGGTATTGATTATCGTATGCATCTGACAATGTTGAAGGTACAGGGGATTCAGAGGTGAGCAAATCAACCTGTACAAGTGGAACTCACTTTCTGGGGGGAAACTGGGGTGGGAGAGGAGACAGAAAATGAAAAGGCAGATATGAATTTTAAAAATTACTTCCAGAGAGTGATAAGTACTTTGAAGAAAGTAAATTAACAGACTGGAGAGTTCAGATGTGGTTTACTTTTGACATCTCTGAGGATGTCACATGTGATTTGAGACCCAAATAATGGCAAGGATGCAGCCATATGAAGATCTGGGGGACCAGTGTTATTCAGCTGAAAAGACCAGCAAGTTCAAAGGTCCTGGGGCAGAAATGATCTTAGCAAGTTTAGGAACAGATAGAAGGTTTTGTCTTCTAGGCTCACTTGGAGAGGAGGGGACAAAGCCTTCTAGGCAGACCCCTCAGGTTTCACAAAATGATGTCAGTTACCTCGTGGCTTAGATGATGGAGTATACAGCAAGGCACTTTACTGGCCATACAGACTGATACCTGCCCTTCTGAGGCTGTCCCCAGGCTCTGGCCACTTCTCCTTCTCCTGGTGCCTGCTTCCCAGCCCGTCCCTCTGGCTGACCTACATTCTGGGCTCTTCTCAGATGTGGAGCTCAGGCTTGGGCCTCCCCAGCCTCTGTGGGCCTTTGTCTCTAGGCATGTTTGCCTCTCAGGCAAGGGAAGATAGGGCCTGGAAGCCACCTTGTTTTGTGGACTTTCCCTCCTGGGGTGAGTCCTGGCCACGGTTACTTCGTTCATTCATTCATTCAGAAACTGCCGATTTCAAAAGCATCTCCTGCCAGGCTTTCATGTTTCAAACACTTTCTTTGCTGTGATTTTCTCTAGTTATTCAATCAATTATCTTTTTTTATGAATGACACTTTTTTATGTGCTCTGCCTTTTTCTCTAATCCTTTCATGACTCTGAGGAACTTAGGGGCATTCAGGGTACAGAGCCCCCACTCCCTGCAGCCAGCCCCCAGAACTGAAGGCCCCAGGCTGGCGCCCTCCTCCCGCCCCGACTCCTGAGGCCCTGGTGCCAGGTCTCTTTCCTGGAGGCAGGAATCCTTAGCTGCATGCACTAGCCCTGCTTTCCCAGGCCCCAGAATGCCTGCCCACCTGCCTTCCAGGTAGGAGGCGAGGACTCACCTAGGGACAGTGTTAAGGACGTGACCTACAGGGACTCATGTCCACTCGACAGTCACCTCCGCCCAGACAGGCCCTCAGTGCGGGGTGGTGACCCTGCTCCCTTGTCCCAGATCTCAGATCTCACACCCTCTCTCATGGTCCCGCAGAGAGGGGCCAGGCCTATGCCCTCCGGCCTCCACAGGGCCTCCTCAGCCTAGAAGTCCCCCTACTCTCCACAGCTGTGGGAGAAACACGATTCCTCCTCGTGCGGCACCGGCTGGGGTCCTCGGTGGACCCTCGGGGTCAGAGGACTCTCCACAGCCATACCCCCTCCTCCACCGCTCACAGACAAGCCGGTTACTGGCCACAGCTGCCCTGGCTGCTCCGGGCCCAGAGAAGGATTCTGCCTGGCGTGAACTTTCTGGGCAGGAGGCTGGGGAGCCTCTGTTGAGAAGGCAGGGTACTTGGGGGTCAGAGGCCAAGGTCACTGACCTCCCTGAGTTCCCCCTTTGCCCCTGCTCAGGCCAAGCCCAGCCAGTGTTCAAAGCTCACAGGTGGGTGCCCCTGAGGGGAGACTCTGGGCTCCCAGCTTGGCCACGGTGGGCAGGTAGAGGAAGAGGTCTGGGTGGGACGCCCCAGCTCTCAGACTCCACAGCGTCTTCCGCATCTGCTGCAGGCCCTGGGGGCCTGGCCGCCCTGTGCCAGTGAGTTCCCCTTCCTTCTCTCCCTAACGCCTGGAGGGCAGGAAGCTGGTGCATCCTCGTCTAAGGGCTTAATCACCGCAGAGCTTTGGGCCGAGCTTCATGAACTAAGGGCCCAGCCTCGAAGTACACAGTCCCATTATGGCCCCCCTTTTAATAGACTTCCAGGGGGCCTGAGGTGGGGTCGGGTGGTGGGCGGGGAGGGGGAAGGGAGTGAATACCATCCTCCGTGATGTGAAGTACTAGCATCAGCGTGGGTGAGGACGCTCAGAAATGACGAGGCAGTTGGGAAACTGTTTTACGCTTCTTTATGGCGTTTGATGGACTGTTTAAGAATGAATGTTTGCTCTTGGGCAACAGGATACATGTGTGATAAAGATAAGTGTGTGGACGACAAGGAGGATAACAGGAATCTGAGAGCCCTGGAAGGAGCCTAGTTCACAGTGTCCACCATCACCCAAGGGACCAAGGTGCCAAATGCCACAGGGGACTGTCCTACCAAGACCTTGGGTTGTGGGTCTGGACGGGAGAACCCAGACTCTGGGAAGTGTACTGCTGGGAGAAAGGGGATGGATGGGAAGACAAAAGCTCCCATGGGTAGAGTGGGGTTTCCAGAAAGCCAGG
This sequence comes from Neophocaena asiaeorientalis asiaeorientalis, assembly GCF_003031525.2. Classification (NCBI taxonomy): domain Eukaryota; kingdom Metazoa; phylum Chordata; class Mammalia; order Artiodactyla; family Phocoenidae; genus Neophocaena; species Neophocaena asiaeorientalis. The sequence continues at coordinate 4,071,192 of NW_020173945.1, forward strand.
AAGATTTGATAAGGCAGGGGCCAGAGGATGGAGGTGCTCTGGTCAAGGGGTGGACTTGGAAGTGGGGAAGCAGGGTTACTAGCCGAGGGCCACCCGGGAGGGAATCTCTCTGAGAGCACGATTCTCCGGGGGCTTTCTTCCTCATGGACCGTGGAAGAGCTCTACACAGTGAGTGTTATCAAATGCCTTCCCTCACAGGTTGTCACCTCTTAGGCTTCTCTCAACCGCTCAGTAAAGTCTCTTACAGCCAGCCCACGTGCGTGGTGAAGTGTGGAAAGAAATGAGGTTGGCACTGCTGGAGGGAGATGAGCTCTGGCCGTTCATCTGGCCTCTGGCTAGATAACCAATGCTCACATGGTCCTGGATGCAGTTAGCAGCAGAGAGAGCTATGGTCCTAGGAGCAGTGATCAACTGCTGCTGTGGAAGTTGCTTACTAGAAGGTGTGTAGTTCCACAGAAATCCCCCGCACCTAAACAATACTCGGCGCACGGCAGTGCTTCAATAAATGCCTGAATGATACTTTGTAGGCGATCCTCACCAAATATACATGAATGCCCATGAAAATGAAAAGTGCGCATGTACACAAAAAGTGCTTGAACTCAGTAATTACCAGAGAAATGCAAATTAAAACCATAATAAGATACTATTACATACCTATTAGAATGGCTAAAATTAAAAAGACTGACACATCAGGTGTTGCCAGGGGATATGGAGCAACTGGGAATGCCATACGTTGCTAGGGCAAATGAAAACTGATGCAGCCACTTTAAAAACAGTGCGGTTGCTTCTTGCAAAGTTAAGCATGTTCTTACCATATAATCCAGCAATCCTATTTCTAGGTATTTAGCCAAGAGAAATGAAAACGTATGTTCATACAAAGACTTGTATGTGAATGGTCTTAGTAGTGTTACTCATAAATAATAAGAAATAAAAGCAACTCAAATATGCATCAACTGTTGAACAGATAACCAAATCGTACTACGGACACTACTCAGCTGCAAAAAGGAATGACATATGGATGAATCTCAAAACATATAAAGGAAAGAATTAAACACAAAAGACTATGTACTGTACGATTCCATTCACATGGAACTCTAGGAAAGGCATGGTTATAACGACAGTTGCAGTTGCCTGGGGCTGGCGTGGGGGAGGAGATGAACTGCAAATGAGCAGGAGAAAATGTTTTAGGGTACAGGAACTGTTCTGTATCTTGATTGTGGCGACGGTAGCATAATTGTGTAAAATTACCAAAACGCAACAGGCTGTACACTTAAAATGGGTGAATTTTATTGAATGTCAATAATAATCGGGGGCTTTCCTGGTGGTCCGGTGGTAAAGAATCCGCCTTCCAATGCAGGGGACATGGGCGCAATCCCTGGTCGGGGAACTAACATCCCACATGCCGCGGGTCAACTAAGCCTCAGCGCCACTACCGAGCTCTCGCGCCTCAATTAGAGCCCGCGTGCCGCAAAGTACAGAGCCCCTGCGCTCTGGAGCCCAGGCCACAACTAGAGAAGAGAAAACCCGCACGCACGCCACAACTAGAGAGAAGCCCGCGCGCCGCAAGGAGCGCCACTATAAGGTCGGATCTTAACAAAACGGCACCGCGAAACAAAGGAAAGCTTCAAGTGAGCTTTATTAGGGAGCGCTCCCGGGCGAGGTTCACTGGTCCGAGAGAAAGGGGCCAGAGAAGTCGCGTCCAGTACTGGATGAGGGGAATTTTTATTGGGGTAAAAGCAGAAGGCGGCTTGCAAGGGGAGGGGGTGGTTTGCTATACAGGGTAATTCCTTATTTGGTGAGGCTACAGCAGGGCCAGGTGTTGGTTGGTCTGTTGTGGGGCGTAAGCCCATTTTCCCTTACCGTCAGCCCCATTGTTTTCTGGGCAGGAAGTTAGAGTCTCTTGTTGATTCCCAGAACAGGTGAGGTCGTTATGTTCCAATGCCTCTCCTACCTCATACTGGTCGATGTTTTCTCTTACCCCCGGGCCTCCTTTCACCCGGGCCAACGGACTTTACAGCCACAACGATAGATCCCACATACCGCCAACGAAGATTCCGCGTGCTGCAACGAAGGCCTGACGTAGCCAAATAAATAAATATTTTAAAAAGTCAAATATAAATTTTAAGTTAAAAAACTCCACATCCAGATACATCTCGAGCAAAGAACACATAAAGAATGGAGCGCATTGAAAATGGTAAAAATGAATGTAAATAAAAATTATAAAGGTATCCAATAGAAGAACTAAAAACAGACCACAAAGCTTCAAAATTGATAGAAGTATCTGCAGTGAGCCTGTGCGTGGCGGATGGAAGACAGATGGGACAGAACCACAGACACCTGGCAGAACAACAAGGGAGCGGCTTCATCCTGGTTACAAAGCCCTGAAGCATCGTTTGGTCCTCATCTCCCTGGGAGTTAGGGAGGCTGGCACATATTATCCCTGCTTTATAGGAACAGAAACATAGCCTCAGAGAAAAGGAGTTACTCTTCCAAGAAGCCACGTTAAGTAACAACAGGATAAGGTACGTGTCTTTTGAGATAACTTAGTCCGGTCCCCCTGAAGTGAACCTTGGAAGCTGCGTTGCTGCTATCCAGTCCTCGGGAGGGCTCCTCTAACGCGGGGCGAACAGCTTTTTCCCGAGGCTGCTGAGCGGTGGAGGGGTTCGGCGCTGTCACCGGGCAGGGACGCTGAGGCAGCCCCACCGCAAACGCCGCCCGCGTGCGCGCGCAGTCGGACAGGGGCCGACGGGACCAGGGCTGGCGTCAGGGTCGGACCTCGCGTCGCTGAGCGCGTCCCCTGCCCGAGGAGCCGGGCTTTGGCCGGATTCCGCGGCGCCTCTGCTCTCACCCCTGTGCTCCCCTTCGCGCCAACCCCCTGAGCCCCCTCTTCCGGGTAGACTCCCGGCCCCTTGGAGAGCATTCTTATTTCATCCCATCCTACCCATGTATCTCTTAGAGCACATCTTCCGCTCTACCTGGCAAAGCTGTTTCTGTGATTTTTTTTGCTGCGATGTCTAGCATGTGAAGAGTGCTTACAAATCCCGGGAGAAAGAAATCATTCTTTTTTTTTTTTTTGTATAATTTCCCTCTCCCCAAGTTTCCCTCCACCTGCTCCCCTGTGGTCACCACATACTGGATGCTTAATCAGTACCTGTGGGTGAATTGATTGAAGGTGGTTTAGGGGACCTGAAAAGAAGACGCTATAAAAGAACTCCCTCTCCCCAAGTTTCCCTCCACCTGCTCCACTGTGGTCACCACATACTGGATGCTTAATCAGTACCTGTGGGTGAATTGATTGAAGGTGGTTTAGGGGACCTGAAAAGAAGACGCTATAAAAGAGCAGGTCAGTGTTTGCTGATAAACGGAAGAGCATGTCTTGAGATGGGTTGTCTGTAAACTTTTCCCCACTGGCTGGTGAATTCCTGAGCGACGTGGACGGTAGCTTGTTTGTTGGCATATCCTGGGTACGGTACACAGAAGGTGCACGACAAACATTCATTGTTGAATGGAATCAGTCAAGGCTCCTGTAACTCAGGGTGGCAGCGCCCATTTCCGTGGTGCACCTGAGTGCAGTGTTGACCTTGGAAACTCGGGCGTGCTCTTGGGGAGTTAAGAGCTCGAACTTGCAGGTGTCCAGGGGCTCAGGCTCCCACTCTTGCCCCGTGTTTGTCCTTAAACTTCACATCTCACTCTTTCCAGCAGGTGCTGGAAATTACACAAATTTTGCTTTGCTTGTTTTTGCTATCTTAGCTTAGCTTACAATGTGTGCCTCTCTCTGTTAAAAACCCTAATCGTGCTTACAGCTCTCTTGAAACCCACCCACATCCCAAGGGCTGCCTTGACTGGCCTCCCCCTCCTCCTAAGCTAGTGCAGCACTTAGACCTGCCCTGGACAGTGTTTGGGGAAGGGACGTGGCTGCGTGGAGAGCCTGGTGGGAGCCGGGCCTTGAGCTGCATCACCCCCGCCCTGTGAAGTAGGCAGGCAGCGTCCTCTAACCCAGGAGGGGTCAAGTCACTTAGCCAGGAGGTGAGTGGCCAACTACAGCGGTTGCCGCCCAGCCTCACACTTTCATTTTCTGTGTTAGTCCCATCTCTTCACTGAAACAGAGCCAGGAAGGAGGCTGGGGGCCACACCTCGTCCTGTGGGTCTTGGTGTGGCCCTGGGCTCATGGTGGCTGCTGTCCCCACCTCCTGGAAGGGCGGAGGAGGAGGAAGGTTCGGGCAGGAATCGGCTTGGTTGGCCAGGTAGCCAGGGTGTGGGGAAGGAGTTCCGTGTTCCCAATCGGGATCCACTGGTCTGCTTTTCTTCCTCAGTTTTTTCCTAATCTAAGGTCAAAATTAATTTCTCTACCTGTGTAAAGATAAATACGTTAATTGTCACCTACTCAATAAAGATGTTAGGACAGTTGACATCTGGAAAGCATTTTCAGATAATATGTGCAGATCCTTGTACGAAAATTCTTCACTGCCCCTGAGTATTGTATTCAAATGTCCCTGTTAGTATTTTAGCTACTGCTAAACCAGCTCTGCCTCTTTCATAAATTGAAGCACTGATCCTGCGAAATTCATGTCTCTTGTTGGTTAAAATGACTGCTCACAGGTTTAACTGTCAGCACACTGGAAAAAGCTCCAAAGGTTTTTCCTTTCGAGGATGCAGAAGTTCCAGGAATGTTAAATGCAGGGTACTGCTGATGTTCCACCTGTCTTGTCAGGAAGAAAACCAGCACAGCTGTTAAGTAGTTTGAGGAATGAAAGCTAGCTTAATTAATAGCTAGCTAGTTGTAGCTTGGTCTCAGAGAAGGAGCCTAATATTAGTGTGGGACTGTCTTTTTTTTTTAAGGTAATAAATACTCTTTATATCTGACCCAGGACACACACATATAGGCAATATTCATCCTAACCACATACAGTGCAGTCTGATATTTTCTTATATGTTTTATTAAAAAATGCTTATTGCTACCCATTACATTGACTTTATAGTGACCTGCCGCATTTTGAAAACCTCTGGTCTGAGAGAAGCCGGGGCCCTGGTGTGTCTGGAGGTGGGGAGGAACGGAACACATCACCACCCCCAAAGCCTGACTGAGGGGTAGCTGGGAGGTCCAGGTTGACTGAGGAGAGGAAGGGGTCGGGGAAGAGCAAAAGTGACGTGGCACAGAGCACCCCTGTGTCCCAGGAAGTGAGTGACCCAGTGGCGAGGAGAAACCCAGGCTGGGAAGTCCCTCTTCTTTCCAAAGTCCGCGCTCTCCACTGCCCTGAGCCATCCTCACAGGAGGCCATTTCCTGTCTGTGCACCCCTCGGGGCCTCCTCGTGGTAGTGAGGCTAAGTCCACATTCCTGATGGCTTCGAAGGCCATCCAGTCAGGCTCGTGCCGACTCCCTGGCCTCAGGCTCCTCTTGTCAAACTTCCTCTGGCTCCTCGAACAGGACCTAGTTGGACCCTGTGGGACTGTTTCTTTTGCCTGTCACGTGCTTCCTCAATACCCGCTCCCCCAGTTCTTCTCCCGTAAGCTTCTGGTCTTAGTTTAGATATGATTTGGTCTGGGAAGTGGTCCCCGACTCCCCAGGGCCTCCTGCACCTGGATTAGGAGGGATCCTGTCCCCCGTTATAGCCCCGCGGGTCCATCGTGTTCACCTGTTGTCACAGCCAGGCTGAGTTCTGTGAGGACCAGGCTGGCTCCTGCCGGGACGAGGCCTGGCACATGGCAGACGCTCAGTGCTCATTGCGTCAGCGGATGAATGACGTCCTGGGCGTAGACAGATCCAGGCGGCCCTTAGCGTGGGCAGTGGGCGAGGCCAGGGCACGGGCTGTCCCGTGGGGCGCTGACCATGGCCTCGCTTTATCTTTTGAAGGTGATCAGGATGACGGGTTTCATGAAGGGCCTCTACACAGACGCTGAGATGAAGTCCGACAGCGTTAAGGTAGGTTTGAGGCGCTGTCCCTGCTCGCCTTCGTGAACAGGGCTTTTGTGAGCGGTGCGCTGTGGTGGCCCCTCGCTCACGGCTGACCTGTGGCTGGCATGCGAGGCTGGTGGCTCTGGGCGTTGCCACGTGCCCTTCCTCGCTTCGTGGTCTTTGCGGCAGCTGCCTAGCACGCTAACGTTATCCTGGAGCGGTGGAATGAGTGTTCCAAAGGTTAATGATGCTAGCCCACCACCTACAGCTAAAAGCTTTACCGAAGAGTTTTTTTGGTGGTTGTTGTTATAGAGTCAGGATTTCTAAATTTACCACGCATCTAAAAATAGCTTCTTATCTAAACGGGAGCTGTGCCTGTTGGACATACTGAAGACAATGCAAGCTCTTTTTGAAGTATTTTAATATTTGTGTTTTAAATGGAAATCTTTCAGGATAAAGACACCAAAATTAGCTTCCTTCAGAAGGCCATAGACGTGGTGGTCATGGTCTCCGGAGAGCCACTGTTGGCAAAACCGGCTCGCATCGTGGCCGGGCACGAGCCTGAAAGGACCAACGAGCTGCTCCAGAGAATCGGAAAGTGCTGTCTCAACAAGGTAGCGCCGCCCCCGAGCTGGAGGCTGCCAGCACGGGAGGGGTGACCAGACGGGGAGGGCAGGCCACGCAGCGGAGCCGAGGTGCTTAAGGAGGGGGTTCTAACCCTGTGCTTGCAGTCTGACCCCACCTCTCCTGGAGCCTCCGAGTTGCAGAAGTAGTTTAAAGCTGCACACTGAAACAGATAAGGCAGTGCTACGCACAGGGTCTACGAGCTGTCAGCATCAAATAGGGACTCCGCAGACACTTTGCTCTTGGGCACGTGGCTGGAGGCTGCGTGCCCGGCCTGCTGAGCCCTGAATCCTTTCTCCTTTTGGGCCTCCTTTCAGGGCAGGTGACTGTTTCCAACCGGGTGACCGGAGGAGCTGCTTTTCTTCATCTTTGGGGCTCGTGGGATGTCCCTGTTCTCTGCCCGCCTTTCCAGCCTCTTGGGTCTGCTTCCCTCCCTCTTTCCCTCCTCCCCTCCATCCCTCCCTCTCCCCTGGTGGGTGTTTGCAGAGCTGTGCTGCCTTCAAAGAGATCCTGTTTCACTTGTGCAGGGACTGGATTTCCTGAGATCCTCACCAAGGGCTGGAATCTTGGCTTCTCCCTCACAGTCCAGCTGGGGCCATAGGAGCAGGTCATCCCCAGGGCCTGCCTTCTTTGTGGGATCTGAGTAGCCCCCAGGAGAGCGGAGTTGGACCTTTATCAAGGGCATGGCTAACAGAGCCCTTCATGGACCTGATGGGCTGGGGGCTAACCTTCCATGTTACCAAGATGGGAAAGGTGGGCTTCAGCTCACACAGCAGCAGTGGGAGATGGAGAGTGGGATCAGACTGGCCCCCGGGGCCTCAGGGTAGCCTCGCCCTGGTGTGCTGGGTCCAAGGCATGGAGACGCAGAGGCTGATCTTCCAGTGCGCTGACCTCTGTCCCCCGCCCCCACCCCCAGATCCTTCTTGTTGCTCGTCTTTCCAAAAAGCAAATCTGACTAGCCTTCCTGCTGCATCCCTCGCCCCCAGCTCCGTGCACCGCTCACGAAGCCCGCCTCCTCTGGTCCTTTTCTCTCATCTCTCACCTTGTGCCTGCACCCCGAGGGCTCCTGCCCTGGTGTCACTCCCTCGCTTGTGCTGCTGCTTTCTCTGTGTGGAGCTGCTTCCCGGGAGCCGTGTGGGATTGGCTGCTCTTGCTGGAACCCCGGTCGTGTTCCCCCAGCGCACTGACTTTTGGTTCTTGTGTTTGGCCGCCTCGCTGGTGTGCAGCGTGTCCTCGGCCCGCGGTCTAGTGCCGGGCGTGTAGCAGTCACTCAGCGCAGGCTTGCGGAAAGCGGGAGTGTGTGGCCAGTGGGATTCCTGACCCGAGGTCTGGGGGGCGGTCAGGGATGCTGCAGAAGGGATTTTGGCATTTGATGGGGCTCCGGTTAGATCATTCCTTAGGCCCTTTCGGTGCTGGGCCTCTGTGGCCCCGTGAGAAGTGAAGGGTGTCGTAGAGTCGTGTGGCCAGCTTTGGTGTCCTTGAACAGCACACACGTCCACTCTTGGCACCTTGGGTAGAAGGGACCCAGGGTTCATTTAGCTTGAGTGGACTGCGCTGTTACCGCAGGAGTGCTGGAGGGCTCGGTTAGAGGAGATGCTGTACGTTGTCTGTGGTAACGTTCATTTCCTTTTAATATTTTATCCTTTGAAATCCATTAGGAGACAAAGATTCCGTTTAATGAGCAATCTTTGAATGTTGACATTCATGTTTATTAAACGTACTAATTTCATCGCAACCTTGCATTTTATTTCCTCACGTTGGGACAAGCTCTCCAGCGACGATGCGGTGAAGAGAGTGTTAGCCGGAGAGAAGGCGGAAACAAAAGGAAGGTCCTCACTGACGTCGAAACCTCAAGAATTGGATAATAAGAACGTGAGGGAGGAAGCGTCCAGGGTTCATAAGGATAAAGAGGTGAATGCAAGTTACGTGCATCTGAAAATGAAATAATGAGGCTTTTTGTGGTTCAGGTAGACGTTTATAAGTGATATTGTCATCCAGCTTTTTTGTTTTCTAGGATAGAAGAAACTCTGAAATAAACGAGAGAAATACAAGCGGAGGTCGAAAACAGAAAGAGGAATTAAAGGAAGAAAGCAAACCAAGAGAAAAGGAAAGGGACAGGGAGAAGGCCAAGGAGAATGACCGAGACAGACACAAAGATCCCGAGAGAGACAAGTGCCACGAAGGGGAGAGCGAGCGGGCCAAGAACAGGGCCCGGCCGGAGAGGGCCAGGGACAAGGACGCAGAGCGGGAGAGCGAGCGGAAGAACGAGGGCGGAAAGGAGGAGAAGTGGAAAGACCGGGAGAGCGAGCGCGAGCGACACAAGGGCCAGGAGCGGGCCCGGCAGAGGGTGCGGGACGGGCAGCGCTCCAGGGACCCTGACAGGGAGAGGAGCCGCGAGCGCGAGAAGCCGGGGAGAAAGGTAAGTCCTGTTGGAAAACCTCTGCCTTTAACTTAGAAAGGGTTCGTGGTGTTCTCCACAATGACTCTGGTCTTGGTTGTAGTGTGATTAGGAAACTGGATTTCTTTATCACCAGTTTAAAATTCTGACAGTCGTGGATTCCTAGGAGAACCTTAAAGTGATACTGGTTTTTGCTTTTCCTGTCTGCGGTGTGTGTGTGTGCCTTTGGGCGTTCTCCTGGAGACCGGGGATCAGTGGGTCCCGTGGCTTTGTGAGCAGCGTTTCCAGGCAGCCTCAGTGTGTGGGGTCCCCGGGGTGTGGGCATGGCTGCGCTTATTAAGGATTAGGGATACTTTCTAAGTCTCTGAAGCATTAGCAGAGGAGTAAAATGAGACCTCAGTTTACTGAATTCTTGTTTAATTAAATTTTCAGGTACATTTAGGGTTTTCCAGAAAATTCTTTTGGTTTCAGACACTGTTTTCTCGACGTGCAGGTTATTTCGGACCCGCTGTAAATAGGGTAAGTCTCCTGGCAGGGCTGGCATTGCAAATGCTGGTTCTTGCAGGGACATCAGACGACTGTAAAGTGTCCTGGGCAGGTCCTGGAAATCCTCTGGTCTCCAGCTGCTAGAAAGGAGGAAGCTGAGGTCTGGGAAAGTACAAGGTCTGCTGAGTGAGGCGGCCAGGCGGTGAGGGGCCAGCTTGCCCTTTCCTGCCGAGCCGGCCTCTGGTCTTGTGGCCTCGCATCCCTGGCACCGGGAGGTGAGCGGGCTCCGTGGGACGGACTGCGCGCCAGGCCTGGCAGCTGGTCTGCTCGGTGGTTCTGTTGGCTGTTGGTATGCTACCTGGGACCCTGGGGTCTCCCAGGGACACCCTGGAGTCATGTAACCCACCACGGCGTATGTATCATAAAAGCCTGGTTTCCCGTAGGAGCTTTAGAAATAACCAAGGCCTTCCCCGTCTTTTGCTTCTTTTTAGAGGTCGGAGAAAAGTCTTTCACGGAGCCGGTTTTAGTGCGGTGCTCGCACATTCTAGTGCACTTCACGAGGCAGCGCCTGCCTGGGGCACCTCCTCAGCCCTCCAGGCCTTCAGACCCAGTGTCCCACCCGTGACGTTCACTGAGGTTGCTGGTGGTGGGACTGGTTTTCTAAGTAGAGAGACAGTTCCAAAGAGAACTTTTATGGGTGGATATATGGGACGTATTGGAGCCATGAGCGAGGGACGGTTTTGTTTAAGTGCGTGAGACCAGGGTGAACGGACTGCGTTCCTGCTCCCAGCTGGCCCTTGTTGGCCGAAGGCAGGTGTTCATAGACCTGTCGTGGTGATTTTGCTGGACTGGCCCTTCTGTGTCCGTCTGGGGCTCCTTTGTGGAACGGGGCTCTGGGGGCAGGCTGCTGTCTCCCCCAGGAGTGGTGGGACCCCCAGAGAGCTGAGCCTCGAGGCTTCTGGGAGGGCAGCTCCAGGGAAGAGGAGACTCAGCTCTCACCTGGGCCCTACCGGGCAGTCTGCAGCCTCCAGTCGAATCCCATGACTTAGAAGAGACGATGGTGAGACATTCTCAGCCTGTGAAACAGCAGGTGTGAAGGCACTCTGAGAAGTCACGGGTGTGTCCCCGTGTGGCGGTGGAGGATGAGTCTGAGGTCAGAGTGGCCACGTGTGGGTGCTGCCCTCCTCCCATGTCTGCAGGGAACTGAGCACTCCGGGCTGGGGGGACCCCAGGCACAGAGCCCGGCCCGCACAGGAACCTACTTCGGATATAGTCTGCTACCTTCATAGTTAAGTCATGAGGACGGTTAATTGTTGAAGTACTCAACAGGCATCCACTGCTTTTCATGGAGGAAGATCTCAGTGATTGTGTCTCTTCTACTCCTTATGTCGAGATACGTCTTTCTGAGAGCTGATTTAAGTGTGAGGTTTTTTAAGGTGTTGATTTAACATGCTTAGTTTTCACGTCATTTTTGTTTTGAGAGTGCTTTCCTGATGTAGCGTCTGGAGACTTTGCTCAAAAAGAACCGCTCCATTGGGAGGTGAGAGTGGTTCCCTCACAGAAGATAGGAGTGGGCGACTCCCTCGTTTCCAGATTCCCTGTGTGTCCCTGGAACATCTCCGAGAAGTCTGGCCTGGCGTAGGGACCGTGTGGGCCTGGGAGACGCTGCTCCCTGCAGTTCCCTGCGAGGCCCTGCCCCTGCTGCCCTTGGCCTCCTGGTCAGCCCCCAGTGGGTGGAGATCTTGGATGGGCCTTTGGAGGTCCAGGCCACACAGCGACCGCAGTGGGGCGGGGCTGGGATGTGACATGGTGCTCCCGTGTGAAGGGTTATCTTGTTGTTGGTCAGTGTTAAAGAAAACATCTTGGCGCGTTTTTAGATGTTACAGACTTGAGTAATTCTAGAGTTTGAAAAAAAAATTTTTTTTTATAGTCCTCAAGCTCAGGAGAGGTGTCTAAAAAGTCATCAGATGGACCTTTCAAAGACTCCAAAGCTGAAACAGAGGTAAAGTTGAAAAAATAATTTTGAGAGACATAAACCCATAGCTGTGTTGAAATAGTAAGTGCTGTGTGTGGTCCACCCCCAGTCCACGGAGGCACGGGGTGGGGCGTGGTGGAGGCTCACACACAATAGGTCCATATTTATTTTGTTGTAAAAGTACCGCTTTAAAGGGTTTACTGCCTGTAAAGTAGGTGGGTGTGTTTATTCTCTGCTTCTCTGGGGTGGACTCTTGGGTCTCCTCGTACCTTTATGTGACAAGTATGATATACGGAGTACAGAGGGGTAAGGCAGTCATTTGGGAGAGGATGGAGGTGGCACTTCGGAGGAGTCTGGGAGAGGATTAAGTCACGAGGCAGGCAGGGACCGGAGGGCCGGCTGGAGGGACCCGTCCAAGCTCTGCCTGGCCCAGTGGGACCCTGCAGTGCAATTCCTGTGGGTGAGGTCCAGGCCAGGCCGGGCTGTCTTGGGGAGGTTAGACTCACCCCAACTTCATCGTCCAGTTTGCATTTCAGAAAGTATATCCGGGCAGCCACAGGCAAGATGGACAGGCGTGGAGTGGAGGCTGGGAGGCTAGTTAAGAGGCCCTCGTGGCAGGTTGAGGGAGGGGTCGGGCCAGGGAACTGAGCCAGCGGTGGGAGGGACGGGATGTGCTGTTTTCTCTGATTTACGCTCTGTTTAAACACACTGTGTACGTTTTCACTCTCAGAGTTGTTCACAAATGCATTGAGGTAATTAAGCATATAGCGACAGAAGGCAAGTCCCCATAAACTCATCTGATGAGACAATGATTCTCAAGGTATGGTCAGTGGACGGCTGACCTTTTTAGGGCTGTACCAAAAAGTGGAATTCTGCATTTAGAGCGAAAGAGCTTTCGGCTTCCTTCTGACTCACACTCTTAGGCCTTAAGTGCTTGGCCGCGCTGACTTGGAGTCAGTTCCCCTCTGAATGCGCACGGATGTTGTTGTGTTTCCTGTTTGTTCTTCCTTGAGCTTGAATGATAAATCGCTCATGGTGTCACTCTGTGGTACATCAATTAATTTATTTTTTCATTCTCTTTTCTTTAAGACTGAGATTTCCACTGGAGCATCCAGGTCAGTGACAACAAAGACATCAAAACGGCGGTCCAAAAATTCAGTGGAAGGTACTGCAAAATTTATCATACAATGTAGCTGAAGATACTAGATGCTTTTTTCTTAATTTATTTTATTTTTGGCTGCGTTGGGTCTTGGTTGCTGCGCACAGGCTTTTCTCTGGTTGTGGCGAGTGGGGGCTACTCTTCGTTGTGGTGTGCGGGCTTCTCATTGCGGTGGCTTCTCTTGTTGTGGAGCGTGGGCTCTAGGCGCGCTGGCTTCAGTAGTTGTGGCTCGCGGGCTTAGCTGCTGCGCAGTATGTGGGATCCTCCTGGACCAGGGCTCGAACCCACGTCCCCTGCATTGGCAGGCGGATTCTTAACCACTGTGCCGCCAGGGAAACCCAGTACTAGATTCTTTGCTTTAGTCACAACATCTAGTAGGAAAAAGCTTCTGTGACTAGAAAGCAGATTTGCCTTTGGAAGGAATGAACAAAGACTGAGTGAAAATGATGACGATATATGGCTTTCACACCCACATGCACGTGCATGCCCTTGCACACGTGTGAGCTCACGACACCAGGGGCAGAGCACGCCTGCGTGATCTGTGTTCCAGTCTAAAAGGTGTGACTGAATGTTAATTTTCCAGAAATATGTATCAGTCATCCGTGTCTCACTGACTCTTCTGAATGGGTAAGCAAGTTTAGTCCTGATGCAGGACGGACCTCAAGAGCATCCTGCCCTTAGACGGGTGATGTTTATGCATTTAAAACATAGCAGAAAATGTCACTGGCAGTCATGCTAAAAGCTGAAGCTGAAGCTGAAGCAAACGGGCCTGGCCTGGGTTTGCCCGAAGATGTGTCTCCTTGTGACAGACCAATAAGTAGGGAAAGAATGTCAGTCCAATGCAGGGAAGTACAGTTGGAGGCCGGCAGTGTCGGCGGCTTTCAGTGGAAGCATGAAATTACTTTGAATGAGCAGTAATAGTTCCTGAAAAGTCATCCTTTTCCTAAATTGTAAAACTTAAAGAAGTATGGCAAGAATGTAGTAGTTGGAATTTTTCACTGAGAAATTGAACTTAGATGGTAAGTTCCACTCTTTGACATTGATAAATGCTTTAGTGAACTTCTTTGTGCCAGAAACTTTCTCTTCCTTTTGGGCGATCTCTGTGGGATAGGTTCCCAGGGTATCATTACTGGCACAGAGGGCCATTATGGACATTGTAAGGTTTTAGCTACAGTGGACACTGTCTGTACCCTCTACCCCACACCTTCTCCGGGGATTTGTTTGAAAGGCTTGCTGATTTTGATAGACGGAAAACACTCAGAGTCTGAGTGTTCTTAATTTGCGTGAGCTCCCTGTATGTTAAGGACATCTGCCAATTTATTTTTTTTCAGTATTTATTGTTTCATTTTTTTTTATCGGGGTATAGTTGTTTTACAATGTTGGGTTGGTTTCTACTGTACAGGGAAGTGGAGTTCCCTGTGCTAACAGCAGGTTCTTATTAGGTATCTATTTTATACATATTAGTGTATGTATGTCAATCCCAATCTCCCAATTCATCCCACCACCACCCCCCTGCTGATTTTTAAATAAGTATTTGTTTCTTATATTTTTTTTCCACTTTTTTTATTCTAATTTTGTTTGGTTTCTGACTTGCCTAGGTGTTTAATTTTTATGCGCTGGAAGCTACCAGTCTTTTTTCTGTAGTTTTTCCAGAGATTTGAGAGATGAAGGTTTGTGTTTTGTCATACGTTTTAATATTTAATCTTTTTGGTTATCTCTTATTTTAATTCATGGTATAAAATGAGGCTCTGAATTTATTTTTTCATAATAACTCATCAGGTGTTCCAGGGTCACTTACTAAATAATTGTTCCCTTCCCTCCTGCTCTGTGATCTCCCCACATGCCTTTTGGAGTCTGGAATCTGGTGTTTCTGTTTTTGTTTTTGCTCTACTGTTTTTCTGTTTCACTACTAGTTCCCTATCGTTTTTCTTTTCAAAGACGTTTTAAGCCCTTTTATTTGCTATTCTTCCACATGTATTTTGTAATCATTTCATTAGTCAAAGAATCCCACCTCCCACAAAACAAATGGATCAGGATGTAATTGGACTTGGGTGAAACTTAGGCTTTCGTTATTCTGGGAAGATTGGATACCTCTACTTTCAAGTTAGACAGGGGTCTCCTCCTCTCCCGAGATGTGTGTCGGGTGCTTGGGTGTGTCTGTCAGTCAGGGATTGCTCAATTGTTTGTTTTGTTTTCAGTTTTTTTGGAAATGGTATCTTTCTTCCCGTCATTAATTTTTAGTGATCATTGTTGGAATATAGAAGCTTTATTGATTTTTGTAAATGTATCTTAAATCTAGCTTGTATTGAATCTTAACCCATAATTGTTCCATTGATGTTTTGATTTTCTAAGCTGATGGTCGTATCATCTGCTTTTCTTTTTTAATAACTCAGGATGTTAGCATGTGAGTTAACCGGTAAGCTTGAACTGTAGGGTTCCTTTTGTTTGATCTTTAAGAGATTTGGTTATCAGAGTTGCCAGCTTTATGACATTAAGGTTTACTGAGCTGTCGACAAATTGGTGAACTCTTTCTTCTCTGCCAGTCGGGCACTGACCTCACCCCGGGTCCTTGCCCAGCAGAGCTGGCACTGCGCCCTATCGTGCTGCCTTGCTTTAGCGGGTAGCTTTAGGGGAAGGGTCCAGCACCCAGGAGGTGTGCGCGACACAGGCCCTCTGTGTTCCCGCCCAGGAGAGAAGCCTTGCCTTTACTAGAGAGGGAGGGCATCACGTTTCTTAGACATACTTAGATCTTAAGGCCATACTAGAATCCCTATAGGATCCAAAAAATATTCTGTGTAAGAATATGATAATTTTTGCTTATCCTTAGCCAGTGGAGACTAGCAGAGCAAATCACCTGGAGTTCGTGGGTGCGTTTTAGTGTCACTTGTTTGATGATATGCAGCATCACAGATGAAGTTTAATACGTATTTTCATTGTGCAATTTCACGTTAGGAAGAAGGGATTCTAGAACCAGTGAAAATAGTCTCTCCCCTGAAAAAGAACGTAACTCTTCCTGCAGTAAAGCTAAGAAGGAACACACCGGGAAACAGCTCGGTAAGACTGAGTGAACCCCAGGGAGGCTGCAGGTGAGGGTTTGCGACTCGAAACCTTTAGCCGCCTGATGCCTTGCTTCCGTTTGATCGTGAAACAGACGGAGCCCTGTGGGTGGTGCGGAGGAGATGCGCCTGTTTGACGCGGGCCCGGGTGCTAGAGCACTGTTCTCGGCCCCAAGTGGAGCAGGGGCAGGGGACCCGTGGGCCCCCTTGTCTGGGCCACGGGGCTGCCCCCGCCGTGCATGGATTCCCGTCCGTGACTCCCTCACTGGCCGAAATCGTCCATGTGAGCCTTCCTTCCTTAATTCTGCAAATATCTGTGGAGTACCTGCCCTCGTGGAGAGTATGATCTAGAAGGAGAAGACAGACAATAAAGAGAACTCAGGATGTATACATTCGTGTTAGTTAACCATGAGTCTTTTGAAGGGAGGTGAAGCCGAGAGAGGTGGAGGGGGGCGTAGGCAGGGAGGGCCACTGAGGAGGGGGTGTCTGGACAGAGTCCACTAGCGTCACAGAGCACATGACCTGTGGGCGTCCAGGAATGGCCAGAGGCCCCGAGCTGGGGACAGCCCTGCCTGTTTGGGTGACTGGAAGCTGGGTGGTGAAGCTGCAGCAGAGAGAAGGGCAGGTGCCAGGAGAAGGGGCTCGTGAGCAGGCAGGCTGGGGGCATGGTGGAGTAGGTGGGAGCGAGGTCCTGGGGGTGCCCAGCAGGACAGAGACGGGCTCTGGCTTAGGTTTGAGAAGTGCCCCCGTTAAAACTGCAGGGGTGGGAATGAAGGCCAGAGAGCAGTTAGGTGGGGCTGTGGCATCCAGGTGAGAGGCCGTGACATCTGGGACCCAAGGTCACTGCTGTGGAGATCGGCGGGGCGGGGGGCGGGGTAGGCCGCTCTCACGGAAGGGATGACAGTGGCGCCGATGGACTGCACGGCGCCTGTTAGAGAGAAATCACAGGTGGGATTGGTCGGGGGTGTCCGGCACCTCCGTGGTGTCATTTATTGAAGTGGGGAAGGCTTTGGGAGAAGCTGGTTGGCGGATCCATTCTAGAGGCGTTAAGTTCAAGATGCCTGTGAAACAAGCAGGTGGAGGCGTTGGGACAGCGGGCGGGCATGTGGGCCTGAGGTTCAGGGGCAGAGCTGGAGAAGCTGACGTTAAAATGAAGAACTTGGGGGTTCCCAGATTAGCGCACGGGCCTTCATGCAGTAAAGGCCTCCGGGGAGCGTGGAGCCCAGGATTCGAGGGTCGGAGAGGAGGAGAGGGCTCTGGCAGAGGAGACAGAGGCCAGCAAGTTGGGGGGGTTGGAGAGCCAGCGCCCTGAAAGCCAGGGGCTTCCGGAGAGGGAGGGGCTTATCCAGCGCTTCCGAGACGGGTCCCGTGGAGGCTGAGGGTTGACCGTTGAGTTGATGGGACAGTTAGTTGGTGACCTTGGCATAAAGCCTTGTAAATCCCAGCCAAAGCAACCAAACGCGAAAACCTTTGCAATAGTTTAATCTGTTGTTCACTGTTTTATGTCAGGAAGAAAGGAGGATGATATTTCAGCTAAAATTTTAGACCCCATAGTGTCTGGATTAAATAATGAACCAGATCAGGAAACTACAGCTTCCGAAATAGGTAAGAAAAATATCTTCTTTAGTTTAAATTCCTCACCGCTTTGGTATGAAATATTTACATCTCAGTGGGGTTATCATTATTCTTTATTTTTCTAACCACTTTAATGTTCATCAGATGTCTTTTTTCCCACAGTGTACTGAAGAACAGAAATGACTTGACAGTCTGTTTGCTTTAATTTGCTAAGTTTTATGATAAAGAAGATTAACTCAGCTTTAAGTTAACCTTTACATGCTTTATTATGTGTAACATCTTTGCATCTAAGTCAAAATGCTTTCTTCATCTTACTCCTGGAATTTTAAAAAGCGTTGTGGATAGTTAGAGAAATTATCTTTCAGCTCTGCAGCGTGCTCTGCTGTGTTCTGTTAAGAAAATGCTCCACAGGAACTATTTTAAAGTGCTTGCTCGGATCACCCGGGGAAGGTGTCCCCGTGGCACACCTTTTACATTTGAGGCTGGCAGTGTGACGTGTGTGCACATCCTCACCCTGCTGATACCGGGTGATTAGACGTACGGATATGGAATTTCGGTGGGATGATCCGAGATTGTAACTGTATGGAGTCTTCTGTGATGTTTAACTAAATTCTTCAGAAATACGGCAATTCTTGAGTGACATTTGAGGGGAAAAATAGTGTAAATCTTGCCTCCAGGGAAAGATAAAAATTTTTCTAGGCTGAACTTGCCTCGGATCTACCTGGTTTTTTAACATTCTGTAACTGTAGCTAGAATAACAATAAGCCCATCTTTCTGCACTTGCGTTCTCCCTTTACTAGTTTTTGCTTTTCTAAGAGGGGTGTGTTTGCAAGCCGTCTGCTCCATCGCTGGTTCAGCAGTGATGGTCTGGGGTTATTCTCTTCCAAGCAGGTCAGCTCTGTGTGGTTTATCTGCGTCTTGAGCAGTGTGGGCGGACCGAACGACCTAAACTGGGACAGAATGAGTTCTTACGGATGAAAATGCCCTTCTCAGTGGCCACGCCCGTTGCAATTCAGCTGCATCTTGTGATGGTTTATTTCATTTCTGCAGGAGCTTTTCTCAGCCACAGGCGGGGTCCTGTGGGGGGCAGCACAGGGCAGTCCTGGTACTGCAGGAGAGGGGAGTGGGCGGGGCGAAGCTTGAGTGAGGGCTTGCCCTGCGCAGGCCCTGGGCGGCCCACGTGGGCACACCTCGCATCCAAACCCAAACCTGCGTACCTGCTGCCCTGGAACGAGCCGCACAGGTGTGCCCTCTGAGCCAGTGTCTCCTCGTGGGTACACGGGTGTGAGAAGACCTGCCTTGAGGGTAAATGAGGTGATGATCATGAAGTGGCTGGCTTGTCACAGACATGTCGTGCACCATTGCTTTGGTACCCGTCACTTTATATGTAAAGTTTACCGAGAGCCCCAGGTCGGGGTGAGTCAGCGCTGTTCTGAGATGGTATGCTGGATTTAAAATAAATTGGGGTAGTTCTTTAGACATATGTTAGACTTTATGGATCTTTATAGATCTTTATCTGCATGTGTGAAAATAATAAAAGCTCAGTGTTTAAGAAGCACAGAGCATTGCAGCAGGCGATTCTCAGTTGAGCGCTTTGTGGAGATTAGAAGGAAGCCTGGCGCCACCTGGTGGCCGCCAGCAGAGTCCTGTGCGCTCCCTGTCCCCGGGTGGCCCTAGTGAGCCTCCCTCCCCCGCAAACCCTTCCTCCCTTGAGTCCTGTCACTGCACACACCCCGGGTCCCTGTCATCACAAGTGTCGTCCTGCACTGGCAGTCATTTTGCTTCCGGAATTCAGGGTTTGCCAGCAGTCGTTAGGGTTCCTTAAGTTCCCAGATTGATTATGGCTTCCAGATCCAGGCCACTGGGTCTGTCCTCCCAGCCCCCTTCCTCTCCTGGCCAGCGCTTCAGACCAGCGCCTGGCCGGGTCGTGCCCACTGCTCCAGGGCCTGGCCGGCCTGCGTTACTGTTGGAGTGTCCCGGGACAATGGTTGGGCTTGGTGGTTCTCATTTGCCTTTGCAGGTGGGTTGAAGAATTCAACAAGGAATTTATCCATTTCTTTCTCAAAACATGAACGTCTTCTTCCGTTGCTCACATTGTCACACAGGCTGTCTGAGGAGACTCGCTCCTTCTACAGCTGTTTGGCCGTCTTATGTTTTCCCGGAACCTTACGCCATCCATGTCTTCATTTTGCTCGGGTTCGCTCATTTCATTTTGTTTTATCGTTTAGACGTTTTCATTATGAAAAGTACATAGGAAGAGTAGAATGACTCGCACCCATGTACCTCTCATGTAGATTCAGTAGTCCTAACATTCTGACGCATTTGCTTCATCTGTGGTGACATAGCTTTATGAAATATTTCAGAGCATTTAAAAATATTTTAATACTTTAAATAATTCCATTTAAATACTTCAGCATGCACCTCAAGAAAAAATGTTTCTACATAGCTGTAAAATTACTGTTGCACCCAACAGACTTGTCATTCCCCAAGAGCATCTAAAACCCGGTCTGCATGCTTATTGTCTCAACAATGTTATTTTTAAAAAAATCAGGATCCAGAACACACTGTATGTTTTTTATTATTCTCTTTGTGTCTTTAACCTCTTGAATGTGGAACAGCCCCCCTTCCCCCACCTTCGTTCCAGAGCATTGACTTTGTGGAGAGGTGAGGCTGCTTGTCCTGTACAGCACTCCCTCCTCTGTGTTTGTCTGATTGCTCCCGTGGTGTCATTTAACTTACGGCACCACCCCCCGCCCCCCGGTATTTCTGTTAGATCTAAAGGCCTGATCAGATTTGGGTTAAAGAGATTGCTTCTCCCTCACCCCTACGTAGGTGATGCTGTGCCCTTTACCTAATGTCCTGTCAGGATGCACTTAGTGTCTCTGCATCCCATGATATGATGCTAAGGCTGGTCACTGGGCCAGGCAGATCCGCCCATTTAAAAACCCTGGTTATTTGCATTTACCCTCAGATGTAGTCAGCACCTCCGTGCAGCTGAACTTTGCACAGAGGCCTGGCGGAACAGCAAGCTGCTTGTGCAGCGCCGTGGGCTCTGCGCTGCTTGGTGAGTTTCAGGGAGAGTGGCTGGTGCAGACTCCGTGGCCCCAGCCGGTGCCCCCAGCTTTGCGTGGGTGACCTTACTGGGATGAGAAGCCCCTCAAGGCACGGTGCTCCGCCCGCGTCCTTACCTGCAGGGCTCAGCAGTGGCCGCTAACCCCGCAGACGGTGCTAACGCGCTGACTTTTTTTTTTTCCAATTCATGGTCATTTTAATTTCTTACGGGTGCGTTACTGTTTCAAAAGCTGTTGCTTGGCAAGTTGGTTAACCTGCCCTCTGATTAAGAATCGATTGTAAGTATTATTAGTGAATGATAGTCTGTTTTTATGTTCTTTCTGTTTGTGTGAATTCGGGGCTTAGTACACCTTACTTAAGAATACCACTAGAAACGTTAAAACGACCATCATAGGCCTCTCAAAAAAGTAAAGAAAGAAAGAGCTTTGAGGAGATAAATTTGTGCAGTGTGTCATTGGCCTCCTCAAGCTATGGACAGAAATAATGCATTTGTACTTTCCTTCCTGTGCTGGTGGGTTTTGTACAATATAGAAAATACTTGATACTTCCAGATAACATACGACAACTTAAAGTTATTGCGGTGTTTTCTTCTAAAGTTGACAATCTACAGCTGCCTAACTTATACTTATGTTTAGATTTGTTTGTTTTAGAACTTAATGGTATTTCTTGTTGGTCCTATGAGATATCATAAATAATTAACTGTAGACATGAATCAGACTGTTTAAGTCAGCATCGTTTTTGCAGATCAAAAAAAAAATTTCCTCAGAAAATTATATGTTGTCTATTTTATGTAGTTGCGCTACGTAAAGTCAAGCAGTCCTCTGATAGTCAGTGACAGTTTAATTCCGACATAAACTATTTCTTTGAGTACTTTTAAGAAAGTATAAGATCGTGTTTCAGGAAAGGGAACATTTTCCTAATTTTATTTTTGCCTCCGGATCCATTTTAGAGAGTGTGTGGGAGGGTCCTTTAGTAACGGGTCAGGTTTCCTCCCTGGGTCCTGCCACAATTCAAAATCTGTTCCCCCAGCACCCGTCCTTTCATTTTTACTAGGAAAAAATGTTTTATTTCTCAGGTATTTGGTGTTTTTTTTCCATTTTTATAAACATTCGCATATGAGTCAGTAATCAGGAGACAAGTGTTTGGGAGCTTTTGACACGTCTAGGGCTGTGCATGAGGCCAGAAATATTTTTCCTTCTCCTCCTGCTTTCCTGAAGTTGCAACCTATTTGCAGCTTGTGACTCCCAGGCCTGGCTGTCGTGGGGAGATGAGGGGAGACTGGTAGTGTCGGGTGGTCCTGGAAATGGGGGGCCAGGGTGCTTTGGCTGTGGGAGCCCAGGCCTCTGCCTGGGCCACGTGGGCGGGGTCTGCTCACGCCTGGGTGTCCCTTCGCGCTCTCCTGATCCCAGAGCCAGGCCTGGGAGGAGTGTTCTAGGTGCGTTTTCTAGAGGCTGCCCTCGGTCATCCTTGGGAAGCTTGCGGTGGGGAAGCACAGATAAGTAAGGTGCCGCTGATGACCAGTTCTGTCTTAATAACCCATTTAACTGTCTTACATCAGGAACAAAGGAAGCTAATACTAACTCAGCTAGTGTTTCAGACACTAATTCATCTAGTCTGCAGCGAGAAAGTGCTGAGCCAGAGCCAGCAGTAAAGCAGAAAGGTGAGAAGGGGGCCCCGTGTCAACCACTCCTGTCCCGTGAGGGAGACCCGGCACCCCAGATGTGGCGTGCTTGTGTGGATGCCTCTCAGCCCAAGGCCATGGCTGCAACCACAGGTTCCCTGAGTCTCTGACACCCCCAGAGAGTCCAGTCCCTCGTTCTCCGCACCATCAGGACCGAACGTGGCAAATGGCTCACTTTTGCCTTTTTACAGAAACTAGAAAGCGTCTTCTAGTCACTGCCTGATGGCAGCAGACTCTCCTGTGTCCCCAGTGTTCCTCCTGAGATACTGTGGGAAAGCCCGGGGTGTCGGGGCGACAGGAACAAGCCTCAGTCGCTGCTGGGGGTCCCAGAGGCCGAGCTGCATCCCCCAGGTTTCAGGTCCAAAGAGGACTTTTAAGCAGCTCAGAGCGCTGTCACGACTGTGACTTTTCTGTCTGTGACGTTCTCTGAGTGTCTTAAGTCCCACCTCAGTGGGGTTCTGCTTTTGGCATAATTTTTCTCAGCAGTTAAAAAAAAAAGTCGTGGTAAAGTCCACGTTCAGCATTTGCTTTTTAAGGCCCTGGAGCTCCTTTGAGCATGGAGGGGTGCACGTGCCCCCTGGCACGTGAGTTGTGCGTGCCCCAGTGCTGGGCCTGGTGCAGCGTGTTGGGACCGGGGTAGCAGGGGCATGGCCAGGTGAGGGCCGACATTTGTCAGTTTGTTCCAGTAGAAAATGTTGGTTGAAGGCCTACTGTGTGCTAGGCCCTAAGGCAGTGAGTGCATGAGTGGGCAGAAGCCAGTAGGTGCCCTAAGGGGTGCTGGGGGGAGGGACTCTGCACTCTCTCGGGGAGGGTCAGGGAGAGCCTTTGGGCAGGGGCAGGGGTGAGAGCTGGGGCCAGTGGCCACGTCAGGGAGCTTCGCAGCAGGAAGCCAATGGCATTTTTACGATGAGTGGCTAAGCCCTACTCAGATGGCCTCCACGTGGGCAGAGCAGCGCGTGGTCCAGAGGCGAGAGCGGCCTGGGCTGTGGAGTGGCGGGGGAGAGGGGGGTGGCAGAGTCTCGAGGCACGCAGACACCTGAGGGCAGGCTCCAGAGCTCAGAGGGGGGCGCGGCTGGCTGTGAGGGTGCGCTCACCTGGGACGAGGGATCCGAGGGGGACAGAGCGCCTGCACGTCCGGGCCGCCTCGGCCCCGGGATCTGGGGAGGAGGTGGAGCCGCAGAGGACCTGGGCATCCATGAGGACGGGGCGCCCAGGGGCCGGGCTGATCTGTGGGCGGGGCTGCCGTGTGCCCTCACCACCTGGGCATCGGCTCGTGACTCAGCCACCTTTCCGGGACCCACGGCCTGTCCCCAGCGACACCGAGGGCATGGGCTTTGGAGAGAGTCTGGAGGTGTGGCGTCGGGGCCCCGGGGGCCCAGCGGCTCTCACGCTGGTCTCTTTTCCGCGCACCCGGCGACAGGGCAGCAAGGAGGGCGGCTGTGGCTGCTGTGTGTCCTCCCGGGCAGCCCCCATCACCCCGTCTTCCAGAGGCTCTGTCTGGAGCCACGCTCCCCAGGCCTGTCCTCACCTTGTCCCTCTGTGGGGCGGGACCTCCGGGAGGCTCTGTGTCCCACACAGATGGAGTCCTGGAGGGCTCCCGGGTCCCCCCGATGGCCTAAGCGGGCCCGCCCCCACCCCTAGAGCCGCCCTCTTTGGGGCAGCATTTCTGTGGCTCTGACCACGGCGTCCACAGGCCACCCAAAGTGCTCGAGGTCCCCCCCACCGGTGCACAGCTCCGGGGTCTGAGGGGCGCTTGTCTGTCACATCTGTGTGTCCTGAGGGTAAGCTGGGCCCATCCCCAGGGGGTGTCTGTCCAGGCCCTCACCTGAATCCAGGGTTTTGGGTCTTCTGCACACGTGTTCATGCATTTTAGGAGTGTAACACAGAGACCTTCCTGGGTCCACCCACCCCTGCAATGCTTCACTCGTTGACTGTGGCCGCGTCGGTCACATTTGTCCCCATAAAGTGGCACTTGAAGAGAAAGGGTCCTGGGGGAAGAGTGCCAAGGCAGGCCTGTGTGGGGCAGAAACACTTTCTTCTAATTTAGGAGCTGATGGAGAAACACTCGCTGCTGAGTTATGTAAGACGGGCTCTGGTTTGCTTCCATCCAGAGCCTGGAAAATGCCCCAAGGTGTGTTCGCCAGTTCACCCCTGGCTCGTCCCACACATGGAGTCAGTCCATCCGTGGCTTTGAGCCTCTGTCACCTTCTCCCTCTTCTGTTTCTTTCATTCATCTCTTTGATGGATACACTTTCTTCTCATCGCTGCTTCCTGTTTCCATGTAATAACATATTCTGATTCATAGTTTTGTTTGTTCTTTGTCTTTCTCTCTTTGAAAATAAAGCAGTGGCAGTAGGAAACTAGAAAAAAGGCTATGAGGAAATGACCCCTTTTTTCCCCAGTAGACATCCGAAATTATTAATTATGTATTTCTCTCTAACCCTGTTCTGCTCATTTAATATACTGAGGTTTCCTGACACAGAAGTTGATTTTCTGATGTACCTTTTTTTTTTTTTTTTTTTTAGGTAGATTTCCTTTTTTTTTTTTTTTAGTTAGGTGATTCTCCTAGTGATGCAGGTAAAGAATAGCCTTAAGTAAATCTGTTTGGTGTGTAAATTGTGTACGTGTGTATAGTTATTAACATGTACTCTCAGATTTATGTTTTACAAATTATATTAGTGAAAGTAACTTAAGGAAACATAACTACAACAAGTTAAGATTTAATTTTCATATTTTATGAAAATATGTTTCAAAAGAATACATTTCAGAATTTCTTCCTGAGTGTAAACTGTATTTCCAATAATCAAGTTCTGATTTTACTATTTTCTAATGTATAAAGTCCTTTTACTTTAAATAGTAAGAGTAAATTTAATTGTCTTAATATTATAGCTTGGGCTTATTATTTACTGATTAAATATTTATCAAAATGAAGAAAACTTTATTCAGATTATAAAAACAATATGGTACAGAGCCAAAGTGAAAAACCTTAAAAATGCAGAAAACTATGGAGAAGAAAATGAAAAGCACCGGCAGTGCCCCTGCTCGTAACTCGCCCGCCTGTGTGTGTAATGATCAGATACGTTACCCTACTCTACTGATGATACATACGTTAACACGACGACTGGTTTATACGAGGGTCTCACAAACCGCAGTTCCCTGAAGTTTCCCAGTGTCTGTCACTGTTGTAAATGCTGATGGGTGAGCGTCTTGACACGAGGTTACACGTGTCCGCTTCTTTCCTTAGCTTGTATTTCCTTTAAGTTAAATTGCTGACTTGATTGACCTACCTTTTTTATATTCTGTTTCTGGAGAAGTTAAACCAGTTTGTATTCCCAGGATTTGAGTGTGCCCGTTTCCCCAGATCTCCCCCCACATTTAGATATCAGGTGTCTGTTTGAACTTCATCAAAATGATAGATGAAAAAAAGCTCATTTATATTTGCAGTTGTTTGACTGCTGTCTCTTCATATATTTACTAGTTGTTTGTTTCTTTCTTTGTGAACTGCTGGTTGGCTTGCTGCCTGTCCAGAAGGAGACGTTGGACCTTCTGGCCAGGAGAAGTGTGAGGTGCCGGAGAATTCCGAGCTGCCAGGCGAGCTCCCAGGCGCCGTCAGGTTCGTGTGCTCTGGTTCCCACCCGGGCAGCTGCCCTGCTCCTCTCCGTACCTTCCACAGCTCATGTAATGCTTGGGCTTAATTGTGAGGAAGTGTGTGTACAAAGAAAGCAAAAACTGTTTAATTTTCTTGTTCCTGAGGTGTAACTAACTCACGTAGAATGTTTTAGAGATTTAGGGAAATTCGTTCCTAAGGCTAAATTATGTCATGGTTTGATTCCTGATAGTTAGGTTACTACTTTTTGTACCTTAAAATTAACGAGAATGTAAGATTAGAAGATGGATACTTTTAGACTTGTCAGGTTAATGGAACGTTCTTACTATTCTGCAGGCTGTGTCCTAACTGGCGTATTGATGGTGGCCTGGAAATTAGCATTGACATTAATGTGGGTTTTCATCTGTCCACTTTGAAACGTGCAAGTGTTTTGTATCCCTTTTCAGGAGGATACCTCGGCCCGGGAGCGCACGGCCCGCGCCTCCCCGGGTCAGGCGGCCGGAGAGTGCGGAGGTGCCGACGACGGACAGGTGAGGCCCTGGAATCCGCGTTGGCACCGAGGGGCAGGGCTTCCCTGGCGCTGGTGGGACAGGGATGGGTGAGGATGGTGCGTGTGCTGAGAGACGGGGGCGGAGCGGGCAGCAGACGGCGCAGGGAGCACTTGCTGTGGAGTAAAAGAGAACCCGGGGTAGAGCGTGACCTCAAACCTCGTGCGTGCCGCACACTTCAGATAGAAGTGAGGGAAAACACAGGTGTTCGTGCTCGTACAGTTATGTCTTTACAGTTACGGGGAAGGTGGATTGCCCCCATCTCTACATAGAGGATTTTCTAAGCATAGAAACAATTAGGGGAAAAATAGGATAAAAAAATTTAAAGGCTTAATTGCACAAAAATTTAAAAAAAGGTGGTCAGAACGTCATCAGCAGTATAAAGACAAGCCTCAGGCAGGGCTTTTATAAATTTTACAAATCTACCTGTGGATCCAGTACAGAAAATCAAAACAAAAAACTAGGAAGATGAAAACAGGCTGGTCGGAGTAGGCTTCAGATGGAACGGGAGGCGGGGCCGGGAGGCGGCGTAGACGTATTTTACGTATGGTTGCCGGGGGAAGCGGAGGGATGCGCGATGTCAAGGGAAGTTAGGGGTCTCTGTTTTTAAGATGAGCCGGCTAGCACATTTTTCTGGTGCGGGGGATGGTCCAGTGGAGAGGGGGAGACTGGAGATGCCGGCGTTGCGGGGTGGGGAGAGGGGACTGTGGGAACAGAGCCCCTGGGTGGGCCAGGATGTGTGGAGGGAACGGCCTCAGCGAAGGCCGGGGGGCTGGCGGGCGGGTGAGATCCCAGGAGGTGAGACCCTGGCTCTTCACCTTTCTCCTGAGCCAACAGCGAGTCTGGGCGAGGAGGGGCAGGGCTCAGAGGAGAGAGGAGGTGGTGGGTAGTGTCCTCCACGAGAGGGGCTGGTGAACGGGCGAGGGCAGAGGTCCTACCCGGGGGCCGCCCCAGCCCGGGGCCACGTCTGGGGGCGTTTTGTAGCACCGTGATTGGGGAGGAGGTGCAGGGGAGGCCCTTGGCCTCTAGTTGGGGCTTGGCTGAACGTCCTGTGGAGGACAGGCAGCCCCATCCCAGAGGTCTGTGGCGTGCCTCCCAGGGCACGTGGGGTGGAGTGATGGCTCAGCATCGCGTGGACTTTGTTCTCCAGCCAGAGCTGGGAAGATGGGTGGGGGAGGCCACAGAGTGGGTGCTTGGATCCGCGGTTAAGCATTTGCTGTCAGTGGCAGTGACAAGGCATCACTTTGGGAGTGATTTCTCAGCCCTTGAAATCCTCAAGAGTGAAGCCAGGAGCCTGGAGTGCAGGGGTGAGGCCCGGGATTGGCAGATGGCGGCACTCATAATGGGGTTCAGGGCGAGACTCTGATTCTCGGGGAATCTCTGACAACGTGAGATTCAGAGTTGGGAGATTTTAGGGAGAAAGATCTGGAAGCCTCCATAAGCCCAAGGAAAACCTCGACCCTCCTCGGGACCTGGCGGTCGGAGGCCAGAAGGAGGAAGGCCTCGCAGCGCAGGCACGTGGCGGCAGCATTCGGGGACGAGGGTGAGGATGGAGAGGGTTTGCTGAGGGGAAGGATGTGGGGGAGGGTTTCGGGAGCTGGAAGTGGTGGGAGGTAGGCCGGACGGGGGTGTACAGAGGGCGTGGAAGACCAAGGACGAGACAGGGTCGGTCCTGGTGGGGCAGGACGGGCGGCTGGGAGTGTCTGAGGACCCTGGGGGTGGAGCCGAAGGTGTTAGTGGGAAGCGGGTGTTGTGTTGAGAGCTCACACCCAAGTGCAGGGACTGCTTCTGGACCTCCCATCCCACCGAAGGGTGTGCGTGCACGCGTGTGTACATGCGCTGGAGAGAGAGTGGCAGGGGCTGAAGGGTATTTGTTGAAGCGTGACTGTGTCAGGTTGGTAGGGAAGAAATGAGGGCAGGAGGGGCTGGTGGGGAGCCGTGGAGTGTTGGGGTCTGGGGGCTGTGGTCCAAGTGCAGGCGCAGCAGAAGTCAGTGCCTAAGCGGCAGGCAGCTGGTGGTGGTCTGCCGCCGGGTGACAGTAGGCGGGGCAGTTCCGGCGGTGGCCACTGGAGGCAGGAGAGAGCCCTTGGATGGAGGCAGTTACCAGGGAGACCAGGTCAGGAGCCCCTGGACATCGGACTGGTCCAGAATGATGGCAGGCCCTCGGGGAGAGGCGGTGTGTAAGTGAGGGTGCTGGGTGGGGCCGTAGGTCAGGGACAGCGCCCAGCAGCCAAATGAGGGGCCTCGAGGAGGCTGCTGTGTTCCCGCGAGAGACCAAGGAGCAGGGTCTGGGGTGGCACTGGCCAGCAGGGCCACCAGTGAGTGCCACCCCTGCCCTGAGATTTGCGACTTGGGAGACTGGGCCTCTCCTGGAGAGGGGCTGCAGGCCCAGGGCTGGTCCCGCAGCGAGCCCGGCTGGAAGGAGGGCACGGCGTGGGGCGGGGTGGCACAGTGGGGCGGGGTGACACAGTGGGGCAGGGCCTGGCGGCTTTCCCCAGACTGCATGTTCGCAGACTGCATCTCAGCTCCGGCCTCCTCTCAGGGAACCTCAGACACAGTTCCAGACGCTGGGATTGATGAGGATGTGTGACCTGGAGAATGTTTCTAATTTGATCTGATTTCTTTTCATTTAGGACCTGGAGAATGTTTCTAATTTAATCTGATTTCTTTTCATTTAGGACAGGAAGTGGTAAAACCGTCTCAAATGTGATCGTAGAGTCACAGAATTCTGACAATGAGGACGCCGACCAGTTTGTGGTGGAGGCTGCCCCCCAGCTCTCTGAGATGTCAGAGCTTGAAATGGTGGGTCAGCCACAGTGTATGTTTAATAATCACACTCAAACAGCACTGGGATTAATTCTCCAGCTTAGAGATTTGTGTAGACGGAATTTTCCTCCAGCGTTTCAGTTAGTTCTCTGCCATCTTTAATTTTGTCACCTCTGCTGAGATGCATGCAAGCATGAGTTTGAGATTCCAACAAATCTGAATCTCCTTTTCTTCTTCCTTTCCTGCTCAGGTACAGGCGGTGGAATTAGAAGATGAGAAGCACGGTGAGTCGTGGGGTTGTGTGTGCACATGTGTGTCTGCTCCGTGTGTTGTGAAAGGATCTGGTGAAATGAGCTTTGTCTGCCAGGGTTTGGTCAGGGGTCTGAGTAGCAGTAGATGGGATGCCGTGGGCACGGATGCCTCCTCCGTGTGTGGGTTATTCTGGGAGGCGATGGAAGCTGCTGGGGGGCGGGGGGTGGCCAGGACCCCAGAGGGCAGCCGTAGGCAGTTGTGGGGATGACATCACTTCTTTTCTGCACGGTTAGACTGTGGGATTGGATGACCCCTGAAGTCCTTCCCAGGTCGACAGTTCTGTCATATTGTTTTCTTCCCAAGCACAATGTCTTCTTTGGTTTCAAACATTTATAGAAGCAGAGAGAATAGCCTCGTGAGCCCCTGACGGTCGTGCAGCTTTTGCGGTGAGCAGTCATCTGGTCTGATCTCAGTCTCCACCGACTGCTTTCAAGTCCTGGAGAGCATCGTTCTTGCCATAAACATGTTCTTTTTTAAAAAGCAGAACCGTAACTCCATTATTATATATATAAAAAAGCAGTCCTTCCTTAATATCATCAAATGCCTGTTTTTTTTCCCAGTGGTTTTGTGTGTTTTTTTTCTAGTTTGTATGAGTCAGAATCCAAATAGGGTCCCTGTGTTTGCAGCTGGTGGATCTAACTCTGAATCCGCTCTTAGCCTGTAGGTCCCCTACCACCCCGTCCCCCTTGTAGTTTATTTGTTGAAGAGGCTGGTCGGTTGTCCAGCAGAGTTCCTCACCGTTGGGTGTTGCTTGTCACACCCCAGTGTTGTGGGTTTCTTCCATGTTCTTCGGTTCCTGTAAATTGGTTCTAGAGACTTGGTCAGATTCAGGTTTTTCGGGCAAGAACACTTGACAAGTGGTGTTGGTTCTTCATCACACCTGCCCGTCTCTGTGCTTGGAGGTTGGTCTAAGTCTGTTGTTTCATGAGGGTTGTGGGGACGGTGACCATTCTCGTCCCGCCCCGTCCCCGCTCCAGCACGTTTTGGTTGGCAATCTCCACACTGTGAGGCTTCCCCTCTGCAGGAATTTGCCGCTCCGAGGCCCAGCTTCGTGCTTCCCCTTCATTGATCAGTTTTGTTAATAGTGCATTTGTCTCCTGGCACCTTCAGGGGTGACTAATGAGGGCTTTGGTGGTGGTGGTGGGTTGTTTTTTTTTTTTTAATTTTTATTGGAGTAGCTGATTTACAAAAACATGGAACGGATTTGCGTGTCATCCTTGCACAAGTGTCATGCTTATCTTCTCTGTATCGTTCCAATTTTAGTGTATGTACTGCCGAAGCAAGCGCTTGATGTCTGTATGATGTCATGGTTTTTAACACGCTTGACGTGTTCCATTTCAGTCCATCTCAGTTTTCTCCTTGATGTTCTATTGTCCAGTGTTTGACCGTGGGGGCATTTTGACACGTCCCAGTGGACTTTGTAGCTTCCTTGTTTATGGTAGGACAGATGTTTCAGACTCCTTTTGTGTATTTCCTGCCCCGTGTCTCTAAGGAGCCTGGCTGCAACTTGCTTCTGGGTTGGTCATTGTTTCTGGGGGTTTTCTAATTTTTTTTGCAGGAAAGTATATCCTGAGTTTGTACTGGTATTTCCAACTTAGGTTTATGATTGCAGGGTTCTTCCTAAGTTCTTTATTTTTGCAGGTACGTTCCTTCCTGTCTCGTGCCCCAATCCCGGCTCCCCCCAGCAGTAGCTGTTCATGTCTTTACCCTACTTTGTGCACTCACAGCGATTTAGAGCAGCACCACTGGTGGTTAACAACAGCGTGATTACTGGAAACACCTTAGGATCGTTTTCGGCAGATCTGCTTGCCTTTTTGTTCTTAGTGCATATCCCATTAGAAATGTACAACCAATTCTTCTCTGTTCGGTTATGCTTGCCAACATGACACTTAATGTTTATTTTTTATTTATTTATAAAAAATTAAGAAACAAAAGCAAAAAACCAAAATGAAAAAGTCACCATCACTTCTGTCCTCAAGGAGCAATTAGAAGGGACTCTTTCATGGTATTTGCTTCATGGTCCCTCAGAACTGGAAAAAGGGAGGCATTTGCTCCTGTGGGTTTTCTCTGATGTACCTCCAGGGTCTTAGGGCTCTGGTTGCAAGGCATGATGGGAGAAGGTGGACGTGATGATAAGTGTGTTTGGCCTGCATAGCTGTAACGGGGGGTGGGGCAGGAACAGGGTCAAGGGGAAGGAGGCAGGTCTGGTTTCAGGATTTCAGATGAACCTCTTCTTCCTCGGGTCTCAGTCCTGCCGAGCACGGATGGTGACACTGCTCTAGCTTCTGATTCAGTGGATACACGATCTCAAACATGAGCTAACAGTTCATGATGCTTCAAGGTTTCGATACTGTTACGTTTATAGTTTCATTTTGCTTTCAAGTTTTAGGCTTTGAAATTTTTGATTTAATTTTGTTTTATCTATGTAAAATATTCCCTTATGTAAAATATTCACATAGTTCCAAGGTCAAATGTACCAAACAAGATATATTCAAATGGTTTTTCATATGATATTTATGCCATGAGTAATCCTTTAAAAAAAAAAAAGTTGATGACTTGTCCCAATATAAAAAAAGTATTTGTACTTAGTCTACAATAGGCTGAGAGAATTGCTTTGACCTTTTATCATACAATGATTATCTGAAGCCGTTTCAGTATAGAGAGAGAAAGGATAAGAACTAAGTATCCCTCCTCACCCCCAGCCCCCCACCCCTTTAGAACAGGATAGCTTCTTAGGGCGGAGAATCACTTTAACATAAAACCACTGGTTTTCAACAGGAGGACTTGTCAAAAAAATTTTGGAGACTAAGAAAGATTATGAGAAGTTGCAGCAGTCGCCCAAACCTGGAGAGAAGGTAACAAAATGATTTTTGTAAACAGTGGCATTTTAGCAGTCTGTTTCACAGATTTACATTTAAAAATTAGAAGCATCCTTCAAATGTTGTGATTATCAGTAATGTCTGTTTACATGTTTACAAGCCCCTTCCCATCTCCCTCACCCTCCAGTTGGGAGGATAGAAGATTTGGGGCTCTTGGGGTGCGACATTGCTTCCCTGGACCCACATCCAGTCCCGTCCTGGGTGGGGCAGTGGCCTTGCTTGGGAGCTCAGGAGTCAGGGTCCAAGGCCTGTTCTGCTCTGACCCCCTGTTGACCCCTTCCTGCCTGGTGCATCCCTTCTCCCTGCACAGAGTGGACAGGCTGTCTGCATGGCCCTGGCTGATGACAAAGTAAGAGTCGGGGGAAGTTTTCAGGGCTGGCTTTTAAATACACGTGCTATTTGTATGTGGCCTCCAGCCGTCTCCCTTACAGGTGTGTGATGTGGCTTTGTTGGAACCCACGGCCTCCTACCAGCCACTGCCCTTGGGCACGTGACCTGGGGTGAATACCTGCAGGCCGGGTAGCGTGCCTCAAATGCCACGCTGAGGTTTCCGTTATCGTGCCTTATAAGAATAAATCTTCATTTTTAAAAAATTTTTTTATTTTGCGGTACGTGGGCCTCTCACTGTTGTGGCCTCTCCCGTTGCGGAGCACAGGCTCCAGATGCGCAGGCTCAGCGGCCATGGCTCACGGGCACAGCCGCTCCGCAGCATGTGGGATCTTCCCGGACCGGGGCACGAACCCGTGTCCCCTGCATCGGCAGGCGGACTCCCAACCACTGCGCCACCAGGGAAGCCCTGTTTTGGGGGTTTTTAACAGAAGTTTCTTGGTTAGTTAGCTTTATCAGCAGCCAACAGTTTCAGTAAGTTTTACATACACACTCCCACAGACACTTTTCTTTCCTTCCAGTTGAATGAACGGTTATTTGTTTTAGATAATTTTGCTTAAAATGTCCTGGTTTGGCATGCAGATACGGCCTGCAGGATTAATAGCTACTGAGGAGAGCTGCATGGTAGAGCCCACCGTTAGAGGGAGCCCTTTACAGCAGTAACGGGAGAGTAGCGTAGCCTGAGTTCTGCCGGCAACACCACCGCCAGCTCTTCTGAAAATAGAAAAACTCTTTCTGCAGTTTATTGTCTATTGCTGTGGAATTTTAATATGTCATAGTCCTTTTCATAGGCCTGAGGGCTTGTCCCGGTGTCCCTGGCAGTGTTTCTGCAACCCTGTCAGAAACCTCCAGTGTGGGCCTCGGGCTGTTACTGTAGGTAACCTTTGAAGCTTCAGTTGGTTTAAATTTTATAGCTATGTTTTTCTGCAAAGCACACTAGGCCTGTGTTTCAGTTTCCTCTGAAGAGTAAATTTCAGATTAGTAGATCTTCTGACTTCAGAAGATAAAAGGGAAAAAATTCCCTTGTTTGGTGAACATTTGGGGCTTTAAAGAAGTCCAGTTTGTGAGTGTTCTGAAGTCAGGGGCGACGTGGGCTACAGTTGGGCGGGAAAGTCAGCAAGTTTCTCTGCTTTTTTTCTTTGGTGTGTTATAGACATCAGATTTAAATTTAACTTGTGGGTCTTCTAAAAACGTTTTAATTAGATTTTCACAAATAAGTTAAAATGTATTGGGAAAGTTGAAGTCCTTTCTGTCCTCGCTCTAATCCTGTTCTCACGAGGGCAAAACCACTAAGATGCGTTTGGTGTGCTCCTTACTTTTACGTGTATCTGCATTGCTTTGTGAGTTTGTAACTTTATCCTGTTGTTGATTTGTTGTGCAAGTTGCTTTCTTCAGACAGCGTGGTGTTTCTAGTTGATTCATTTTAATTGATGAATGGCATTCCAGTGTTTGTCAGTAATTAATTCCTTTAGTGATGGACATTTAGGATTCTTCAGCCTTTGGCTGTTTGTGAACAGTGCCTCCACGGGCTCCTTTGCGTGTGCCCTGGCACACAAGAGCCAGTGTCTCTCTCCAGCAGTGGTCAGGAAGCGTCCTCTGTAAAAGGCCAGATAGTAAATCTTTAAGGCTTCAGAGCCACACAGTGTCCATTGTAACGTCTCATCTCTGCTGACGAGCTTGCAAACGGCTATAGCATAGATACCAGTAAACAGATGTGTGGCCGCGTTCCAATGAGACTGTATTCACAACAGCAGAACCAGGCCTGGACCTGTGATTTGCGACCCCCGTACTTCAGAGGCCGTGCCAGACCTGGAATTGCTCGCCAGAGCGCGGGCAGAGCTGCAGTTTCACCAGGTGCTGTCAAAGGCTGTACCGATTTGTTCTCCAAATGGAATGAAAGTCTCTGTTGCCACACATCCGTGCAGCCACAGCCAAGATAACGAACGTGCCCACCGCCCTCAGAAGTGGCCCTTGGGCATCCCTCCCACCCACTTCTCTCCATGCCCCCCCCCAATCCCCAGCAGCCGCTCATCTGCCTTCTGTCACTTTAGTTTGCATTCCTAGAACTGTATATGAATGGACTCAGTTGGTATATACTTTTTATTGGGTCTGGCTCCTTTTATCCATCCTGATTGTTTTGAGATATCTCCACGTTGCATCGTGTATCAACAGTTCACTTTTTCTTTTACCGCTGAGTAGTAAGTAGTCGGCGGTGTGGGTGTACCGCCGTGCGCTTACCCATGTATCAGCCAAGGAACATCTGGGTTGTTTCCAGTTTGGGACTGTTGCAGACAGAGCTGCTGTGAACAAGTCTTTGTGTGGACAAATACTTTCATCCCATTGGGTAAGTACTCAGGAGTGGGACTGCTGGGTCATGTGGTAAATGTGTGTTCACCTTTTTAAAACACTGCCAGACTGTCTTCCAGGGTGGCTGCACCACCTCCCATTCCAGCCAGCAGTTAAGTTCCACTTCCTCCACACCTTCATCAACACTTGGTGTGGCCAGTCTTTTTAATTTCCTGTGGTTTTGATTTGCATTTTCTTAGTTGCTAATGATGTTGAACGTCTTTTCTGTGCTTATTTTTCCATTCTAATATCTTCTTTGGTAAAGTGTCCAAATTTTTTTGCCCCTTTTAAAATTAGGCTGGTTGTTTTCTTCCTGTTGAGTTCTGAGAATTCTTCTTATATTCTGGATACGAGACCCTTATCAGACATGATGTGCAAATATTTTCATCCAGTCTGTGGCTTGTCTTTTCCTTCTCTTAACAGTGTCTTTCAAGGAGCAGAAGTTTAGAATTTTAAAGTAGTCAAATGTAGCGGTTTGCTCTTTTTGTTGGTTGTGCTTTTGGTGTTGTGTCTAAGAAGTCTTGCCTAACCCTCAGTCATAGAGGTTTCTTCATATATTTTCTAGAGGTTTCATAGTTTTAGGTTTTATATTTTGAGTTAATTTTTGTATAGAATGTGAGGTATATTGAAGTTTATTTATTTGTTTTTGCATATGGTATCCAAATGTTCCAGCATCATTTGTTAAATTGTCACCCTTAACAAATTTTTTGCCCAGTCTGAAGGATGTACAATTGTATCTTCTTGTTTCTTTAGTTTAATATTAATAGCAACACACGTCTGTTGCCTCGCTCTGTGCTAGGGGCTTTGCATTGATTGCTCTGGCCTTATATCAACTGTCTGGTGTCAGTTCAGTCACAGTCCTGTATGCAGAACTCCTGATGCCAGAGGTATTTGGTTTTAGAAATGTGCTGTGGTACATATACTGTATATCCTCTAATCCCTACTGAGGTCAGAGGTAATCAAATGCATGAACAGTTCCACAACAGCATGGATTAAGAGTCCCACTAAGGGGGTGGGCAGAATGCTAAAAATAACCTCACATGAGTTTTGGTGCCAAGTTTATGAAAAATCTTTCCATTTTCAGCGCTTGTGGCTTTTGGAATTGACACTGTGGTTTCTTCTCGTGTGTTGCCTGTTCACATCTTTGCCCATTTTCTTTAGTGGTGTTTTTCCTTTTGTTATTGGTGTGTGTGTGTGTGTATGTGTGTGTGTGTGTGTAAAATGGTTGCGTATGTCATATATCCTATAATAATAAATATCATATATGGTATATGTTATGGTTGCATATATTACGTGTGTCATGGAATAATCCCTTGTGTCTCATGCTGTAAACATCTTCCCAGTCTGTTATTTGTCTAACTTAATGTCTTTTTATATACAGAACTTTTCTATTTTGATATAAAATTTAATCAGCCTTTTTCTTTATAAGTTGTTCTGCTCTTGCCTTAAAAAAAAAACTGTCCTATCCTGGTAATAGAGATGGTCTCAATAGTTTTCTTAAAATAGTTTGTTTTCTTTTTTACATCTAGGTCTCTAATCTGGAGTTTTTGTTTATGTCGTGGGTAGGGATCTGCTTGTTTTCTCCTTGTAAGTGGTGCCGCCCTCTAGTGAACCCAGACCCCTCGTGTGTGGGTGTATTTCTGGGCTCTGCTGTGGTCCTCCTGTTTTAAGTCCTATGTTTTTATGTCTGGGAAAGACGTTCTAATTGTTCCCCTCCACTCCTCCCACACCCCAGGTTGTCTTGGCTATTACTCTTAAATCTTTCTGGCTTTGTATGAACTTTAGAATCAGTTTGTGTGGTTCCATTAGAAGGTCCTGTTGTGACGTTGATTGGAATTGTTTTCATCCTTCTTGATTTTGCTGTGGCTGCTCACCCTTGCTCCATTGCCTTGCCTCCCCATATAGCAGAGCTCCTCAGTGGAACTGGATGTACTCCCATCCTCTTGCGAATGACTCTTCTGAGTTGCTCTTGTCAAGGTCACCTGCCTTCCTGGTTGTTAAATCCTCCTCGTGTGATTCTCGTCCTCATCTTACTGGAATTGGCAGCAGCACATGGTTCACTTGGGCGCTCTTCCTTGACATGCCCTCTCCCTTTGGCTCCCAGGACAGCAGCGTGCCTCTCTGGTGCCCCTGCTCGGTGCCGGTCACCTCTCCTTGTCTCCATTGCTGGTTCTTCCTCCTCTCTCACTTTTCCTAGTATCGGCATCTCTGTTGCTAGCTTTTCTGTTCTCTCAAACTGGTCCTTTCTGTTTGTTTTACCAAGTCACTTTCCTAAGTGAGTCTATTCCATTTCCTATCTCTTTTTGAGTTTATTATGGGAATTAATATTTGAATCAGTTAGGATTAGGGTTACCTGTGGGTGCAGGAAAGATCTGAAGCAGTAGTGGCTAAAGTGAGCTGGAAGGTCCCGAGTCAGTCTGGAGGTGGTGGTGATCCAGACCCTTCTGCCTCCTTCCTCCATGCGTGACTTCCATTCCTCAGGGCACCTCGTGGGCCACAACGGCTGTCGGCTCTAGCCTTCACGACTGCGTTCCAGCCAGCAAGAAGGAAAAGGGAAGTAGGAGAAGGGCCCACCTCTTCTCTTTTAGGCTATTTAATGGAAGTGATGCATACTACTTCTACTTACGTTATATTGGCCAGATCTTTGTCACGAAGGGGTCTGTGAAGTGACACGTTTATTCCAGGCATCCGTTTGCTTAGCTAGCAGTCAGAGGTTCCGTTAATACAGACCACAACTTGCCAGATTTTCTCATTGCCTGGCATGGTCAGAAAATGATGATTTTTCAAGGCACTTGGGTAAGTGGCGGAGGCTGCCTGCCTGGCTAGGGGCCGAGGGTTCTGGAACCAGCACGGCTACCACATGTGGACTGCACACAGGGCAGGAAGCTTTGCTATAAGTAGGGAGGTCAGACACGGGGGTCAACCAGCAGTCCCTTCCACGGAGCTTCTCTAGGAAGTTGCTTATTTCATGCACATTTTACAGAGTCATGGCAAAAAGATGTTTCCAGATACTTTCATGATTTAAAAAATATATCTATAGTTATAGTTTTCCTTTTCTTCCAAAATTTTTGCGACTTTTTTCCTTTGATAAGACTTTGAAAAAACTATTGAAGGAGACACCCTCTAGCAAAGAATCAACTTTTGGTTTTGTAGATATTCACTTTTATTTTCGTTTCATTGATATCTACTCTTTATTCTTCCTCTTAATTTCTTTGGGTGTTTAGTTTTTCTCGCCTCTTGAGTAAAAGACACAACTCATTTATTTTTAGTCTTTATAATTTTAAACAAATATATTTAAGACTGTACCTCTCCCTTTAAGCATGCTTTATATCCTTAAGTTTAAAATTTTTTGAATACTAAAAACTCCTTGAATTTTAATATGAAGTAGTTGGTTGTTATTTCTTCTTTAACATGTGGGCTATTTAGGAGTCTGGTCTTTAGTTTTTTGGTTTTTTTTTTCTTTTTGCGGTACGTGGGCCTCTCACTGTTGTGGCCTCCCCCGTTGCGGAGCACAGGCTCCAGATGCGCAGGCTCCGTATGTGCAGGCTCAGCGGCCATGGCTCACGGGCCCAGCCGCTCCGTGGCATGTGGGATCTCCCCGGACCGGGGCACGAACCCGTGTCTCCTGCATCGGCAGGCAGACTCTCAACCACTGCACCACCAGGGAAGCCCTGGTCTTTAGTTTCTAAACATAACGGTTTTTTAAAAGTTGTTTTTTTTTTTTTTAACAGTATCTAATATAGTTGCATGTTCAAAGAATTTGGTCTGTATGATGTTGATTATTTGGAATTGAGACTTTCTTTGTGGCCTAGTTTGTGGTCAGTTTTTATAAATGTTTCAGAGTGCTTGCAGAGTATGTTTACTTTCTCTCTTTGGTGTCCACACTTCAGTGCACACTGCTGATTTCACGGAGAGGTGATTGGACGACTATGTGTAGACCGTATCTATCTATGATTTTTATGTATTAATCATAATATTAATTGCTTATCTTCTCTATCTTATTCAAAAATTCAAATAGTAGGTGTTTGCTCTCACATAACTTGTAGTGTGCCCTTAGTTTCGGTACTTTTTATTTTTTTGGAAGGAGCACTTTTTTCAGTGCTAAGGAAATACATATTTGTAATCTGGGCATCTCTCCAGCCTGTCTTTGAAGTTGTGTTGGAAGAAAAGCCGTTCCTTATTGTGCTAATGGACTTGAGGAATACATTATAGAATAAATATGTGAGTCAGATTGCTTTGAGCATTTTCTTCATCATCCTGACTTACTTGCTCTCTTTTCAAGAGGAAATATAAACTTTGTTAATAGTACGATATTAGCCCATGCCAAGTATTTTTTTCCTTCAGATTTATGAAGTTTTTGAAAAACAACCAGAAAAGCAGTTTTATTACAGTGTTCCTTATGCTTTAAAAATGCTTGCTTTTTCAGCTTTATAAATGAAGGTGCTTTGGAGAACAACCAGCAGTGTCCAGGATGGTTCACTCAGTTTAAAGTACCATTTAAAGATTTCTCACTCCTAATTTTTCAATCTCCTTTTATACAGTCTTCTCTCGGGTGTTTTTTCATTTTATATCTGTTCTGTGAATATCAAAGTTCAGATGCTTTTTCTTTGCATTTAAATTCTTTATTTTGAAATAGACTCAGAGAGTCTGTTTCTCTTCGTAAATTTCTTTCTCTTCATTTATTTAAAGTTTTGGTGATTTTACTCTCTTCATCTTCTCAGTCACATAAACCATGTATTGTACTGGGACTGCTAGAGGTCATACATCTCTTCAGATGAGAACCTGAGCGTGTGTTGAATTGGACCTGCACGTATGTATTTCACTGCCCTTCTGAAGGAAAGCTGTCATAAGGACCTAAGGTAGCACCCACACATCGTAGAGATTATGGATGACTGTCTTAAAGAAGCACTTATTTGGGCATATGAGAACCTCTCGTATCTTGAAATGCCTCTTGATGGATAAAATGATCTTATCACAAACATGTTATATTTTAATTGTAATAAGTAGAATATAGCTAATAGTAATTACCTAAATTCTTATATGAAAGTCAGGGGTTTCGGTCGTATTCTCGTTTACTTTGGTGATCTGAATAGATCGTCAAGTTATTTCTTATCTTGGTAGCTAGATGGTGCAATTTCATTACAAATTTCTTAACCCTGTTAGAAAAATGCTATTCCAAATCCCTGCTTAACTGAAATTCTGCACCTGATAAATGTATTCTTAGTTTGGAAGTTCATGGTCCTACTATTATTGGATGTTCTTTTGCTAAGAATATTGTTCTGTTTAAATTGCTATGAAAGAAATAAAAGGGAACGTATGCTACGATATTTCTTCGCTGGTGAGACTTTAATAGCTAAACTGGGGAACCACTGAAATTGATTGTAATCATGAAGAATTACAGGGTTTTTGTATTTCTTTCTTTCTTTATTTGGAAATAAGGGAATAGTTTTACATTCCCAAGTAGTGCAGTGTTTTCCAGTACACAGGCTGGGGATTTGGAGTTTTGGATATAAAATTAAAACAAGGGCTTCCCTGGTGGCGCAGTTGTTGAGAGTCCGCCTGCCAATGCAGGGGACACGGGTTCGTGCCCCGGTCCAGGAAGGTCCCACATGCCGCGCAGCGGCTGGGCCCGTGAGCCACGGCCGCTGAGCCTGCGCATCCGGAGCCTGTGCTCCGCAACGGGAGAGGCCGCAGCAGTGAGAGGCCCGCGTACCGCAAAAAAAAAAAAAAAAAAAAAAAAAACTTAAAACAGAATTATCAACAGTATCACTTCAAAATACTTGCAGATAATATACCATGGATATATTATAGCCACAAAAGTGGTTTAGGAACCATCAAAACATTATATGTATCTGAACTTTGTGAAGATAATTATGAGGACATAGGCCTTCTCTGTATATCCTGTGATGTGGTTTGTTATGTGGATGAGGAAACTTTACCTGAAAAAATATATATGTGACTTAACAATTTGGATTATAAGAATTAGCTATAGTCCTATAAACATTTCCAAATTGAATGGTCATCATCTTCTCTTTAATATGTTTACTCAGTGAATGATGTGACAAATATTTTTACTCAAAATGTCAACTTAAAATTCATATCATATTGTATCTATACTTTCCTAGATTTTAGTTCTGTCACGATAAATAATTTTGGCCTCAATTCCAAAGTTCTGTGCTTTGCATAAAAAATATCTTTAGTTTGATTGATCTTGACAGCCTAAGCCTGTAGATGGACATTCAGTTACGGAGTAGTATGGAGCCTGGGGTTTAACTATACTCACTGGGACACGTTAATGAGTGTAGGAGGGGACTGTGCTGTGGAAGCCACAGGTGGACGTCAGTTAGTTAGGGTTAGGATTCAGAGTGAGTTTACACAAATTGACTGTAGAAAAGTGCAGGGGGTAGTCTTGGGAGCAGAAAGTAGACAAATAAGAGAGATTTCGTCACACGTCACAGAAGCTCCAGCTGCCAGACTCGGGCTCCGTCGACAGGAAGAGACTGCAGGTGCGCTGCCCTGACTGAAGGGTAATTCTCGCTAGTTTGTGCAGGTAGGAAGACTAGAAAATATCCATGAGATGTCATGAAACGGTTTTTTAAGAAAAAAAAAAACACATTAGAAATCAAGGCTTATAAGGAGTGGCGTAAAAATGATCTAGCTGAGCCACTGCCGGCTCAGCCTGCCTTGGCTGGCCTGCTGGTGCAGGTCTGGCCTGGTCCCCTGAAGCCCAGCACAGAGCAGCCTTGCAGGGCGGGTCTCTAGTTGTCTCTGCTGGTCCAGGTGGACTGCAGGTCCGTGGGTGACAGAGGTAGGAGAGTCGCGTTCCCCATGCAGCATCTCCTGTAATCTCACCACCTTGTTCAGAGCCCTGCCCGGTACCATTGGTGATTTACAGTGGGCCCTCTGCACCCATGGGGTCTGAATCCACAGATTCAACCAACCTCAGAAGATATTTCAAGAAAAAAAAATTCCAGAAAGTACAGAAGATATTTCAAGAAAAAAAAATTCCAGAAAGTTCCAAAAAGCAAAACTTAAATTTGCAGTGCTGGCAACTGTTTACGTGGCATTTACATTAAATTTACAGCGATTTACATAGCATTTATACTGTATTAGGTGTTATAAATAATCTAGAGGTGATTTAAAGTATACTGGAGGATGTGACTTGGTTATATGCAAACACTTCGCCATTTTACATAAGGGACTTAAGCATCCGAAGATTTTGGTGTCGGGGGTTCGGGGGTGGTCCTGAACCAATCCCCGGATACTGGGGGAGGACTGCACTGCTGAGGAAGTTGGGGTCCGGGCGTCTCCGTACCTTGCCGAGGTCTCACGCCCAAGGCCTGGGGCCCAGCTCTTATTCCGCTCCTGGGCAGAGGGTCTTAACGCAGTAGGGCCCACGGGCTGCTTGGGGACACATCTCAGATTCACCAGAAACCGCCCCCTCCCCCACCCCCCAGTTTGCAGGGGCAGAACCTGTGCTGTGTGGATTGGGTGGAGCAGCTCCTTCCTAGAACTGGTTTAATCCTGAAATCCATATGTCTTTGTCTTCACTTTAAACAAAGACATTTATTTCCTGGTAACTATTCTTATTCTTAGTTATTTTGGTCCATCCTGAAACATACCCATTTGTGCTTACTGTTTTAAGTGAGAAACATGTTTATTTTATTTTGCCAGTTCCCCTCTCTTTATTGTTCCTGTGTGTTTACTTATGACTTGAAAAGCAGCTTCCAGGGAAGCTCTGTTGCTGGAAGGACCAGACCTGGATGAATAAATTAGGTTTCCTTGAGCTTCTAATGTAATCTGGGCCACATGGCCATGTCAGCGAGACTGAGCTGGAGGAACCAAGGGCACGGCCCTGCCGCTCTCCTGGGGTCCGGGTCACGGCGGTGCTGTAGAGTCAAGGAAAACTGAAATGCTTGGCATTGAAATACTTGATTTCCTACTTATAGCAGTGATGCATGTATAATTTTTCATATTGGAGCATTATCAAGGTTTTCTGATCAAATCTCTAAAACATTGCTTCTGGCCGAAGGCCTCTCCCCAGCAGGCGGAACCCTTTAATGACCAATAAAGCCTTTCCATAATCCTCGTCACAGAGGCCAGGACTGATGGCCACTTAGTGAAGGGCTTGTTTTATGTCAGGGTTTTGCTCTACATAAGCTATAAATTTTAGAGAATATTCTTAAATCCCTTAAAGAAAAACAGATCTTAAAGTAGAAATATGTAGTTTTTAGGCATTTCTATTTATAAGTTATTTACAAATAAATACACTGTATCCTAATACTCTCCCATGTGTACTGCATATTACAAACAAGATGTGCTCTAAAACTTTTATTTGTTAGGTTTTGAAACTCAGGAGTAATTTCCGCACATTAATATCTTTGAGACTGATTAGGGTTCCAGGTAGCTTTTGAAAGCTTTACCGTACTACAGATAGAGTCACTTGCAGTGAAAAATGATAGACAATTATGTTGTAATAGTAACAGCTAAACAAGGCAAAGAAAATACAATTTTAAAAGCTACTTTTGAAGAAAAGCAGATTTAGAAGACATTTAAAGTTGTGAGGACCACTTTTGAGCACTTTCAGATACTTCAGAGATGACTGATCGGGATGTTTAATGTGAAAAGGGAGTGTGTGTCATGGCCCTCCTTCCAGGGCCGCTCCCGCTCTGCTCCTCGGGTTGGTCTTGGCTCCACATTCAGCCCTCGACTGGGTGAAGCCGGCTTAGCTTCTAGGGAAGGAAGGCCTTCTCCGAAGCCCATCCTGGGGTGGCAGCAACAGTCATCGTGCCGCAGGGTTGGTGAGCTTCTGTTATGGGCCAGGCTCTGAGCCACGTGCCTGGATGTGTTACCACAGTTAATTCTCATAGTAATCTTACACTTAGAGAAAAGTTGGGTGTACAATACAAAGGAGTTTCCCCTCTGGACTGTCTGAGAACAAATTGCTGATATCACTCCCGCATACTTTCCTGAGTAAGTTCTCTGAACAGGGGCATTCTCTGCACGACAACAGGGCCACCTTCCCCAGGAAATGAGCGCTGCTACATTGTTACCATCATTACCGTCTTGGGCGGGAATAGCCCAGAAGCGAGGCCCTGCTCTTCTCACTGGGTCCCATCACGGGGCATGTGTTTTAATCTGTCCCTTTACTGCTAGTTCTGCCTCGTATCTCACGGTGTCTGCCAGGCTTCTCCACTGGCAGGTTACTTTTTGTAGTAAATAATACTTTGTGGGGAAGCGCTTTGGAACCACGTAAGTATCCTGTTCTTCACTAACTTTCATTTTAATTATTTATATCACTATGGGCTCATGGTTTCCAATTTAGTTTTATCGTTATTTTAAGGCTCAGATGGCCTCTGATTTGGCCAGTGGGGGCTCCTTCAGACTGGCTTCTGTGTCCTTTCATTCTGCCCCTGTCATTCTTTGAGTTCTTCATTTCTTGCTGGTTCACCAAGATGTTCTAGGCCTTGCCTGT
Source organism: Neophocaena asiaeorientalis asiaeorientalis (assembly GCF_003031525.2). NCBI lineage: Eukaryota > Metazoa > Chordata > Mammalia > Artiodactyla > Phocoenidae > Neophocaena > Neophocaena asiaeorientalis. The sequence goes on from NW_020173945.1 coordinate 4,115,432, forward strand.
ACTTTCCCTGCCTCAGCCCTGGCATGAGCCGTTTCTCCTGGTTCCGTGCAGTGGAGAAGGGTCTTTAGAAAGCACGATCTGCTCACTAGGTGTGCTCGCTGCTTTTGAAGTGTTTCTGCTCTCAGGCCCTCTCGCTGGTCAGAGCTAGAGAGAAAAAGTGTGTGAGTGTGTGTGTGTGCCAGTTTTCTGTTTCTGTATTTGTATTTCTCTTTTCCAACAGTGTGAAACCTGGCTCTCGTTATCCTTTGTAGACGAGCTTATACATGACTCCCCCTTGCATGTAGCCGGTCCCCATTGCTGCTGTCACCCCTGGCCTGTGTGGCTGCCCTCTTCACCCACCTTGGGTTCCAACAGCCCTCGCCAGAACACCAGCGTGACCGCTGCCCTGTGGACGAGCTCCCCGTCGCTCCTGCACTAGCCAGCCTCCCCGCACGGCTGCCCTCTCTGCAGCCTGCGTTGACTGCTGCCCGCTTCCTCCCTTTCCCCTCCCCACCCTGGGCCCCCGAGACTTCCCACCCCGTGCAGATGCTTTCCTTGCTCTGCGCACCTCATGGCTTCAGGGCTGAATGGTTCAGGAGGGAAAGGAGCCAGGAAAGGCCACTTACTGGCGTTCCCTCGGAAGGGGATCTCATAAGGTGAGGACCCGTGCATCTCATTTCCCCCTCTCGTGGCTCGCATAGTATTGGACATAAGTGAGTGATCATTACCTGTTGACTAGGTGAATTTCAGAGCTACTGAACAAAAGTTAGGAGAGAAAGAGGGACATGGAAGAGAAGGAATGCTAACATGTGAGGAAGCCCTTGGCAGAGATGAAATGAACAGGAGGGGCTGCGGCCTCGGGAGCCGCACACTAACTGCGGGCTGGTGCTTCCAGCCCCTCCAGTGGCGCTGTCCTGGCGCAGAGCCCTGGATGGCCTGACCGCCGGCCGCCGGGTGGTGGAGAGCAGGCCCACAGCCCCCTTGCTCTGCGGTTTTCTGCCACAACTTGGAAGTTTGCAGTTTGAACAGTAATTCAGATTTCCAAGTAAAGTGTGATAGGCATGACGCTTAAATGGTTTTCTGACCTAGATTAATGTGATGTTAAACATAAAAGTATGCCTTTTAAGAGGTGCTTTGGTACTTTCACAAAAGCAAGAAGCTTAACCTGTGGTGGGCCTGCACTTAAAAGGGCTGTTATGTTCTGGGTAAAAAGAGAACTCACAATATTGGCAGTATTGTTGGGATTGAGGTTTTGTTTGTTTTGTTTGTGTTTAACTATTCTATAGGTATACCGTAGGGCAAGAAACAATAGGTCCTTTTTTTTCGGTACGCGAGCCTCTCACTGCTGTGGCCTCTCCCATTGCGAAGCACAGGCTCCGGACGCGCAGGCTCAGCGGCCATGGCTCACGGGCCCAGCCGCTTTGCGGCACGTGGGACCTTCCCGGACCGGGGCACGAACCCGTGTCCCCTGCATCAGCAGGCGGACTGTCAACCACTGTGCCACCAGGGAAGCCCCAATAGGTTCTTTTCAGAGGAACCAAAGTCAGATTTGCTTTTACACTTCTCAGCAGCCCTAAATGCCCGAAGAAAATGGAATAATAATAGTGGTTATAGCATTTGGAGAGAAACAGATTGACCCAAGATTCTTATTATTTAGTCAGGTTGGCGTCTCATATGCAGAAATAATGAAAGACATACCCAGGTAATGCGAGGGCTCAAAAAATATTGCTCTTGGATTCTTCTTGGAAAAAATGATTGCCTAAAATATAGTCTGTCTAGATAACTAAGAGATCAAAAAAGCAGCCCAAGCCCACCCCTCTGGAAAGGGGAAGGTAGGCCTGACCAGTGCAGGAGCCACTGGTCAGATGCATTTGGGCACCCGGAAGTGGCTGGTCTGAACTGAAAAGTGTGCTGTAAGCTTAACAGACGCAGCGGGTTTATAGAAGACATAGAAGGAAAGAAGACAGAAACCATCTCGTTAGTAATTTTTATATTTCTATATTTTATATTATATATTTTTATATATATTGACTGCATGTTGAAACAAGATTTTGGACAATGTTAATTAAAAATTCATTGAAGTTAATTTCACCTATTTCTTTCCCCTTTTTTAACGAAACTAGGAGAAAATGTTAAGTTACATACGTGGCTCACATGTTTGTAGTGGGCATCGTTGGTGTGAACAAAATGAATTAAAATTGAGCATTAAAACCAGTTAAGCAAAGAGAATTTGAATGGGCTACAGAATTAAATGTGAAATCCTTAAGACAGCTTTCAAAACATCAGTTTTATAGAAAAATAACACAGTAGCAGGTAGTGGGGTAGAAGTCAAGGGAGGTCAGGTCGCATGAACGGCCTCATTTACTCACTTTTCCTTGTCCTTCTTCAGTGTCTCTTGATTACTCAGTTCTTAATTTTAATCTAGTCAAATTCTTCAGTCTTGTCCCTTGTCATTAGTGCTTTCTGTGTCTTCGTTAAGAAATCCTTGTCTCTTCTAAGGCCAGAAAGGTATTTATTCTCTTTTAAAAACTAATGCTTTCTTATGACATTTAAGTCCTTGATCCATGTGGAGTTGATTTTCCTGTATTCCTTGAGGTAGAGCTACAATTTTTCCCCCCAGTTCTTCCTCCTTTCCACACTGATCTGTGATGCTGCCTCTGCTGTATATGAAGGCTCTTCCTGGATTCTCTACACGAGAGGCTAGCAAACTTTTTCTGTAGAGGGCCAGGTAGTAAATATTTTCAGCTCTGAGAGCCGTGCAGTCTGTGCCCAGTGCTCAATGTGGCCATTGTAGTGAAAACAGCCGTAGACAACGCGCACATGAACGTATCCATAAATCAACTTTTATTTATGGACACTGAAATGTGAATTTTATAGGACTTTCGTGTGTGTCACAGAGTATTATTCTTTAAATATTTTTTCAAGTGTTTAAGAAAGTGAAAGGTCACCATTCTCAGCTCATGGGCTGTATGAAAAGCCGGCGGTGGGCCAGGCTGCGGGCTGCGGGCTGTGGGCTGCACTGTCTCGCTGGCCCTGCCCTGTCCACCCTGCCTCAGTCCCTGTAGCTTTATAATAAGGCCCATGTCTGGGAGTTTGGCTATTACTGGCCCTTTCCACTGCCATGTAAACGTTATAACCAGCTTCTTGAGTTCAGTGGGCGTGTTCACGCACAAGATTCTGCATTTACTTAGCCTTCTTTTGGGTCTTTCCGTAAATGTTGAGGACCTTCTCTGTAGAGGTTTTGCACATCTCTTGTTAGATTCTGTCTGGGTACTCCAGAGTTCGTTCAGTTATTGTAAGTGCTGTATGTGTAAAGACTGTTTTCTGTTTGTTGCTGGAGGTAGGAGTGCCGTTGACTCATAACCAGCTTCCTCGATAAACTGGTTACGTTCAAAATGCGTCTGTTGATGCTTTTGTGGTCTATGCTGTAATAGCCACTGGATACTAAGGTAGATGATATTGAGATGCAGACGGTGGGCGGGGGGGGCTCCAGGAGGCCAAGGGACTGGTCAGCGCGCAGCGGGGACTTCCACCCAGGCCTTCTGACCCCAGCCCGTGTGCCGCCTTCACCTCCTCCTTTCCTGTCCTCACGGTTTTCTTTTTAGGGTCTAATTGCTCTGGCTGGGGTAGTGATGAAATAGTAGTCGCGAGTGTGAGCAGTCTTGTTTCCTTCCTGATTTTTAATGGACATGCTTCTAGAAGCTACCCCTTCCTGATATTGTTGTAGCAAAAACAAGTGGAGAAAGTAACGATTTTTCCCAGTGTGGGGCTTTGATCTTGAATGGGTGTTGATTTTATTAAATGTTCTTTCCGCATTGATTGAGATGATTCTGTTGTCTTCTTTTAATTTGATAAATGCCGTTTATAGCTTTTCTCACATTAACCTACTCTCACATTCCTGGTATAACCCAGCATTGCTGTGATGTGCCGTCTTTTTTATCCGCTGCTAGGTTCTAGGTGCTGGTTAGTATTTTTCCACTTATATTCGTGGGTGAAATGGGCCCCTGGTTTTCTTCCTCATGTGGTCTTCATCTTGTTTTTGTCCCCAGGTTAAGAATGAATTGGGGAGCGTCCTTTTCTTCTCTCTGGAAGAGATGGTAGATGATGGAATGATATATTTCTTGACAATGTGGTGGGACTCACCTGTGAAACCATCCGAGTGTGGTGTTTCTTTTGTGGGAAAAATTTAAACTACTGTTTTTATTTTTGTATTAATTATGGGCGTATTCAGGCTTCTATTTCTTCCTGAGTCAGTTCTGGTTATTAATTTCTTTTAAACTATCAAGCTTATCGCAAAACGTTTTTTTTTAAATTTATTAATTTATTTTTCAGCTGCATTGGGTCTCCGTTGCTGCATGCGGGCTTTTCTCTGGTTGTGGCGAGCGGGGGCTACTCTTCGTTGTGGTGCGCGGGCTTCTCATTGCGGTGGCTTCTCTTGTTGCGGAGCACGGGCTCTAGGCGCACAGGCTTCGGTAGTTGTGGCGCACGGGCTCAGTAGCTGTGGCTCGCAGGCTCTAGAGTGCAGGCTCAGTAGTTGTGGCGCATGGTCCCAGCTGCTCTGCGGCAAGTGGGATCTTCCCGGACCAGGGCTCAAACCTATGCCCCCGGCATTGGCAGGCAGACTCCCACCACTGCGACACCAGGGAAGCCCGCAAAAAAGCTTTCGATAGAACTCTTAAACATCTGCTCTATTTGTAATTTAGGTTTTTTTTTAAATTAATAATATTACTTATTTGTGCTTTTTCCTTTTTTTTAATCACTTTTTACAGAAATTTGTCTGTCACTCTCTTAAAACCACCGAATTGTGGCTTTGCTGATCTTCACTTTGTATCTTTGATTTTACTTATTGCTGATATTTCAGGTTTTCTTTATCTCCTTCCTTCTACTCTTTGAGTTTATTCTGTTTTGTTTTGTTTTTTAATTTCTTAACTTGGACACTTGTTACTAGTTTTTATTTACCCTTTAAAAAAAACCTTAATATAAACTTGTTTTATGATTATAAGTTATTTTGTTTTAGAAGTCAGTATTCGGGACTTCCCTGGTGGTCCCGTGGTTAAGACTTTGCGATTCCACTGCAAGGGGCACGGGTTCATCCCTGCTCAGGGAACTAAGATCCCGCACAGCGCATAGCGCAGCCAAAGAAAAAACAAGTCAGTGTTCATTCACTCGCCAGCCATTTATCGATCACCTGCGATATCCTGGGCACTGTTCTAGGCATCGAATCAGAAATGGATGTTCAATGCTATCAAATATCTTTTTGGCAACTGTTGAGATTATCATATATTAATAGAATTCCTAATGTTGAGCAATTCTTACATTCCTAGAATAACCTTTGCTTGGTCATAGACTATTACTTGTCCACTGCAGAACCATATCAGTTTACTATTTTAAAACAGCAGTTTGTATCTTTATTCAAGTGAAATTAGCCTGGGGTGTTTGTTCGAATGTGTCTGTGTATTGTCATTAGGTGTTATGGTCAAGATTATGTTGGTTTTATAAAATTCGTTTTTTTCCTGTGCCCTAGACAGTTTAAGTCAGAGGAGTGATTTGGTTCACAGAGGTTTCATGGAGCCTTGAGGCTGGGTGCCCTTCCTTCCTCTCAGACAGAGGTTGGTCGGGGACTCCTCTCCCCAGGGCTGCTATCAGAAGCAGGAGCTCACTTCTTATCTGAGGACAGCTTGAGAACCAGTAGCTTGGAGCTCCCAGGGTTTCCTGGTCCCCAGCTGCTGACAGTCACAGGTTCCCATGCTCTTGCCTGCAGGGCACATAGGTCACAGGTAGCGAGGCCTGGGTAGGGGTCCTTCTCCTACACACGTGGGTCAGCTTGCCCCCCCCACCCCCCGCACCAGGAAGCCCTGGGAGGGACACTGGGTGCAGCTGCCCTGCGGGAGCTCGGCGGGATCCCAGAGCTGAGGTTTGTCCCCTCTGCGCTCCCTCTGTCTGTCCGTAGGAGGTGGGGCGGGGCTGTTGTCAGGGTGTAATTAGCGGCTTGCTTTCCTGATTGCTCTCCTGCGGGGCAAGCCGCCTCCTCCCTTGGGTTGTGCTGTGGACCGGCGGCTTCCGGCCTCTCGGCCGCCAGTATCAGGACCTGTCACAGAAACCCCCCGCTCAAGTCCCCGCTCACATGTCGCCTCTTCAGAGGCCTTCCCTGCCTGCCGGCTACACCAGTCCTCCCTCCAGCCCCTCACCCACGAATGTCCGACCCGACTATTTTCTTCATGGCATCGGTGGCCACCTGGAATTGTAGGATGTGTTTTTGGACTGACTTGAGTGCTGGAGGAGCGAAGAATAATGAGTCCCGGCTTAAGAAGACCTAATTGTGCCGTCTGTGTCTGTGTCTGCAGGGCACCTGCAGCACTAATCCCACTGTCCTCAGCGCCCGCAGGGTGTCTGGACCCAGCGTCCTTTATTTGCATTTCCTTTGCTCCTCCTAGCCTTGGGCACACTGCTTATGCTGATCACGAATTCTGCCGAATGTATTTTCTGCTGAAGACCTCTGATATCCGGGTACTTCCAGTTACAGGTTTGAGTGTTGATTTCTTCTCCATTTCACATGCCAACCGTGAAATTCACTGGGGTCATAGCCCAGTAACTGCCTTTGGGGGTTAATGCTTAATTTGGGTGTGATTATTTTATCTGGTATTTTTAGAGCCATTAAATATGGTAAGAATTTAGAAGTCCAAATATGAAAAAATAAAACTGGAGCCAGAATTACAAGCACAGATTGGAGCAGTAGGCTCAATAGAAAATGATAAATATTGTAGCAAGACATTTAAAGTAGCAAATTCAGTTAGTTAGTAAAGGGATGGAAAGGAAAAGCAAAATAATTTAAGTATCCTAATGGGCATTTCCAGAGATGATCGTGAAGAGAGTAAAGCACTTCTAAAGTGTATTTTTAGACCTAGATTCATTTGCTGCCACGGCCTACATCATGGGAGGTGATTATACAGTATAAAGCAAGTGAACTTCAGAACCCTGTATCCTTTGAAATTTCCTTAAGGTACATCTGCTCAAACAGTCTGCATTAGCCCTGTCCAAAGGGTCTTGTTAAATGTTGGTGCCGGGTCTGCCCCACACCCATAGGTCAGTCTTCGGGCAGGATCCTGGTGTGCGTGTGTTTAAAAACTTCCCCAGGTGATTCTGCTGCACAGCCAGGAATGAGACGGTGCCTTCAAGCTTCTGCGCCAGGTGGTCGCTGACCCCTGGAGGGATGAGGTAGGAGTTGCTTAGCCTCCACTTCTGGTTCCTGTGCACAAGGGCTGATCCCATTAAACCCTTAGAAGACCTGGGGTCAGTGCTCGGGGAGGAAAGAGCCTGTCCACTCCCTCCATCCCTGGGTGGTAGCAGTGGCCTTCTTGGACCTGGCTCATTTGGGTGGGGGGGCCATGGAGCTATGGACTTGAGGCAGATCTAAAAGCATCGTCCTAACCAATAGGGAACATGCACTACCTCCTGCCTGGTGGCCTGTGTGCTCCAGTTATAGCTTCTTCCTCTTGCTGACATGCAGGGAGTGGGGCCTGTTCCTCGCCGGTGCGTCTGCCCAGGTTGCTGTGTCAGGAGCAGGGACTGTTTCTTGTTGGCCCTGGCTTGCATGAGCCTAGCCACTCCAAGCTTACTCACTTACCCCATGGCTCTCCCCGCTTCCCCAAGGTGAGATCATCCTAACAGTATTTTACAAGAAATGCCTGCACACACCTTTTTAATCTTGAGCTCCTGAGAAATCTAAATAACAAATATAGACTTGTAAAAAGATGAGAGGAATGTGAGATGTAATAAAAATGACATAAAAGGATATTAATAACTTTGATGTCCCTGAAGATGTATTAGTTGATGCTTAAACGTGAATACTATAGCCATGGAGATGCCATGGAGATGCCTTGGATGGAAAGCAAGGGTCCTTCCTGGGAATGTCTTCTTAGATTTAAGTTCCTCTGAGTGCTTGATACCAGTTTTCTCCATCTGTTGAGCCTGGCGCCTCCGGTCTGGTCGTCTGAGGGTACTCCCAGAGCCATCCGCCCTCTTTACAGAATGGCCACTGGTTTTCTTGCCTTGATGACGGGACTCAGTAGGAGGCTTGATACTTTTTCAGAATTCTGTTTCCATGGAACTTCTAGGTCAGATGGGGCAGCTTGAGCCCAAGAGTTTATCTTCCTCTCTCCTATTAGTATTTGCTTAGTATACCTAGGTATGCTGATGTTGGGTGCATATATATTTATAATGCATATATGTTTATGGTTGTTTTAAACTCTTGATGAATTGACCCCTTTATCAGTATATATAATGACCTTTTTTGTCTCAGAGTTTTTGGCTTGAACTCTATTTTGTCTGATACAAGTGTAGATACTCCTGCTCTCTTTTGGTTTCTAATTTTGTGAAATATCTTTTTCTATCCCTTCACTTTTAGCCTATGTGTATCTTTAAAGATGAAGTGAGTCTCTTGCAGGCAACAGGTACTTGAGTCTTGTTTTTTTTTAATCCTTCCAGCCACTCTATGCCTTCTTTCTCCCAGTTTTATTGAAATATAATCGACATATAGCACTGTGTACTTTTAAGGTGTACAGCGTAATGATTTGACTTAAATATATCGTGAAATGATTGCCATAACAAGTTAGCTAACATCCATCATCTCTTACAGATTAAAAAAAAAAAAGAAATTTTTTCATTGTGATGAGAACTCTTAGGATCTAGTCTCCTAACAACTTTCATATATACTGTACAGCAGTGTTAGCTATAACCATCGTGTTGTACATCACATTCCCAGTACTTATTTGTCTTATAACTGGAAATTCATACCTTTTGACTACCTTCCTCCAGTTCCTTCTCCCCTTACCCCCATCATACTGTATTTGTCTTTCTCCGCCTGATGTATTTCCGTTAGCATAATGCCCCAGGGTCTACCTGTGTTGTTGCAAATGGTAGGATTTCTTCCCTTTGTGTGGGTGAATAATATTCCACTGTGTATAACTATCTATCCATCCATCCCACAACTTCTTTATCCATTCATCTGTTGATGGGCACTTAGGTTGTTTCCACATCTTTGCTATTGTGAATAGAGCTACAATAAACGTGGGGCTGCAGACGGCTCTTTGACATGGTGCTTTCATTTTCTTCAGATATGTTCCCAGAAGTGGAATTGCTGGGTCCGCTCTGTGCTTTTTGCTTGGAGAATTTAATCCATTTACATGTAGAGTAATTACCATAAGTAAGGACTTACTAATGCCATCCTGTTGTTTTCTGATTCCCATGTTCCTTTCTTCTTCTCTTTCTGCCTGCCTTTGTGAATTCATGATTTTCCATAGTGGTGTGCCTTGATTCTCTTCTCTTTATCTCTTGTGTATCTACTGTAGGTTTTTGCTCTGCTTTTATTTCATTTTTTTTTTTTGCTTTGTTTTTTTCCGAGGCTTACATAAAACATCTTACAGATATAACAGTCTATTTTACACTGATAACAGCTTAACTTCAATTGCATACAAAAACTCTACCCTTTTACTCCCCCTTGTGTTTTTGATATTGCGATCTACCTCTTTTTATATTGTGTATTTATTAACAAATTATTGTAGCTTTAGTTATTTTTAACACTTTTGTCCTCGAACCTTTATACTAGAGTTAAGTGGTTAATACCTCCATCACATTACAGTACTAGAGTGTTGGTGTTGTTGTTTCGTTTGGCTTCAGCAGAAACGCTAGACATGGATAAGGCTTTGTGACATTTCTTCTCCGTCTGTGACACTTTAGAAGGCACGATTTACACGGGATTGTCTACAGTTAACAAATATGCTATTTTTGAGACTTTACGGCTTCTTATTTAACAGCCATAAATCTAAGAGTAACTGTATGTCATGACATAAGAACTATGAGGTCCCATCTTGAGCTTGCTTCCTTCAAGATCAGCATTTTGTTTCAGATGAAATGTTTTAAATTTGGTTAATACTACATTTCAAGAAAAATAATTGCATTTATACATGCACCTATTTATCTGTTTATTTTTAAAGCGAAAGCAGGTTTATTCGGGGAGGTATACACTCCGTAGGCAGAGTGTGGGCCATCTTCGAAGGCAAGAGGCCAGTATTAGAGTATTTTGAATTTGACAGTATACTTATCTTCACCAGTGTGTTGTGTATTTTCATGTTTTCATGTTACTAATTAGTGTCCTTTAGTTTCAGCCTGAAGAACTCCTTTCAGCATTTCTTATAAGGCAGATCTAGTGGTGATGAACTCCCTCAGCTTTTGTTTATCTGAGAAAGTCTTATCTCTCCTTCATTTCTGAAGGACAGCTTTGCTGGATAGAGTATTCTTGGTTGGCAGTTTTTTCCTTCATCTCTTTGAATATTTTGTCCCCCTCTTTCCTGGCCTGTAAGGTTTCTGCTGACAGATCTGCAGATTGCTTTATGGGGATAGCTGGAAGTTGCAAGCTGCTTTTCTCTTGCTGCTTTAAGAGTCTCTTCTTGTGTTTGATTTTTGACAGTTTCATTATTGTGTGTCTTGGAGAGGATCTCCTTAGGTGAAGTTTGTTTGATGAACTGTGAGCTTAGTGAACTTGGATGTCCAAATCTTCTTCCAGATTTGGGAAGTTCTCAGCCATTATTTCTTTAAATAAGCTTTCTGCCCCTTTCTCCCTCTTTTCTTCTGGGACTCCAGTAGTTTGTAGATTGCTTCTCTTGATGGTGCCCATTGATCACGTAGGCTTTCTTCACTCTTTTTCATTCATGCTTTTCCCCCCAGACAGGGTAATTTTGAAGGTCTTGTCTTCTACGTCACAGATTCTTCTTCTGCTTGAACCGTTCTGTTTTTGATGCTCTCGTCACATTTTTCATTTCATTGGTTGTGTTATTCAGCTCCAGAACTTCTGTTTCTATCTCTTTGTTAAACTTATCATTTTTTTCCTACGTTATTTTCCTGATTTGTTGAACTGTCTGTGTTTCCTTGCAGCTCATCGAACTTCCTTAAAATAGCTATTTTGGGTTCTTTATCAGGTAAATTGGAGCTCTCCATGTCTTTGGTATTCGTTACTGGAAGAGTACTGGTGGTGTCATGTTTTCTTGATTTTTCATGTTCCTTGAGTCTTTTTTTTTTTAATTTATTTACCTTATTTACTTATTTTTGGCTGTGTTGGGTCTTTGTTGCTGCACGCAGGCTTTCTCTAGTTGCAGCGAGCAGGGGCTACTCTTTGTTGTGGTGTGCTGGCTTCTCATTGCGGTGGCTTCTCTTGTTGTGGAGCACGGGCTCTAGGCGTGTGGGCTTCAGTAGTTGTGGCATGTGGGCTCAGTAGTTGTGGCGCATGGGCTTAGCTGCTCTGCAGCATGTGGGATCTTTCCAGAACAGAGCTTGAACCCACGTCCCCTGCATTGGCAGGTGGATTCTCAACCACTGCGCCACCAGGAAGCCCCTTGTTGCTTGAGTCTTATGTTGCTGTCTTCACGTTTGAAGTAGCAGCCATCTCCTCCAATCTTTACTAACTGACTTTGGGTGATAAATATTTCCACCAGCCCTGCTAGGGATTTGGAGGCTTTCTCATCTCCTATGCGTACGCTCGCTCCATGTTTCTTGCCGTTTCTTGCTCCCTCCTCCAGCAGAATTCCTCAGCTTCTGTGCCGACTCTCTGCCCCGTAGCTCCCGGCTGGGTGATGACAGCCTCTGTTTCTTTTCCCAGGAGTGGAGCTGAAGCTGAAGGTTGAGGTCTCTCCCTCCACAGACTCAGGCTGGCTCTCTGCACGTGCTCAGTAGCCGTCCGTCAGAGCTTGCTCTCACCATGTGGGGATCACACACAGGAGTGGCCGCAGGGTGGGAGTACGTGTGGGTGAGGCACGCTGAGCGCTGGGGGGCACCCATGGGCCAGCTGGGGCTCCGTAGGTGAGGCGTCCCCAGCGGCTCGTATAGGCGGACTTGTTGGTGGAGTCTGCAGTGGGGGCAGTAGGATCTGCATCAGTTTAGCTACCTGCCACTCTCCCAGCCACTCCGAGCCCCCAGGCATGCAGCCCACGGCTCTGGATGGGGCGAGAGAGAAAGGAGCCGCCTTGGCAGCTTCCCGCACAGCTGGGGAAGCGGAGCCCACTCTGGCGCTCTCGCTGTCCCCCTCGGGGGAAATCACAGGCCATGGTGGTCTCTCTTGGCCCTAAGCTGTTCCACCTCGGGGAGGAGTGACGCCATGGGTGAAGTCAGGCTGTTTCTCTTTCCCTCTCCAGTGCATCCACACTGGATTGTTTTGCTCTGGTGGTGTGCTGGACCTCTCCAAGGGCTCCCTGCCTGCAGAGTCAGCACATCCGTTGCCTTGTGGTGGAGTCTCCAAAGCTTGGTGGCCCCCTACTCTGTGCCGCGGTTGGGAGATTGTCCCCACGTGGAGAGCGGAGCGAGAGTGGGCTGGCTGCCCGAGTGTCCTCCTGTCCAGCTCTGAGCCGTCCACTGCCTTTCTTCATCTCCTGAGCATGGTTGCCTCTGACATTTTGTTCTGTTTTATAGTTGTTCCCTAGTTCGGTTTCAGTTCTGTTATTTGGGCAGAATCTACTTGCTGTAGCTTAAAAGAATTGCAGAATCCTAAAAATCTCTAGCTAGAATGAATTTTAGAGATTTAAACAAAGATAAAGGAATACAAAAATAAAGGTTCATGGTTACGAATTCCTAATCTTATTTTTTTCTAAAGCATATATTTTATTATATGATTAATAGTGAAATGGAATACACTCTAGGAGTGGAAACCCTATTCCCTAGTGGATAAATGTATTTTTGTCCATTTTCTTTAATAGTCAGTGTTTCTTTGGGGCTGCCACATCCAGGAAAAAGCCAGTTGTTTCAGTTAAAAAAAATTCAAGTCAGCCGTTGTAGCATCCTTTGAACTTAGCTTACTTACGGTACATTTAACCAAGAAATTATTCTTGAACCAAATAAAATCACTAGTGAGTGTGTTGTGTCTCAGGTAAAATCACTAGTGAGTGGGTTGTCTCTCAAGAATAAATGGCACATATAAAATTCAACATCCATTATTGCAGTGAACGAGGGGTAGGAAGGTTCCTCTGGCCACAGGAGGGAGAGTACCTGCAACGAGCAGCCAGCAACCTACACAGCAGGGAGGGGCTGCAGGTGTTTCCGTGGAATTCAGGAACAAGGATGTGAAGTGAAACCTGGCTGAGATATTCTGTAGGGTCTAACTGGTACAAAAAGAAATGAGGTTGAATTCTGGAAAGGAGACAGGGTCACCATCATTTGAAGATGACAGCAGTCTACCGAGTCAATCAACCCCCTAAAAGTTAAAACTATTTAAAAATTTTATAAGGTGGCCAGTGACAAAACAAATACACAGAAGTCAGTACTTTTCCTATATGTCAGCAATAACCAGTTGGAAACAGCGTATATCAAGTCCCCCATCCAGAACTGGAAACAAAAATGTAAGTTTCCAAGGCATGTGTGCATTTAATAAGAATTTATAGTAACTGTATTGAGAAGCCACAGAATTTTACCAAGAAATACAAAAGGTCTGGAAAAAGTTGAGAGAGAGAGACATTGTGTTTCTGGGTGGAAACTCAATATTATAGAGATGTCACTTCTCTCAAGTTAACTTGTAAGTTTAATGCAATTCCAGTAAATATTCAATGGATGTTTGGGAATTTGGCAGGGAATATTCTGAAGTTTTTCTGAAAGCATAAATATATGAGAATACCCTTCCATAAAAATGTTTGAAAGGGCCAGGTTTAGGCCAGTAATGGCACATTCTTAACTTACTTTC
>NW_020173946.1:0-79024 GCF_003031525.2 Neophocaena asiaeorientalis asiaeorientalis
GGAAAAGAAAGCCTTTGGTTAATTACAACAGAAAGACAAAAGAATATAAAAATACCTGAAACTTTTTGTTTTTAAGGAGGAGGAAACATTAGCCAGCACAGAGGTTATAGGAAGCACAGACAAAAGGAGATTTGCATCCTTCAGTTGGGAATTTTCCTCCAGCCTAGGTTAAGAGAGCTGCAAGAGATGTTTTGAGTCCTACATTTGAGATGACTCCTTTACTGGATGGGAAGGCAGGCATCTTACCCCAAACAGCCAGCAACATCATAATCGGCCCTGTGCTAATTACAGACAGCCGAAGCCTGAACAATCAGGGGCCACAGCAACTTCTGGAGGGACCACAAAAGGAACTCAGTGCAGATGAGGGACGGGGAACCTATTGTCGTACCTGGCCCATTATTCACTCCCATTACTTAAGAGTCAAGGGGCGAGTTAAAAAAAAAAAAAAAAGAAAAGAAAAGGAAAAAGCAAAACAAAACAAAGTTACCCCCTCCCCCGAGGTTCATCTGACCAACAGAAAAGACCAACAGGCATATGAAAATACAAGTGATTGAAACCAAACATTCAGAATTAAATCTTTTTTCCTATTCCCACTTCTTATTTTGATCTGAAAGTCATCCTTTTAGAAGGCAGGTTCTTTAAAAGCAGGGCTGATCACATATAAGAGCAGAGGACAACTGGCCTAAAAATGGTGTTTAAAGGGGATCCTTGCTACAAAATGGCGACCATGATGGTGTATCAAAGTGTAATCCTCACCCCACTCATCTGTAGCACTAACCCATTACGTTATACATTTCTTTCTAAAACAATCTTTTTGTCAAATGGTATAAATTATTATGCTCTGTCACCTAGATGTCAACTGTCCTAGCTTTACATCCCCACTCACCCAGCAATGTTCTGAATGGAGACACTTTTGGAGAGCGACACACTCTGCTGGGACCGTCTGTTAGCAAACATGGGGACGGCAGTGGTTTCATCGGCCAGGAGGACTGCAGACCGAGGGCGCTCCTTGGGCTGGGAGGCTGTAAAGAAGGAAAGGACACCAAATGAAGTATCACCGACACATGCCCACCAGCACTGACTCACCTGATGAATGCCAAATAGAAGCAAACTGCTTTAAAAGAGATTTACCCTGGGAGTGTAAACAGGTACAAAAACCCTATGGAAGACAACTTGGCACCAGCTGTTGAAACGGTAAATGCCTATATCTTTGACCCAGTAATTCCATTTAGGATATGTTTACTCTACAAGATTTACTTGTTTATATTTGAAATGTCGTATGTCCAAAGTTATGCAATGCAAAGTTTGGTAGAAGCAAAATGAGTATCAAAAGAAGATCAGTTAATAAATCATGGTACAGCCTACATGGGAATACTATGAAGCTTTAAAAAAAAACGAGGACACTCTCCATGAACTGACACAGATCGGCAGATAACACATTAAGGGGGAAAAAAAATCAAGGTGCAGAATAAAGTGTGCAACAGACCACCTCTTATGTTTTAAAAACATAATTAATAATCCAAATTGGTATTTGCTTTATTTTAATAAAGAAACTTAAGGAAGATAAATATAAAACTAAGAAAAGTGGTTTTCCTGTTCGGTGTGATGGCAATGAGGATAAAGAATCGTGTGAAAGTATCATATACTAAAAAATTTAAACTAATCCAAAGTAAGAGAAAAGGAGACCGAAAGAATTTTAAGGAGAAAAGGAGCCTCAGAGATAACTGAGGCTGGTGTTCTTTGGGAGGACCTACCAAGAAACGTGTCAGGGGCTGGTTAGATATGCAAATTCCCAGCCCTCCTCGTTCTGTGCGGGTGGGACCTGGGAGCCTACACATTTACCAGCTCCCCAAGAGATGCTTCTGTACAATGTCTGAGAACACAGGTTTTGACCAATTCCGTTAATTTACAGGTGAGGAAAAGGCAACATGTGTTTGATGTCACATAGCTAATTTGTCCTCATACTGCGTATTTCTCTTGAACTTGACCAAAGAGCAAACTGGAGGTCTAATTTCATGCTAAAGTAGTCACACTGCCATCTGGGTAGCAAATTATTTCTCCTTGGTAGCTAACTAAACTGCTGCATTACCTGTCCATCCCCAGGAGCATCAGGAGCTGAAGGAAATAAGACTGGGGCAGCTGTTATGGCCTCACAGTATTACAGGATGTTTCTGACTTAATAAAATTAATAAAACCATTAATTTCCAATTCAAATTCTATTTAGAAGAAGGCGATATAATGAACACCAGAAACATGCTACCCTATAACACGACCAGACCCTTCCTGCAGGAAGCACACAGGAAACTAGGAGATGTGGGTCCCACAGCAACAGGGAAGAAGGGCAACTGGCAGGGAAGAGAACATGCTCAAGTGTTCAAGAGCCTGGAGCACATCCTCAGTGTCTCAGAAGGGAAGCTGCTGAGCAGATAAAATCTGATGGAGGAAGAAACACCGGTTCTTGAAGAACAGTAGGATGTGGGTAAGTCAGCAGAAAAAGAGGACATTCTGATGAGGAGAACTGCATGAAGGAAGGCAGAAACACTCTATTAATGTGACAGGGAGATAACAAGCAGAAGAGGAAGTAAGTAGAGGGGTGTATATAAGGGGTCAGTGAAACGGCCGGAGAAGCAGAACGATGTCACTTCATGCAGAGCCCTGAAAATTATAAAGAACAACCTGCATCTAAAAGGCAGCGTAGGGGGCTGCAAACAACAACTTTCCCTTGTTGAAACCAATCCACTGCACTCAGGGAAGTTGCTAACTACTCTCTGAGCCTCAGCATCCTTATTTGTGATGGCGATGGTAGTGGTGAAAGCAAACACTGAAGGAGGCCTCTCACCAAGTACTTCATTGGTGTGATCTCACTTAAACCCGATGACCACCTGCCGATACTATTTCCATCCTTTCGCAGAGGACGAAAATGACATACAGGGGACTTAGTAAACGTCCAAGGTTACACGGCTGTTAAGTGGGATGCTGGGACTCAAATCCATCCAACCTGAATCCACAATCTGTACTCTTACCGCTACATTACCTCAGGAATTAAAAGGGGAAAACAGGAATACGAATACATGTGGGGGTCAGACATAATAGGTATTTTTTTGGAAAAATGCTATTTTATCTGATTTGAAAGAAAAAAAAAGGTTTCTGAAATAAGGGATAATGTCACAGAACAAAAGTTTAAGGAAGATTAGACTTGTAAAAGGTGTTGGAATGGGTTGGATCACTGGTTAAGGTGGGTGACAGTCTGGCACAACTTTTCTTCTTGGAATCCACATGCAAAGACGGGCAATAATTGGACTTCTATCTAAAGGGACTCCACACCCTCCTGGTGGCACAGTCTCTACAGCCATTCCGGGGCCATCTGGAAGCACTCAGAGCAGTCGGGCACAGAGCAGTGGTCCTCAAGCTCGAGTGTGTGCATCACCATCACCTGGAGCATCTACTAAAACACAGATCACTGGGCTCCGCCTCTGGCACCTCTGAGGTAGTAGGTCTGGGTAGGGCCCAAGAATTGGCACTTCTAATTGATCCAGGATCTACACTTTGAAAAACATGGCCTGAGGGTAAGTTTCACATGGGCTCCCATAGAGCAAATTTAGGTGATATTCATTACTGCATCTTTATGGCAGGAGTTGGAAACAACTCAGACAACTGTCTTTGGGGGAACTGATAATTAAAATGTGGTATATATTTATGAAAGAACACCATGCAGCGATCTGAGACAATAGCTTACATATAGGAACACGCATAGATCTCAAAACCATACTGAGTGGGAAAAAACCCAGCAGAATGGATAAGCAAGTCATATCATCTAATTTAAATTTAACGCACAAAATCATAAGAGATATTTCCAGACGTACACATATGTCTAAAGATACGGCAGATCAGAGAGGTTTACAGTAAATATACTGCAGTGCGTGCTGAGGAAGGGAAAGGAATGAGATAGGGAATGAAGAATGAAAAGGGGAAAATATTAAGTAAAACCAAAGTGAAGCTTTGCACAGACTGGAGAAGACAGATTGATGTGAATGGGAGAGGTGTGATTTACCCAATTTGTGTACCACTGAAGTCCTTGGGGAAAAAAAGAACTATTTTCGTAACTCCACAGTTTGTCAAGAAGTTTAAGAAGCAAGATCTCATGTGATGCAACTGTAACGCTGCTAGAAGCAAGTTTCACTGTCGACTCACGCAAGAGAAATTTCAAGACACACAGGGCTAAGGTGCGGCCTTTTAAGCTAAGACACACACTATTCTAGAACCTTCCAGAGAGTTTGATGGTAGAATGGTAAGCTTTTGGTCAATGAAACTGCAGCCTTCTCTAAGTATTCAAAATAGGTTTTCAAATCTTGCTTAAGAATAACAAATAAATACTACAGAAGTTCTATGGGTAAGTCCTGAACCAGAGAGGCGAAAAGGAATCATGAGAGGTGGGCTGAGCTACTTACACTTGTTTCTCATAATGACTGTGGGCAGCGAAGATGTGTCATGTGCTTGAAGGCTCCCTTTGGGCTGCTGAAAGGAAAAGAAAGCCTGAGTGAACACTGCATTATAATTTATCTTCTGTCAAGTTTCAAGTTTCTGCTCCTACTTCCCTGCTCTGTTCCTGCCAACAGTCCTCAGTACCCTAGGCCTAGCTACATCACCTACTCTGGCTCTCCTCTGAAACCGCCAAGCGCTCTGATCCTGAAAATTCCATCTCTTCTGCCTGGAATTCTCTCTTCACCGTCACAGGCACGGCATTTTTCTACTTCAAGATAATCCCTCCTTGGTAGAGCCGTCTGTTAGCTTCTTTCTTCTCCTCACCCGAGGCAGGGACTGGCACCCCTCAGGATCCTGCATGTGCCCCCGCCTAGCTTTTTCCTTATTTATGGTCATCGTCTGCTTGTCCATCTTCACCAGAATGCTGGCTCCTTTAAGAGCGGCATCTGTGCCCTTTTCGTTTCTATTTCTCCAGTGACTCGCATTTATAAGGTGTAAAATAATTCTTAGGTAAAGTGCTAATTTTAAGACCTTTGTTGTAGCATGGAACAGAGACACTGTGAGAAATTACAGACTGAAGCAATTAGTCTGAGATAAATCATTAGTGAAAAAGGGTCCATTTAAAATGAAACTCCCCCTTTGAGGTTACATCCGTTTCTATGGGATGTGCTGTATCCCTATCATTCTCCTTCTCTACAGCACAGTAACAGCAGTCTTACCAGAGATCACAAACTCAAATGCCTGTGGGGTCAGGCAGGTAACAAAGGACAGAGGCGAGTTGGAGGAGCGGGGGAGTGGCAGTCTGGGGCTTGTACATCTTGTCTAGAGGAGGCGGCAGCCACTCAGCCCCAGTGGATTATCACCCACCACCCACCTCTCTAACATTTAAGGAACTACAGGCCAGATACTGTTCTACCTGCTTAGGAGCTATTGATGGATCAAACAGTCCTGACTTCAGACTGCTTGGCAAGTTTAGTGCTTACATTCTAGTGGGGGGAAGGTACAGATCATAAAAAGTCAATGTAATATAATAATACATACAGTGTGTTAAGTAGACCCTAAGAAGGTGGTAAGTACTATGGAAAGAAAAGAAAAAGAGCAAGGTGGGAATTGGGAATGCTGGGTAAGGGGAAATACCAAGGCTGTGAGATCTTCCATTTCTTCAGGAGAAATCAGAAATCCAAATTGGTGTGAAATACGATTTTTCTATAGATACACTAACTCAAATAAAAAAAAATTACTCCATGAGCCAAACAAAATTTATGTCCATGGACTGAATAAGATCTGGGGTACAGAGGTCTGTCATCTTTACACTAGAGTTCAGTGCTTCTCCAAGTGTGGTCCTCGGACTAGCAGTATTAGCATCATCTGGGAACTTTTAGAAAGGCAAGTTCCTGGTCCCTCCCCACCCGCCAAATTGGAAACTCTGGGAGTGGGGCCCAGTGTCACCTTATAACAAGCCCCCAAGGTGATTCTAATGTACACTCCAGTTTGAGGCCACTGCACTAGATAAATGCGTTTGGTTATTGGAAGCACACAGCATGCTGAGCATTTGTGTAGATGGAGCTGGAGAGCACTCTTCTGACACGGAACAAAGACATTTATGAGTGACTACTACACTGAAAACCACACAGGCCGCCTAAACGCCCATCTGCCCCCAGCCCCGTACTCTTCCTTAAGGGCTCTGATATGCAGTGCCTGTTATCACACAGCTGCATACTCAGAGCACGTACCATCATACACTTCCTGCTCCTGTCATGTGATCCACACAAGCCCGTGGAGAAAAGTGCTGCCACACAGGCCCGTTTAACCCTGACACTCCCCAGCCCATCAGCATGTCAGAGCCCCTGATTTCCACCTGCTGCCCTCATGGTCCTGAAGAAGGAAGCCAGGCGTGTGAAAGGCAGAGGAGGTCTGCAGACACAGTTAAGAAGAAAACCACTTCAACGGCGACACACATTAAAATCACAGAGAAATGGGCATTTAACGTGGAGCAGTTCTGAAAGCATTTCACCTTCCAAAAGCCACAAATTCCCGAGTGTGTTAAGAAGAGAAAAATCATTTTTGGTTATTTGAGTCTCAAAGTAGTCATTTCATCAAAATGATGAAAATAAACAAAAACTACAACCCCAAATCTCCCAACTCTGAAGATTTTATTGGTTTAGCCAGAAATGTCTTACCTTCATTTTGACCTTTGCACAGGAGGCCAGACATTCTCTACAGCCTTTGTGGACAAAAGCACCACAATCTGAAAAGAGAGCAAAACCCCAGGTGACATTAATACACAGCAAACAGATCCCCCAGACTGATTTTCCATTGCCACAGCAAGCGGCAGACTGCCAGTGAAGTCGCTCACACGTGAGAACGTGACTAGCTGAAATTACAGATTGCAGCCCTCTTCTAGGAAGCAGGCATGCGATGTCATTTGGAGGAGGAGAAGCAAGAGCAGATGTGATTTCTGATTAATAAAAACTAGAAATCTGAAACTTCTCGGGCAGGAAGCTGAGAGGCTACAAAACTACAAGTGAAAGCATCTGCTGTCAATATGTAGGTCTAAGTCACAAATAAGACATAAATGGTATGTATTTACATATACAGAAATTTACATATACCTCTAGTAACACCCACAAATAATACGTAAATACAGCCCCTTAACAGGGGCTGTGAAATCTGTATGGCTGTGTCAAAGGTGGAATGTGAATGTGAAAATCTACCTTTATGTCCTTCGACTTGGAAACCTAACTACCCTGAACTTTTTGCAACACCCCAAGCGAGTCAACAGCTGCAGAAGAAAGGTCATCAGAACCACCCTAAAGCACCTCTGGGAGCTCTGACTCAAGAGAAAGTGGGAGACTTCCTGAATGATGAACAGAGATTTACCGCAAGATGAAACACACCCCATAATCCTGCAAGGACACGAGTTTATTTCAACTCTTATTTCTCACTCCTTGGCCCATAAGGGCCACTGCTATATAAACCCCACCCTCTGTGCCTCACAAAAGGGTCATCATCAGCTTGTACTATGGTCATAAGAATGGTGCCAGGAGGCCAGAGGTGAAGTAAAACAAATACAAGAGCTGTCTGTGGGGACACCCCATGATGAGCATCTCTCCAGGGAAGGACTGTCTGAGAAAATCAACAGATACCACCCATCAGGCAACGCTTCACACCCTGATTCATGAAGCACCACGGGTCCTGCCTATGGTAACCCACGAATCATGGGCCAGGATGCTCTCCTGGTTCCTACGTACGGATTACGAGGACACCAGAATGGAGACTGCCAGAACCCCAGACGCTTTTCCCCATTCCTTCCTCAATGCCTACTCGGTTCACAGGTCTCTTCCCTGACACCACCAGTCACAATGCGTTGGATAATCTTACGGTTTTCTCCTCCAGTGAGCGCTCCTCTAGGGTAGGGTCCCTCCATCTACTGCCGAATCCTTAATTAGGTCTCCCTAGCATAATGCCTGGCTCATGCCACCTACTCAAACGTCTGTTGGAGATCTTATGTCTATTTTATCCAAAAGCCAAGTGCCCTGACACAACCTAGATTACAGTATGCCAAATATCTTATCAACACTAAAAGGAGTACTAGAAGAACAGCCATCACACTAAATGTGATTTAGGTCCTGGCTCTCCTAATTAGTTAATGTTACCCTATGCAAGTTCCTTCTCTATAGGCCTCAGTTTCCTCAGACCTATAAAATGAAAGGAAGTACCACCATATCTTCCCCCCCAAGTTCCTTTTCTCTGTGATCCTATAAGACTCCTTATGCTACATCTCTTGAAGAAAGAGATAATTTTCTAAGTAAATCCACTAGATTGTTCTATAAGGTTCATGTTGCAGAAGAGTCTTCAACTTAGTCATCTGAATTATCACTAGGACCGACCCATCCTTCAGGGTATGGTTAGGGAAAGTTCCAAGTGGAGAAAATCTTGGCTGAAGCTATTTCCATAAAAGAGGCGATAGGGAGCAACTCTACTTTTGTTGACAGCATGGCCCAGAGCGGGAACTTGTCTGGAAGTGGGGTGGGGTGAAGTATTCTGGGCCTTTTACTCTCAGGCCTACCAAGCCTTCTATCTAGCTAAGCTCTTCTAGCTCCACCCCAAGTGAAATTCACTGTCTGGTCATTTTTCTGAAGTTAAACAATCAGAAGAGACATCCATTTACCAACGGCAGCATGAGGAGAGACTCTTCTGGGAAAGGCTCACTCAGGGAATCAACAAGAGGAAAAAACCTGGAAGGCTTTATCTCAGTCCCAGCTCTATTCTTACTTCCATTGTTTTCTTCTCCAGGAGAAGACTGCAAGGGAGCTATATGGATGCTCTGCTCCCTGCAATTTCTACTCTTTGGGATCATGACCATTTCCACATAGGTCGTGAAACTGTTCCAGAAGTCAGCAGCTATGAAAGGGTTATGTATCATTGAATATTAATGCCAGGGTTTCTCAGCAACATTCCCTTCTGGGCACAAGGAAGGCTCTGCAGAAAGAGACCCCTGGGGAGTGACTCATTCTAATCAGCAAAAGGAAACATTTTGACGATATTTTTCTCAAGGACCGGAAACCACTGGCCCTCATTAAATTGTCTAGTTCTCTGCTACTTGAAAATAAGGACACATTTTGATAAAGAAATCGTCTTACTACTCAGAGAAAAAAGCAGAATCACAAATAGAAACCCACATAACTCTGAGATGCCAATGCTGTTATGCCCTTCTATACATCAGGCAATGTAATTCATATTCCAGGATCTAGACTTGGTGAACTTTGGCTAAAGACTTTAAGCCCCACTAGCCAATGGTCTTCCAGAAAGGGTCAAAGAGGCAACAGGTGGGCTGGACCGTTTGCCTTGATTGATTTGTATTCAAAACTTTTTGCCTCTCACTTCTCAGAAACTTTTTTAATGGCTCCCCATCATCTTTAGGATAAAGCCCAAACTTCTTACTTAGCTTGACATGGCCCATCACGTGCTGTATCCATTTCTAGCCCCTTGCCATGTTCTGTCACACCTCTGAGCTCTGAACAAACTGTTTCCTATACTTGTGTCCCTTTCCCTCTCTTCCTTCCCTGACTAGGTTGGCAGGACTCAGCTCTGTGGAGTCTTCTCTGACTCTCGCAGGGAAGATAAGACTCCCCACCTCTATGCTTCTGGAATTCCATGCTTTCCTCTGTCATCGTACTGTACTGTGATGGCCATACTCTTCCACTGGGCAGAAAACTCATGGAGGGAGTCTAACTCTGTCTTTCTAAATTTTATATCCCTAGCCTCAGCCTCAGGCCCACAGTAAGCACTAGATGTCTGAAGGAGGGAGAGGGGTGGGCAGGTGAGCTCCAAGCTGCTAGACCCACAGCATGAAGTAAAACAAAGTAGTTAAGGCAAACATCTATATTCATCTTCTAGTAAGACAGAATGTGTTTTCCCCCCGTATCGGCCCCACTATCCTTACTCAGGGTACATGTCTCCCCTCCCCTGCTACATAGATGCCTGGGACCACGGAGTGGTCTTGTTGATCCATCATCTCTTTCTCATGCACAGGCTTTCCAGCTCCCCTCCCTATCTTTTCCCTCTGTCTTTCACATACATCTTCTTTAATCCCATTCTTCCTTACCCTCTCTTGAGTCTTGCCTAGGTACCCTAGGAGAACCTCTTCTTCACTCCATTTTACTTAAACAAAATATACTTTAAAACATGGGTGATAAGAATATGAGGAAAACTAATGAATTCATATCATGGACAAAAAAAAGCCCACATTTTGAAATGGAATTAAAGGTAGTGCCATATCCAACACCATCTTAAAAATGTTTAAAACTCCTCATAAAACAATAAGACAAAGAACCAAACAGAAAAACAATACAAAGACTATGAACAGGCAATTCACAAAAAACACAAAATGGTGCTCAAGCTCTCTAGAAATTAGAGAAATGCAAGCTCAAACAACATAGAAATATCATTTCACATCCAACCAGATTGGCCAAAATAAGTTCTAGGTACTGGTGAGGATATGGTGATGCAGGAGCTCGCATCATCTGCCGATGGACGGTACATCCATTTTGGAAAGTAATTTGGCAACATCTAGTAAAGGTAAAAACGTGCTCACACAATGAATTAGCAATTCCCTTCTTGGTATATAGCCTGGTGATACACGCAAGTACAATTAAGGATGTTCCCCGCGGCACTGTAACAGACAGAAATTGGAAATAACCCAAATGACTTAGCAGTGGAACAGATTTGATATATTCAAAAATGAAATACCATATAAGAGTTAGAAGTCAATAATCTAGACCCATGTGTTTCAATACCCTGTCTGGATCCCCCAAATATGATGCTGAGGAGAATAAAGCAAGTTACAGAATGAGATACACTGTATGGTACCACTTAAATAAACTAAAAACAACAAAAAAATTTTTTTGATATTATTTATATATATGATAGTTATAAAACACTGGCTACATACACACTGAATTCATGATAGTGTTTGTCTTGAGGAGGAAGGAAGAAGAACGGGATTAGGCAGGGAAACGGGAATTCAACCTTAACTATAATGGTTTATTTCTTCAAAACTGAAAAATAATCTAAAGTAATATGACAAAATGTTACTTTTTTTTCATCTTGAGTAATGGGCACATAGGTGTTGGTTATGTTATCCATGCACTATTTTATATTAGTGTGTTCTTTTTTAAAACCCAAATTCCAATTCCTTCAAAGTTCCCTGCATTTGCTTATCTTTTAAAACAAGTATAAAACAATTTTCAATTAGATTTTATTATCTTATATTCCAGTTAAAAAACAGCATTTTCTCCTTTGCTGTAATGAAAATCGGTATTTTAGGCATGAATGGGCAACACAGGGTGGTGGATTTGCTTGAGAACTTGCCACTAATTCTGATCTACAAAAATGACCAACTAGTACACCGTGGACAGAACTTGCTTTCAAGTTGCATTCTTCCTGTTTCTTTCCTCCCCATCAGTTCCATCACCCTGTAGAGAATTAAACAGTGGGAAAGGTACAATCACTTTTAAACAGACTTTGGCAATATTCAAGTTCTCAGGCCAGTGTTTGAGATTTAAAAGACAACTGCAATTGATGAATCATAAAAGCAGAAGTAATATTTAAAATCCACTTCTGGTAAACAAATCTTCATACAAATCCTCTTTAGTTAACTGAGACATGTCCCCAAACTCACAACCCAGTTGAAAATTTTAATATGCTTTATTAACATGGTCACAAGTCTTAGAGATAAACAGTTTGCATAGATGTCTGCTTAACTTACTCAAGTACCTACTTGGAAACCACTCTACTTGTCAGCAGGCTGTCCTGGACTCAGTTCATGGCAATGGTTTTAGTGGTATACGTGGGTGGTTTAGAAACTTCCGCCCCACTGACATCAGCCAAAGTCATGTGGTTAAAACCTCTGTTTTGGAAAACAGACAATTACTGAGAACTTAAGAATCGAAGACAAATCTAATACACTTTCAAGCTCTCTGCCACAGACTATACCATGTTGTTAGGGAGATCAAAGAATTATTTGGCCTTTTATTTATTTTTCAAAAAGATTTCCTGATAGCAGTAAGCAATATACTTTCATTCTATAAAGTTCTTCAAAAAAGGTCTTGGCACAGTGGTTTATGGGAACAGAGCTGACCCTTAATTAGACTCCTCTGAACTTAAAAGCAAACAGCCCAGCCTTCAACTTCTTTTCTTGCTACAAGGAGGCATCAAACAAAAGGATGTGAAGGAAAACCCACATGACTGGGAGCTATCATCTATTTGTTGCTGCATTTTTTTTTAACCTCTGCCACCAGATCTTTGGTGAACTGTTATATACTATACACTCTCTTTCAGCAGAAAAATCAAACAACCCGTTAGAGAGACTGGCTTAAGAAAATCAGCATTAAGAAGGGTAAGAGGAGTGGCCATGCCAAATTGAAATTACAGCATGGCATTTTCCAGGCCTCCCTGTTAAGGGAAGGATTCACCTTGAGTTGTGTTGGGGACCTGAAGGAAGGGCTCTTCTGCCACTTCAGTCCAGTGGGCGACGTGCTGAAGAGCTCCCCCTAGAGACAGGTCTGAGCAGCAAAATCCATCTGGGGAAAATTCTCTGACCCCTCTTAAGGATAAACGTTGGAGAGTTTTTTAACTTTAAGGAGAGAAAGGCGCAACTGCTTCCTATTGTGTCAACCCTAACCAAGACAACTCAAACAAAACAACAAAAAAACATTTAAATACCAACAATTTAGAAATACACGCTCCAAAATTATTTCCACAACTTCTTGTTTAAATTCTTTGGGGAGTGTGAGACACTGCCTGGTCTGGACTGACAGAGTGTAGATACAAAAGCCTTGTAAGATATTCTTGGTAGTTAGTGTAATAACCACAATGCTGATGTACAGGACAAGAGGAAAGCCAGAAATGACCCAAATCATCTTAGCCGAAGTGCTCACCTAGCAGCAGTTTTCAGAAGAACACTGGTAAACAAATAAACAAAAACCAAAATGAAACTGCTCTGTTCGGATAAGAATTGACTTTATTGCTCAGGCTCTTTCACCTCCCTTTTCCCTAAACGAACTTCTTTTCCTTAATCAGTTATATGTATTTTACTATCTAAGCAATGAATTCTAAATACGAGAAAACGGCCTATCTAGAGAGCTGTCTTCCCGGATAAAATCTAAAGCTGAATCCAACCGTCACACACATTCTAAACTCTTATGTTTCCTACTTAGATTACAGCTGGTCTACTTGTTTATTTTTTTAATCAAGAGAACCAACCTACCACAAAAGTACTCAGAAGCTGCTAACACAACAGAAAATAAATCCACAATAATCTCAATATCACTTTACATCTGTTTAAAGCAAACAAAACAGAACCACTGGCAATCTCCAAAAAACCCCAAACAGAATGAATTCCATACTCTGAAAGACTCCACACCAAGCATTCCAAAGACCAAATTATCTGTGGCAGCTGGAAAGAACAGCTGATTATTCAAGGGAAGCTTTACATAACTACAAGAAGTGAGAACTGGAAAGACGCTCTTCTCCTTTCTCCATTAAAGTCACTGAAATCCCAAAATAAGGGTAGAGTTTTGGCTGAGTTTAAAACAAACAAACAAACCACACACACAACCCTGTCAAGTTTCTCATAACTTAAATTACTCTGAAGCAGTCCTGACAAGGGGCTTCAGCCCCTGCTCTCACCAGTTGTCTGTTTTCCAGGAGTGGACTTCAGGGGAGCTACAGGGAGGCTTCGCTACTGCTCCCTGCTATAGTTCTAGCATCTTGTGATCCTGACCATTTCCACCTAAGGGACTCAGCTTTCACCACGACTTGACTTCAGACCGCTCCAGGTGTGTTCTACCGGGGTGAAGAGATGCTGATTTGTTTTAAAAATTCTATCCTGCTGTATCTCTTAATATTTGCATGCAAAAAGATATATTAAAGTGAATAAAGACATTTGAGAGACAGGCGAAGATCAACATCAGCCATCGTCACACATAACCATGATGAACCATGCGGCTGATCTCTCTAAACCACGAGTCAAAACTGACTGAGCAGCCACTTGGGGTCTGAGGCTCCAGGGTCAGCAAACAGGGTTAATGTTAAACCAAAAAAGGGAGGCTAAGAGCACAAGGGTTTCCCGGGAGTTAAATGAACTGGAGGGATGCTATGATTCCTGAGACCCCTGGGAAGGTCCTGGACATGAGAGGGGATGGAGGGAGGAGGGGAAAGAGATTCTGAGTCCCCAAATTACTCATATTTTCCACTTCCTGCCAAGGTTACAGATGGTGCTTCACACACACAAACATGCACTGCAGGCACTGTTCTTCAGGAAGCTGGAGAGAACCAGCCCATTACTTTTGTTCCTTTGGGAAGATGACTACATGTTGTTCCTTTGCTTTCAAGCCTTGATTTTTTTCCCCTCTTTTTTTAAGCGGCAGGCAGCAACCTGTCAACAAACAGACCTTAATGCCACCACTAAATGTCGAGCTTATTTCAACATTACCTCTGGAGCGGACTGCAAAGGTATAGTTGAGATAGGTAGCCCCTAAGATTCTGAGGTGGGGTGGTATTTAAACTAAAAATGTATTTTTGCACCTTAGGTGCATAGTAGAGTAATAATCAGGCCCTATCAAACTTCCTTTTTGCTGTCTGATTCTTTCAGTTTATTTATTTATTTTAAATTTTATTAAAAATAATTTTTTTGGCCACACCACATGGCATGTGGGACCTTAGTTCCCCAGCCAGGGATTGAACCCATGTCCCCTGCACTGGAAGCACAGAGTCTTAACCACTGGACCTTCAGGGAAGTCCCTTGATTCTTTCAGTTTAAACTGAAAAACATTAACTTTTCTTCCTTGTTTTGCTAAGCAGGTAGAACTAAGATAATTTGTGACATTTTCAGTTTGACCAAGTGATTTCCATAGATCAAAGAACCACTGGCAGAGGACATGATGACTATACTTCCTCCCCCAGACTGATTCTCCAAACAGAAAAGACTCTTGTGATGACACACTGGACTCAGTGAAATAATCTGCTTCCAAAAGAAATAGACACCTGAGGTGACTTAACATTAAAAATTACGAATTAAACCAAAAAACCCCCATCCTACTTATTATAAACACTGTTAGCATAAAACTAGTAGTCGACCTATTTTACTGATTTTCTACTTTTAAAACGTCTTAAATAAAATACTGTTATATTGTGTGCTATCAAATATATAAAATATTTAGTACAGATATCTGAACTATAATTTTAACATTTGCATTTGAAGTCAATAAAAGAGAAAATGAACTTGTTTTGATGGATCCAAAAATGAGAAATCAGGTGCATATTATACTTGGAATTCACATAACTACCCCAGCATCTAATTTATGTCTGTATTTAGTTTTGCATACATAACATAGAGAATATCTTCATTTTCATAGATAAGCTGGTACAAATATTAGCAGTTAAAAAAAATGGCTTGCCTTGCAATTATATTACGTTCTTCAATTAATTCGAGATGGAAGGAAAAATCCAAACAAGTAGGTAGACAGCTACAGTTAATGTGCTGATGTTAAAATTTGGTTACACTTTTGAGCATGTATATTTTTAAGTGCGTTTTAAATTAGTTTAAATCCCAAAATCTGGAACTTCCAAAACACCAGTTCCACAAAAAACATTCTGAAAACCACTGTCCTATCTACCAAACTATTTAATTACTACACAGATGTGTGGCTGAGAAGTTTAGTCTACAAGTCTCAAACTTTTTTTTTTTTAATTATTTTATTTTTTGCTGCATTGGCTTCTCTCGTTGCAGAGCATGGGCCCTAGGCACGCGGGCTTCAGTAGTTGTTGCTCACGGGCTCTAGAGCACAGGCTCAGTAGTTGCGGCACACGGGCTCAGCTGCTCTGCGGCATGTGGGATCTTCCCAGACCAGGGCTTGAACCCGTGTCCCCTGCATTGGCAGGCAGATTCTTAACCACTGCACCACCAGGGAAGTCCCGAGAACTCTTCTTATAAGCGACTGTGTAATAAGCAACTTGAGAAAGGTGCCTCTAATTACATATTCCAACCACTAAGAAGAAAGGATCATCATGTGATGTGATAGAGGTGCTAAATACGGCTACAATGGCAATCAGATTACAATATATAAATGCATCAAATTAATGCTCTGCATTCTTTAAGTTTACACAATGTTACATGTCAAATATATTCAGTTTTAAGAAAAAGAGCAAGAGAAAGGTGCCTGGCACATTCGGCTGCTCAAAGAGTATCTGTTGACGAACTGCTTTTGAATGAACCACAGTGCCTTGCAGAGTTCAGGTAACTGAAGATAAGAAACTCAAATGCATACTTACTGGTAGTTAAATGTAAAAAATAAATCCAGTCTGAAGTCATCAAGATCTTCTAGAATATTCACCCAGCTCTCCCCCTACTGAAGCAGAGGACAGAGTGGAAGCCATATAAAATAAATATAAATCAGAACAATCCACTGAGGACACAGAACACTGAAGTATGTGAAAATCTCCATGAGGATTCTTCAAGAACTACTTTCATTCTTGAAGTTTTATTCAGTTATTTTTCAAACCCACCCCTTGGTTGTGTAGTACTCTGAGCAGTAGAGAGCATCCCCCTCAACTGGGGAGAGGATGTGTGGTCTCAGGGCACATAGTGGGAGCTGGGACTGAGACCCCTAAATAAAGCCAACAGCTTTAAACTAAAGACTGTAACAGCCATGCTGAAGGGCCTGGAGAAAGTCCACCTACTGGCCCTGCAGAAGCAGCAAGGAAACCTGCCCTCCCCAGGACCCTGAGTGAGAATTCTGTATCACATATGAATCCAGGGTCCAAATTTACACCATCCATATCTCCTGGAACCCTGAGTTAAGAAATCTTCTCTAGAGGTTTAATGGAATCCCAATCTAGGAATGATGAAACCCTGAGGGATCCAGCTGAAACAAATGCAGAACTGCTGCATCACAGGGTCACTGTGACAAAACAGGGAATCTAGAGGTTCCCACGGGAGGGAAAAATGTCTTATGAAGCTGAAGCTGAACTTACAAAACAAAAAAACAAAAAAACCCAGATACCATGTAAGGAAGCAAACTGCTATGAAGAAGCATTAGCAAATGCACAGGCAAGAGAAGATGTTGAGAGTTATTAAAAGTCCCTAATGGAAAGAACAGAATCTATACTGCTCGGGGATTTTCTTTTCTGCATGCTCAGTTATGCATTAGTTTTCTAAAAAATATATTTTATTAAAAATACATATTTAAAAATTACGTTTTATAGCAGAAAGCAGGTGTTCAGTGTGCTGTACTGATGAAGTTCCTTGAACATTAATTTCATGCTGCCAGTCCCCTATTCTTCTCTGAGACCAGTACTCCCAAAATGGAGATCAGGCACTTGGCAGGAGGGATGCACAAAATGATTCTTTGAAATAGAGGAGGAAATTTTTACAGCTCTCACTTACATTGACTTAAAAGAGAAATGGAGTTAATACATAGACTGATAAATGGGTGGCTCACTCAGCCTCAATGTTAGGCAGCTTCCTGTTATGTTTGATCCTAGAGGATTCTGGAAGGAAGAAGAGGCCCTCGGAAGGTAGGTCAGGGATGTGTAACAGCTTCCTCGTTTGTTTACTTTCAGCATCTTGTGATGAATGGAAAGTTACAGGTGCTCAATAAAGTAAACTTACAAATTATATTTAGTTTCAACTAAAATAAAATGAAAAAGAGACAAATTCCTGCAAAGAAACTGTGCATCTAGGACAATATTAAGAAGACTAATAACTAACCAGCAAACAAGAAAATGGCAAACCTGACTTCTCATTCCTAGAATGAGCTCCCTGTAATTATAGTATAGGACATGTACGTAATTTTTTACACACACATTACACACACACACATACCCCGTGTGAGTAGACTAAGTATGTTTTAATGATAGATAAACATACTAAAAAGTGCTGGGTGACTACTGCCCTAGACAACCAAGTTATTCTAGTATTGAGAAGCTGTCTGTGTCCAGTGGCTAAGAAACTGAACTGGTGACTGGTGTCCTAAGAATGAGTCCTATTAGAACCTGGGCTCCAGAGTAACATGCTGGGGGGATATTGAACAGTGACAGTCTCGAGGTCACATAAAACGTGTTACTATGCTGGAGTCGTTATCATCGTCCCAGTAAGTCACACATGAAGGAGGACATAAATGTGTGTGATATCTGCACACGAGGATGAAAAAAGAGATGAGAGCTCCCCGGAAGTTTTCTTTAAAAAAAAAAAAAAAAGGACAGTAAAACAAATATGGCTGTAGACAATATTGGGGTATAATATATCCATAAGAGGCATTTTACAAGCACATGAGTGTTAACGCCAGTCGTTGAAAAAGTCACAACAGCTGCAGCGTGGATAAGATAGGCTGTGTGCCAGTTGTCACTCCACTCTTTCTCTAAATATCAAGGAAGCAAGTGAGTGGAAATTATTATTGCAGTAACTTAGACTCTGCTCAAATAAAGTTTTAAACATTTCAAATTTCAGTAAGTTAACTATTTTTAGTAACAGATCACTTGGGATACTTCACATAAGTGACTGAAATCAAGACAATGTCATGACATCATGGTCTGAGAAGTGCTTCTTGGAGTCTGAGTTAGTCACTATTCGGTCTGAATTGGTTACAGGTATGACAAGATCCAAATCACCTCAGCCTCTGGAAGAGTGGACCTTTACACTGGCCACTTCTGACCACAAGCAGCCTCCTTGATTTTCCTTGGTGTGCACTATGAATATTATTACTTTCTATCTGTGTGCAACCACAAAATTTTGAGATGTAGTGCCTCAGAGCAAGGATCTGCAAATTAACAGCCTGTGGGCCAAATCTGGCCTGTAACCTATTTTTGTATGGCCCATGAACTACAAAGGGTTTTTACATTTTTAAATGGTTGAAAAAATAGAAAAGACTAATATTCCATGACACATGAAAATTACATGAAATTCAAATTTCACTGCCCATAAATGAAATTTTACTGGAACACAGCCATACTCATTGGTTTATGTATTATCTATGGCTGCTTTTGCACTACAGCAGCGGAGTTCAGTAGTGTGGCAGAGACTGTACTGCCCATGAAGTCTAAGAAGTCCGCTATCTAGACAGAAAAAGTTAGCCATCCTCTGTCTCAGAGCATATCGTCAAAACCAGGAACCATGTTCAGTTAACAGGCTTGGCTTTAAGGTGGTAGTAAGCAGGTCAGCAAGAGGTCAATACGGAACGTCTCTGCACGCGAAGGTACTCTCCCTCTCCCTTGGCAGTTTCCATGACTTGACGCTGGTCAATGGCTGAAGCATACACCAAAGTACTAGAGCAAAATATGAGCATATACAACCTGACAAGGGACTGCTGGGTAGCTTGAGGGTTTGAGGTTATGAGACTGTTTTCATGCTGACATGGACTTCTGGAATAAGGTAGTGGCTTAGGGACAAAAGGACAGGATATTGAAAATTGGGCTGTCTGAAAAAATTATAGGCTGTATGTTATATATCTAGAATTAATTTCTTCAATGCTATTTAAAGAGAGATAGAAAAAGGGCTACTTCTCCACATAACCGAGGAACAGATTAGGGGTGGGAAGGACAGGAAACTAGAAATGAGTTTTTCTGAGCCAAGAGCGTTCCATCACACAGGAAGAAGCACGTCTCTTACTTGCACAAGTATAGGCGTCTTTGTTGGTGAAAGGCTTCGTGCACTGGCTACAGCTGATGGGACCCACAATAGGGATGGAACTGAAAGTGTGCCCGTTCAGAGTCTTCTTGTCCTTCTCCTTCTCTTTGGCATCTTTCTCCTTCTCCTTAATTTTATCTTTCTCCTTTTCCTTTTCCTGCCAAAGAAAACAATCGACAGTTAACTGAAGGCCTTCAGTTAACACTAGAAGGCCTTCCCTTCTGGAAGGGTACCCAGCTGGCATGTGGTCAACAGTGGCTGGTGAATGTTTTGGATGAAAATTCGGAACACTGTCCTGGACAAAATTTTTTTTTATTAACCTGTGGGCATTTGAGCTACGTTAGAAAAACCTTAAGAGGACTGGGAAGGCTAAACAGTTCTGTCAGTTGCTTATTCACTGGTTATTTATGCCAACAGACACATTCATTGCCCAATGACCAGCACCAGAGAGAAAGAGGCTTCTGGTGCTGGAGGAGGAGTCTGCAGTGGCCGTGAATCCTCCTCAGTGAGCCACAGCTCGGCCCATGGGGGAAGCCGGCAACGAGCTCAGGGCCAGCTGCAGGCAGGAAGCAGAAGAAAGGATGGTGACAGTTCTGGGACCAGCCTGAGGGAGAGGAAAGATGATTGGGCAGCATCAAAAATGACTCGAGGGTCCCCTCTGACTGCCTCCCAGCCATCACATATCCCCACGTGAGGGCACATCTCTGATGGTTCCTCCCTTACTCTAGCCAGAAATATTAACTATCCCCCCACATATACATTTTCTATTCTTACTAATTAGAATTTCAAGGTTCATAGATATTAACTTTGGCCCAATTTTCAAATTGGGGGAGGAGGGATTTAAACCCTAAAAATTTAAAGAAATACTAATGAGTGCTAGATCCTTAATAACATACCCAAAGCTGCCAGGGACATTTCAGGTACACACTACTGTCAAGAGACGAGGGCTGTGGGGTCTAACTATATGCTCTCCACAAGAGGTCCTTCACAAACACGGTTAGGCACACGCTCGGCTGGTTAACCAATACCAAATGAATAATTCTCTTTCAAACTAACTGGACCGTGAACTACAATTCACAGAGGTAGGCAGAATGCATTTATTAGTTGTCATCACCACTAGCCCTGGGGTACCCATTTTCCAGGGCATACAATACTACTGTTGTAATCTAAAAAAATTCCTGGAAAATAGGTACCCCAAAGTCAGTGATCCTGACAACTACCAAATGCCTTACATTTTAAATCAATGCCTTCTACATACATTATTTCATCTGATTCAATAATTCTGAGGTGAGTAGGGTGGGCATTATGCTTCCCATGTTCTAACTGAAAAGAGCAAGATAATAAACAGCAGCTAAAAGTTTGAACAGTTACTGTGTGCCAAGCACTGTAGTACACAATTGACATGAATTTTCTCATACATTGGGTACAACCCAATGAACTAAGTACCAGCTATGATCTCCATTTCACATTTGAGGAGACTGAGGCTTAGAGATGTCTCATACTGTACTGGAGGCCACACACCAGTAACTGCCCAAGCTGGAATTAAGTTCCAGATCTGCCAACTCTAAAGCTCAGCTCTCATTCACTACGCTCTACTGCAAAGGGCTGGAGAGGTCTGTTGACTCACAGAAGGTCACACAGCAAATGATCTGCAGTTAAAATCAGAACCCAGGTCTTCTGACTTCCTATTCAGAACCCATCTGCTATACTGAAGTGGTGAATATTTGCTAAGTCTATGATTCATGTAAACTCCTTTGTTAACAGAATGAATATCATAAAACTCTAAGAGCCAAATTGCTACA
This sequence comes from Neophocaena asiaeorientalis asiaeorientalis, assembly GCF_003031525.2. NCBI lineage: Eukaryota > Metazoa > Chordata > Mammalia > Artiodactyla > Phocoenidae > Neophocaena > Neophocaena asiaeorientalis. Next base: position 21,472 of record NW_020173946.1, read on the forward strand.
CTTTAGAACCATAAAATATAATGGAGAGGAAGGGCGAAAAACAAACTACTTCACTTTACAAAACAGGAAACTGCTCTGAGTGAAAATTCGTAACTGCTAAAGTATGCAAAACTAATGAAAATAATAAAAATTGAGTTTTTCTAATAATTTCTTTCTTTTAACTAAATTTTGCTAAAGGCTTCTTCATACATAAAATGTTAAACTGAAAAGCACCTGACATTTTGCTCAAGAAAGCTTAAAAAAAAGCATGCTGTAAGAGTTAAGAAAATCTTCTATGGGGACTTCCCTGGTGGCGCAGTGGTTAAGAATCCACCTGCCAATGCAGAGGACATGGGTTCGAGCCTTGGTCCGGGAAGATCCCACATGCCATGGAGCAACAAAGCCCATGCGCCACAACTACTGAGCCTGCGCTCTAGAGCCCGTGAGCCACAACTACTGAGCCCACGTGCTGCAACTAGTGAAGCCCACGCACCTAGAGCCCGTGCTCCACAACAAGAGAAGCCACCGCAATGAGAAGCCCGCGCACCGGAATGAATAGTCCCCGTTTGCCGCAACTAGAGAAAGCCCGCGTGCAGCAACAAAGACCCAACGTAGCCAAAAAATAAATAAATTTAAAGAAAAAAAACCTCATTTCTACCTTTAAAAAAAAAAAAGAAAAACAAAACCTTCTATGGCAACTCTCTCAAGCCTTGCAATGCTCTTCGAATCTGAATAGATAATAAATTATTTCCTCATCCTTTGCAACAATCCAAACTAGCTCCTCCAGGGATAAAAACAACACAAAACAATAAACTCCACTGTCTCTTTCTGTATTTATTAGGTTAGTGCTTTAAAGAAGTCAGGTGCTTACCTCCCCATGTTTTGGTCCTATGAATCTCACTGTTATAAGGGGTGCTTCATGAAACCGACCCCATTTTACCGACATGATTCGATCCCCATGCCAGGAAATGTGTTCTCACGGAAGGAGGGGCTCATGCCGGCGGGGCACAGCCCAGCAGCTTCGAGCTGCCATCAGAGCAACCATTAGAGAAACGGTAAGAGGAAGCCACGGACTGGTTGAGAAAGGGAAGGAGGGAGGGCTGAGGCTGTTTGTTTCCTTAAGACAAGCTTAACTATTTGCACGCTGCCAGTACAGCCAACCACCCTAGTTACAAAGAACACAGGACACGAACGAGAACAAATTCCCCCTAACACAGTGTGTGTGGACAGTACTTAAGTTGCAAGATGGGAACTCTGGCAAGACTGAGGCCGATTTTTTAACACCAGAAGTTAAGGAACACAACTGTTTAATTAGATGTGCTCATTTTATAAAAAGCAATACATTTACAAGGAAAACTTTTTTTAGTCAAGTCGTGCCTGTGGGTAAGGCGGTGATTGGTAGTTTCCTGAAGTTTGACTTTTCCTTAACACCTGCCAAAATGCTTTTTAAACCTGTGTGCTGGGGAAATAGAAACTAACAATATTTAAAGAGAAAACTGCAGGTAACAACTATACTAGGATACTATGAGGGAAAGTGATATTTTCATTTTTCTAAACCTACCACTTGAGACAAGTAATTATAATAAAAAAAAAATCAGAGAACTTTCTGGAAAACTGTGGAGCATGCTGTGATTAAGCAACTGTCACACTGCAGGTCTTTAATCAAAGAAGGAACGAGAGAGATAATGGTATCTAATGCTGATTTAAGCCTCTGCAAACACAGCTCTACCCTAGTCGGCACCTTTGAAAGGCGGAGGGGTTTTATTTCTTTTTTAGACACACCACAGGAACTGGGAGTTGAAGCTGAATGTCTTGTTACGAAGTCATGGAGTACATTAACAGCTGTGCAGGAGTCTGATCCTTACATCCGAAAATGCCTGCTTCAAGTCAGATTAAGAATTTGTCTCAAACATCCCTAACTGTCTCCCTGTTGTTTGCAAAGAGGAAAGCTTAGAAAAAAGAAAACCAGTGTGACAGGATGGTTTAAAGAGGGTCACCCCACTCCCTCTGTGAATTTGGACATTATGCATATTAGTGTTTAAATACTCTGCAGCAAGTAAACTTACTTAGCAGGAAACAGTACTACCTCTTAAAGATACTAAAAGACAAAAGCAGAAACTGCCAGTCTTCCTGTTATACTTCCTGTTTAGGTTCTCCCTCTTTCAAAAAAAGATTCAAATATTTACCTAATAACTCATGCCAGTTAATGAGAATTCTTAAAAGGACATATAAAGGATGAGTACTCAATTTCCCCCAAATTTCTCATATACTGGCTACCGGTATGAGAATATATGTACAATATATATAGTGTATACTATGTTATACATAGTATATTATATATACTATAGAGTGCTTATACTAATTAACATAAAAACCAGTGCTAACATTTATAGTAGCATCTTCAATTTTTTAAGCATTATGGAGAACTAACATTATTCAACAGTTAAAGAGTAGGGCTAGCATCATCAAACCAAGAAATTATTCACTTATTTTTGTGTTATCCTTTAGAGAATAAAATACTTCTGAATGGTAAAGCTCTCCTGTGGGTACAATGGCAAATAAAGACAAGGTATTTAATTTTAACATAAAATATATTACTTCACCATTTCCCCTATTTCTTACTATCTTTGGTACATTGACAAAAGCTGAGCTGTCCTATGGGGGGATAAAACAACCATATTTAAAGTGAGCTAGTAACAATGATCAAAGGTGACTCTTAAGTTTCTTAATATATCTGGCTACTGGGGCACCTAAACCCCTGATAATGTGAAAAGAATTGCAATCCAGGGTTACAGATTTGTAACTTTTTGTAAATTTCCACCACTAGAGATAGCAAGCCCCCAGAGATCAAACCTTGAAGCCAAGAGCCTGAAAGAGGAAGCAGCCTCACTGCAAAAGAGTGCTGTCACTTTGACAAAGGAGAAGATGGGAGGTGACAGGTCAACTGATGCCGTCTTGCCACTGACGACAGGCTGCACTTGTACACAAATTGCCTTCTTTTCTCCTGCCCCTTCTCTTCATCCCCCTACTAGCAAACTCCAGTCCTTTGAGGTTATGAAAAAAGTTAAAGGAAAAAGATACTGTGCAGTAACAGTTCACTCTTGTTGAAGAGTGAACATGAAATGAAGAGTTCTACTTGCTAGAAGTCAGATCACAAGGTATGATCTAGTCTGTTACCTGAAGCATACTTCTCTGCGCTTCAGTCTGTAAAATAAGGAGGCTGGTGCGAGACTTTTTTAAAGGTCAGGTCCCAGTTTCTAAATTCAGTCTTACATCATTTCATTCTTGTCTGTTTGTATTACCTCGTCAATGCGATCAGTGGTGTATTCACTGCTCTGCCCTTAAGTCAGTGGTACTAGGCGGTGGATGGAAAGGGGGATCTCTACTTTATACTGGTCTTCCAATTAAAAAGTTCGTTTGAAGAAAAGAGTCCACATTTTAAAAACAAGATAAAAAACAACAGAAACATTTGAAATCATCCAAACAGATCATAAAAATTTTCAAGGTAAAGACTATGTGGCTTTGGTTCTTCTGGGTGCTTGTTAGTACCTAGCAGAATGCTGATTACAGAAGCCACTCAATAATATTTGGCCAAATTATACTGAACTTTCAAGGAGATTTTCTTTTGTTGATGCCAACCAGTGTCCAAGCGAGCAGTGATAAGTAAGATAGATATGGTTCTATTTTAAGCCTTGCTGCCATATGTAGAATAATGATAAGCATTCTGCCCTCTTTAACCTTAATTTTTTTGAATTATAAAACAAGGCTGGGCTTCCCTGGTGGCGCAGTGGTTGAGAGTCCGGCTGCCGATGCAGGGGACGCGGGTTCGTGCCCCGGTCCGGGAAGATCCCACATGCCGCGGAGCGGCTGGGCCCATGAGCCATGGCCGCTGAGCCTGCGCGTCCGGAGCCTGTGCTCCACAATGGGAGAGGCCACAACAGTGAGAGGCCCGCGTACCGAAAAAAAAAAAACAAAAAAAACCAAGGCTAAGCATGAAGTTAAAGCTTAAATACGTGACTATTCTAGAAACGATTTGCAAGACTCTTTTTCCCCCTAGAAAATTCTGAATTTATTATTCCAAGATTAAGTATCATTTCTCCATTTTACACTATTTATTTGTAGAATAATAGTTCACGATTTGCTAGACTCTTTGCATCTTTTCCAGTTTGCCCATTTTCTGTCCATTCTGCATTTGGGCAGGAGAAATGAAGAGAAAACACAATTCTGGTGGCAGGTTTTGTGGAAAAATTTATCTGAGTGATGACCAAATCTAGTATCTGCTAAAAGAAAGAGATCTTATTTACAAAACTCAGTAAAATACATTCGCTCTATTTCTACCAGCCCACTTACCTAAGAAGCTTGTCTGCGTTTGCGCTGGTGGCGGGGGTGTGGGTGGCGTGGTGCATGCACTTTTACAACGATACCCTTGGCGTCCAGTGCTTGTTTATTCCCATACTTCTAAGTACGTACGTACCTGTGTATACGTGTCTAACACACACACACACATGTATAGTGATTCCTGTGCAAGAACTCCATAACTGATTTCCCTTTTTTTTTTTTTTCTTCTTACTTTGCTGGAGTTTGGGTGGGTGAATAGAGTGTAGGGGAGTGCGAGGCAGAAAGTTTTTCCCCACTAATTTGAAATGGAATCTTTTGGTTTAGCACCAGGAATTGGTATAAGAAAGTTAATGCCTTTTTTTTACCCCTTTCTTTCTAAAAATACATGAAAAAAATATTAGAAGAATAGTTCTCTCTACGTGGGATTATTACAGGTAATTTTTATTTCCTTATTTTTCCCAGATAAGGTACCTTACTCCTAGAAAAGGGAGATAATATCTACCATACACGGTTGTAGAAAGGATTAAATGAGATTCTATATGGAAAGTTCTTAACCTATAGTAAAAACTCAATTGGTGGTATCACTTCTTATTGTTATTTTCCTTGCTGTTAGTCTTCTTCAAATATTAGGTTATTTGAGCCAGCATCTCTGAACTTATTTCCACCTGTCCCCATCATTTAATTAGTTTCCTGGTGTGTGCAGGTTGTGCCTGGAGCCTACTGAGGGCCTGCTGAGGTGGCCACACAGAAGCGTCCACGAGAGTACTTACCCTGCTCTTCTTACTGCTGGACATTTTATTCTTGATGTAGCTGAACGTACGACTGACTTTTGTTCCACTCTTCCCTTCAAAGTCTTTCTTGGAGGGGCTTTGTGGCAGGAAATTAAAGTTCTCTTCTGTTATACTAAATAGAAGAAATAAGAGTTTTTAAAAAGATTACAGAAGTTGAGTTTTAAAAATTACAACGCTCTACATATAATTCTTTGTAACCATCGTCATGTATTAATTTTAGCTACAAGTCACAGCCAACTTATATACTCACATGAAAATGGGAAAAGGAATAAGAGGTGGACAGAGGCTGCTGAATGGTTTTATACAATAATATCTATCTGAGAACAGAGCACGCCAGAATGCTCATGTTCTAATGTCAAAGCTTGGCTAAGTCTTCTTGTATCACTTATTAGTGTTTTACTAATGGGTTTTTGTGATCTGATGATAGTCTAAAGATCAATTATTCATTAATTATTTTATCTGAAATTTTAAAATCTAAGCACCCATTTATAAACTTCTTTGCATTAAATACGTGTTTGAAAAGAAACCCGTATATGTGATGCAAACCCAGGAATTTTTATGACTGAATGGATATCCAAGTTCCCTAACAGCAGAGATCACACCTCTTTTTCAGTCCTCTGGCACACTAGACAATCAATACGTGAATTCAGCTATGCACAATTTTAGGCAGGCAAAACAGTAGGCCAAACTGACACCTAGTGTAGAAAGATCCATTCTAGGAGTTTCACAGAGATCCAGATGCACTGACCTACTTGTTTAGGACACCTGTATTCTAAGTTCACCCATGATGGGCATGTCTGGACCCTAGGAAATTCACAAAGGTTGATGTCTTCAAAGAATGCTGGGCCCTTGTACACATAATAATTTGTATACATATACAATTATGTACAGTTGTATACATAATCTATTATATAGAAATATTCATACTTTTCCTAGGTGTTCTCGAACAGTTATATTAGAAGTTTTCCATAGAAAGTAGTGTTTGCCTCAAGGGCCTCTGTGAGAGGGCAGACAGGCAGAACCACAAGGGCCCTAGTCAGTAGCTAGAGTCTATTTATATATAAAATATTGTTTACAGCATAAGGCAGTCTGTTACTAAGATAAAGGGGAAATGGTGTGAAAATCACCACTCTAGAAAGAACGAAGAATAGGTAAACTATGACAGAAGTGCAAAGAAGAGCACTCATATTGAGAGAGTTCTGAATCACTGAGTCACAGCTGACGCCTTTGTGAAAAGGAAGGCGACTTAAAAAACACTGTGGGGTAACAGTCAGAACCCCATTTACGCTTAAATTAGAATATTTAATCTCATAAGCTTGAAAAGAGGAATACAAAAATAAACAATGAGTCAAAATAGCAATCTTTTGCCTGCTGTCAAGTAAAGAACCAATTCACTTATCTGGACAGAGGTGTGTACCATATCAATGTATACAAAAGAAAATAGCTTTAAAGCTTAAAATGGCTAAGAAGGCAGCAATACTGCATTAACACAAACACACACACACAAATTATGAAACAAAATGTTCTTAAGACTTAGGAATTATAAATTCCCATAAGCAAAGAGTGCAAAGTTCATAAAGCTAAATATAAGTGTATCCTTATGTGAATAAATGCAAACAATAATCTTTATTATTCAGATGGTGTAAAGAATAAAGGTGGAAAACTATTCAAGACGTTAATTAAAAAGGATATAGCCTTCATTAAAAAAACACTTCTAACCATTATTCCAAATTTATCAGTCAAGGAAGTAAGATTCCAATGAGCTCAATTAACTTAGCTTGCCTAAATGCCGTAAGACATTTCGGATTTCCTTTATTTCATCTTGGGAAAAGGAGTAACAAAATAAATATATAGTACCTCTCAGTCAGATTAGCATTGGTGCTGTGGAAGGGCCGTGAATCTAGAAAACAAGAACGGTAGAATAAAAGTTAGAACAAAAGGATTTTACCTGGGTAACAGACAAAATGTTTAACGTTTTTACGACTGACACAGATAAAGCAAAAATAGCCTTTGAAAGCCAGTGTGGGATGCCTTCTCCTCATGAGGGTTTGGAAGAGGGAAAATTAAAAATGAAACCCTCAAATCAGAACTGGAAAATTGGCAGCAGTGGGGAGTGAATTTCCCATGTGGAAAAAAATTTTAATCCAGGATTCAAGTAACCAAACAAACCCCAAATCAACTTAAAAAAAAAAAAAAAAGCTCAAATGCACGTTTAATTCCCGTTCTCGTGAAGGTAGAGTCCATAGGTCATCTTTCTGAGATGATGTCAGGGGAGAAATATACAAAAGGAAATTAAATGCCATCCTGTATGCTGTTAATTTTGCTGTCATATATTTCTATGCTAAAAATCTAGCTAATATAGGTCTGATATTTTCTTAAGCATTCCTAGAAATGGATTAGTGAACAGGAAAGAGCATCAGAGCTAGCCTATAAGGTCTAGGCCCTGCCACTAATTTGGGGTGAGGTCTCTGGATTTCATTTCTTCATCTATGAAATAAAGAAGATAAAACAGATGCTAAGGTTCTTTCCAGGTTGATACTGATCAAATGAGTAGGCCAGATACATTTTTCCTTCTTCTACAACTATCAGACCGTAAACTAAAATGGGTCATTAAATCTAAGGCTAAGTCAGATAGGACAATAAGTAGAACAAATACAGAAGGAACAATACCATTATTTTACCTATGACATGTTAATCAAGGTTGAGCTACTTTAGGACTTAGATGAGAGAAAGGCCGCAATCACACAATGATTAATGGTTTCCAAGGTTTTAGGAGATCAGGTATAGAAACACTTTCGGTGTATGATTCCAGGTAGACAAAGGTTGCTCTGTATAACTAATGTTATAATGTGGACAAAACACACCCTTTCTCCTTGAGGTTACTGTGAGTAAAACTTTAATTTGATAGAGATTTGAAAATGTTCCACTACCAGACTACCAGCATTTGGAACTCGTAAAAACTCCAAATTGTTCCAGATTCTGAATAGAAATGCAAAGTTGAAGTTATTACTAACATACAGCCAACAGGTGGAAGTAATGCATGAGTAACTTAAAAATGAATTCTAAGTCTTCAAAAGATTGCCTTCTATAGTTTTTCCTTTTACGTATTTGGGGTTGTTCTTCTATTTCAGTTATAATGCATGGTAACAGTAGCCAGAAGAAAGAGAAAGATGAAGAGTAAGATCTGGGATCTATCTTCCAGCTCTGCATGATCTAGGTGTGAAACCATCAGCATTTCAACAACAGAATGCCTTAATTTACTTAAACAAAAATCAAGAGTATGGTTTAGATTTGGGGGCTTTAAAATTTTTTCCACTCAAGGAGCCCTGAATGATATAAAGGGCATTAAATTCTCTCAGGCTGCCAGGATTCTGTTGTGCACTTTATCAATTACCTAGTAAGTTACCACCCTAGTGATATGAACAAAGTAAAAATAAAACCCATAAAGAAGAACACCAACCAGCAGAGGCCATGGCCAAGAATAAGCTCCCAGAAGGTCTCTGTCAAATAAACTAAAAACAAATACGTGATTTGAATACTGGGAGAATCTATGACTCCTATAAGGATTTCCAACTTTTTGGCTGCTGAAAGGTATTTTAATTCATTTACTATGACCTCTGAGATGTGGTTCTGAAAACAGTGATTAATCCACCAGTGTTTCTAAAATCAATGCCCCTGAAATTCCTAAAGTGTCATCAACCTTTCAGGGCATCTAAGACTATGATATAACCAATGTTACTTCCATGATATGATTGTAGAAATCTGTCATTGAAGTTAGCCTATGAAGTACTGTTGCACGTAAATAGCATATTTCAACTAGACCTTTTTTTTAAAAAGGCATGAAATAACCTGCAGACCTAATATAACAACATTCCACGACTGGAACTACTGGATGGACACAGTCAATATTTTTTAAAGTATGTTCCTTGGAACACTCGTCTCAGGAGATGTTACACATCATCATGAACATACTGTAGTTACCTAGGTTAGTAAGTCTGGGAAACACCGCATACTGAATGCTGCCTTGGAAATTCACAATATACACGTTAGCCTTTGAAACCTGCTTAAACCAGTTTCCTAAATTTATATGGCCTAGAACCGGCCCTTTCTTTTTCTTCCTTTTCCCCCTTCCCCGTAATTCTCATTGTATTTTTGAGTTTAAGGAACACATTCTGAGGAATGCTGGATATTTGATTCAAAGGTTTCTTCAAGCTTCTATACTTTTATGATGACATCAGGTTGGACTAACTGAGTAACCAGTGCTGATTTACTGAATAACCAGTCATAATTTTACTAGTGGTAGAAGAAATACTACTGGGACCTTAGTTTTTTTTTTGCCGTGCTGACCTATTTCCCAGCATATTACAAATACTTTGAGATGAAACAGCTTTGAGAATTTCTGAACACTCAAAGTTGCAGACGGATTTTCACAACTTCCCTCCTATGACAACTGGTATAGACTGAATATCTTGTGTGCCTAAACCAAATGCCTTTTAATTGTGAGAAAATATTGAACATATAAGACCTTCATTTGTGCATAAGTCACTTTCCTTTAAGAACAATGCAAAATTGTCACCCTGAGCTTGATATTGCTTAAATATTAAATTTTAATATTTAAATAATTATTTAAATATTGCTAAAACTTAGGATCAGCAAGTGGTAGGGAATTAGGATGCTTAATCCTATGGATATTGTAATTGCCTGAGGCTCATATGAGTTATATGAAATGAAAATAATTTATTATTTAACTTTATATTAGAAGTAGTTTTTCCATTAAAAATAGCAATCCTGGAATCATCTAGAAATCCTGCACAATTGAGAACAGTGATTTTCATGGGGGTGGGGGGGGATTCATTTCCTCTCCAAACTTACTAAAACTGATACCTTATAAAGTTTTTAAACTAGGTTATTATCAAGTAACAATATAATAATCTGAAACCTACAGTGTAGTAAAAGGATTGAAAAATAAAAGTTCAAAAGGAGAAAAGGTAGGGAAACAAATATCTAACTTCCACCCAATAATCCATGTGGTTTAATCTCAAAGAAAAGGTATTCTTAAATAAATGGCCTGGGGGAGTTCCCTGGTGGCCCAGTGGTTAGGATTCCAGGCTTTCACTGCCATGGCCCGGGTTCAATCCCTGGTTGGGGAACTGAGATCCCACAAGCGGTGCAGCATGGCCAAGAAAACTCCAAAAACAAACAAAAAACTGACAAAATTAAAAAAAAAAAAAAAAAAGAGAGATGGTCTGAAAGGTGAGAAGAAAAAAGTTTAACATTAGTTTTTAAGTATCACAAGTGGACATCTAGGTATCTGTCCCATGAGACAAAAAAAGCAAAATAATGAAAATGAAATTTACATGATCAAATGGAAAGTTTTGTGAAATTACTACTCAGCATTACAAAAGGTACAAGGTGGGATGGGAAGCCCTTATGCCTTTGAAGGTATCTCTGTTCTGAGAGGGTGTCTCAGGCCCTGGAATCAGGTCACTAGATCTGTCAGCACTGGTAGTGTAGAGACGACAAAAACTTTGTTGTTTTATCCAAATTAATTTTCAAAGCAAAGCATGAAGACGAATGATTTAGAAATGATGACATGCAAGGGGAGAAAAGTCCCCAAATTTCTTAGTACCAAGCCTACAGCATTTTCAGCACTGGTCAGGCACTGGAGAACAGCCATTGGACCCCAAAGTTGCTTACTTACTATGCAACTCTTCCTCCTCACAACTGGAGTAAGAAGAGCCAAGAGAAAAGAGAGTTTTAGACTTAAGGAGGAGCGGAGAGATGCTGACGGAGAAGGAGATCCGCCTTGTTGGCTGCATCTGCTGCTGGGCTGAGGAGTGGGTGGACAGAAGACGTTAGAGCACGCAGATCATACCAGAACAGAGTGAAAGGCACCTCAGACCCACAGTGCCGAGAATAATGTCACTGGCGTGGATGATTCCAGGAGAGGCTGTCGAGGTGGACAACGTAACATACTCACATTTTCATCTTTATTTCTGAATATGGCAGAATTCTAAAGCAGCTTAAGAAAATTCATCCAACAAATACGTACTTGTTAGATTATGAAAACACGAAGTATATTACTTTTCACAGTCATCATTTACAGCTGGAGTTTTTTTTTCCTTCAAAGTAAGGAAACGCCTGGAGTGGTGGTGTCCCTCAGGATCCCGTACTTGGCTCTCTTCCCCCTCACCCCAAACCCCCTCATTCACTGTCCCCCCTTCGAGTACAATCTGCATGTGATATAGTGGTGACTCCACAACTTTCTATTTTCAAGCCAGGTCTCTCCTTTGAATTCAAGCCTCATTCATCTCACTGCCCACCCGTGGGGGGATATCCCACAGCAGCTCAAACTGAACAAGTGCATATATCAACTTACCCCCTTCCTCCTGACCTGTTCCTCCTCCTTTATTCCTTCCTTTGGTGAGTGGTACCTAACATCTAACTAATTATCCAGAACACAAACCTGGGTACCATCCTTGAATCCTCTTATCACATCACTCAATCCTTTTGATTTTGCCTTCTAGAATTCTCTGAACATCAACTTTTCCCCTACTGCCAGTGCTCTACGGCCTGGTTCAGGCCACCATCTACTCTCACCAGAATCCTGCAATAGCCTTCTACTGATCTACCAGCCTCTCCTCCCCAACACTTTCTTCAGTGTGGTCTCTCTGAAGTGTTTGAATCAATTAATTAATCAATTTAATCTACTTAAATCGCTCCATTGCCCTCAGACAAGAAGCCCAAATTCCTCAATCTAGCTTTCCACATACTAGTTCACCCAGCGAATTCCTAGACTCCTCTTGGTCTCGACTCTGGTATCACTTCTCCCCAGTAAGCCTTCTCTGGTGTCTCAAGTCGGAGGCTCCTAAACACCCAACGTTGCTTTCAGTTGCTGCATTTATCATCTTCTGTTACACTCAACTGTTCTCATGTCCATCAGCTTAAGTGTGGTGAGAAAAGGAACCGTGTCTGGAAGTTCATCCCTCTCCTTCCACTGTCCAGCCTGGTGCCTAGCAAAGAATAGGTACTCAAATATTTATTGAATAAATAAATTAATAAATGAATTTCCTTTTGTCAGGCTTTCTAGAAGCTCAATAACCTAAATAAAATGAAGGAAAAAGCCCTGTATCTACCCAACACAAAAGCCACTCCACACCCCAGATAAATGCTAAGTGATGACAGACTGCAGGGTGCAGCCACTGCTCGTAACAGAGATCACCTGGCACAAATTCATGTACACTGGCTTTTTAGGCAGCGACGGTCGAGTACAAAAGTAAGACACCATTTTAATGTGCGTTCTAAAGTATTTCCAAATGTAAAGTAAATTTAGGAGATGAAAATGAGCTCTCTTATTACCCCAAATCTAAGAGTATCCCCTTCTTTTGTCACACGATCATGGATCATAAAGAGAAACCTACTTGTATGAATAAGGAGTATCTTCAACATATATGGAAAGAATATGTTCTGTTAACACAGGGATTCAATTTTCTAACATACTCAACTTTAATGACTACATATATATTCCAGCCTTGCAATATAATCAAAAAGACCAATATAAAAAGTCTATTTGCCTGACTTCATTTTTGTTCTGACAAATTTGTCAAATGTTATCTTCTCCAAACAGAACTACCCTAAGAAAATAAAAGTAGTCCAATAAATTCTCATCCCACTGTCCAGTTAGAGAGAGAAACTAAGCACAGAAAGTAAAGATAAAATATCCTCATTAGCATCGATGCCTAACTTTCTATACGCCCACCCTGATCTTTGGTCACATGGATCATTTAGCTTTGAAGATCTGGTGCATTTTATATATGTAAATGCCACACTTCAAGTTCTTAAGACCCACTTAGCTTTTGTAGTCTAATGCAAGCTATACAATTACAAGCTAGTGTTGCCATCAAAACATGCATAAGGAACTTGGTCAATTCACACACCATGAGTGAAGGTCTGAGAATGATTCCAAGGACAAGTGCCATTTGTGAACACCGTTCTTTGTGATAACAAACCCTGAAAAATGAAGGGCAAAATGAAATCTCATTAAGAAGCCCAGGAGGTTAAATTGTCTAATGGGTGTCATTCTCTTTTTAATATTACCACCACTAATATGCTTAGCAGGGATACAACCAAATAGTTTACTGTTTCTAAGCATCTTCTGGGTGCAAGCAGTGAAAAGTTAAAAAATACAGTCTTGTTAAGGGATTGTCTGTAATAACTGAATTATTCCATACCTGCAAAAATAAAGTTTGTTTTTAAGCTCTACTGAGAAAACATCTGAGTCTCCTGGCAAGCTGTAAGTCTCCACTCAACCCTATGTTGGGAACACATTTCCTGGAGCGGTTCCTCTGAGGGCAGTCCTCCCCGGCATTTTCCCACACGACACACACAGCATCAGTGTTATTCTGATTCCCTAAAAAGATGAGCCGGCAAGATGCCTCTGTCATGTTGCCCCCACCAAGACAGCAAATCGAAGACATGGGCTAGGACAGCTTTCCTGCCCATTACGGTTCCTAAATCAGCTGTCGCCCATCTACTTTCCACCCCAGAGAATGACACAGAAATATTTTAGTTGTCGCCTTTATGTGGTATTGTCCTCTACATCAATGAATTTTTGAAACAGATTCCAGTTTGGGAATAATGCTGAGTTTCTCTGTTTTTCTAATCTGGCCAGTGACCCAATGATGGGATATTCCAGACAACAGCTCGGTGGACACACGTTTCCAGAAATGCTCAAATGGTAACAGCTATGAAAGGTTGTGGGAGAAGCAGCTAATTTCCTTCAAGGTAGAAGCTAGAACACGAGTAATAGCTGGGAAGTAGTGAGATAAGGCTGAGTTTAGGAAGTATTTTGTCCCTAGACAAGCACAAGACACAGCCACTTAAAGAAAATGAGGGATCATGTTCTAGTTTCTTCATCATTGCTTAGACTCTGGTCAGAGAAAAACGGACCCCAGCACTGCCTGTACACTGTGAACTCATTCCATAAAGATAACAAATGCTTATCCTAAGCCAGGAAACACGCTAATGTGAATTTTAAATAAATTCAACTTAAGCCCTATCATATTATTAGCCCTGTTTAATAGTTCAAGGACCCAAGGTCACAAAGCCACTAAGTGTGCTTACAATAAAGCATTAGTTAAAATATCTTAAGTGTACCACACACTTTAGGCTTTAAAACCACTGGGTAGGTTTTAATTATGATAGTTTCAGCAAGGACGACCATAGCCAAAGATGACTCATGCAGAGTATTTAAGGGATCTGGAATGAAGATTTGTGTCTGCGGCAAGTCGAGAACTACCCAGTTACCCTGAGACTTAAAGGCACAGCATGCAAGATACAAGTTTTAGCCTTCTGTTTAACAGCCAGAATTTTTACATCTGCAAAAAATTTATGTTTCTAGAGCAGAATAAAAAAATACAGTGGGGTAAATTAATTGTATATGGGGAGGGACTAAGGAGAAATACTGTCATTAGAGTTGATGAGCCCTCCAATTATAGTATATGCTAACTTAGGGAAGTAAGTGGGGCTGGCTAATCATTCCAATCTGCACGAAATGTACATGACAAATCAGAATGAGGGTACTCTACTTTGATGAAAGGGTTGGACTCTTGCTCCAAGCTCTACTCATGACAGCAGTCAGCTACTGATCTCAGTACCCCTCAGTGAGCTGAGCCACAAGTCCCCAGCAACGAGATGTGCCAGACTTCCTGGCACTAGAGGACAGTGTTTCCTGGGGGTGACCCGCATCATTTAGAGTGCTGGTTAGCAACTGAAAGCACAGTCAAAAACCATCTTGTTTTTTGGAGGAAAAATAATGAAGTGTTTCATGTATGAGGCAAGAGAGTGTGTCACAGAACAATGGAAAAAGCTCTCTCTCTGGGCCACATTCTGTTGGTACTGGGCAGCTGTTGCTGCAGGAGCAGGCCCTTCACCAGGCCACGGGAGGAGGGGGTGCAGAGCTGAAACACCTCACGGGCTGTCTTTGGTTATCAAGTTCTAGTTTTCTGGGTTCAAAGCCACTATAAACTATTTTGTTATAATAATTTTCATTCTATACCAGCAAAACCACTAACCCAAAGCCAAATCAAGACCAAACCAAACCAAACTAAGATCCAAACAAAAACAGGAACTGCTATTTCAGTCAAGTTCTGTGAGGCTGTACCTGTTATCTTGGGGAATAAGTCATTATTAGGCACCTTTAGTCCAACAGGCCAGACTGGTATTTTAAGTACTAATCATATGAAAATGAGGACGAAGTTAACAGAATTATCCATTATGCCTTAACTCCACCATGGAAATTAAGAAAATGAGGCCTCTAGTAAGTCAAGAATGGAGACAGAACATCCCATTAATACAGGGCAGCTACTCCTGTCCTCAACTCTTTTAAGATGAGTTATATATCAGGGGACGCTGAAGAAACACCAGAAATACCAGGAGGGGTTATACCCTTTGCTTCAGCCTCCTGAATACATGATCTTTCAGCAAAGAATGTAATGTACCATACTCTCTTTGATGAGAATTTAAATCTTTATATCAAGATCCCACACTGCAACTACTCATGAAAAAGAAATCTATTTTTAAAATAAAACAAAAAAAGTGGGGTTTCCCGAAGAAACCTTTCTGTGGCAAACATCTGGATCCAATTCAAATATGTTTTCGAGCATCTTTAATTTGCAAACGCTCTGTGCCTGTGGATGCCCGACGTCTCTACTAACTTTTATAGTCATGGATCCTGAATCTGCATACAGCTCCAGTAATCATTTTTGGCTGTAATCCTTTTGGCATTTACTTAACTGACTAAAAATGTATCTCAGTCTCTCTCTGTCCTTCAAGAGCTTGACATTTTTAAAGAGCTCAGGAAACTAGTACTGGATAAAATGTGGATAATTGTACTGTGGTAATATAAGAAAATATCTTTGAGACATAAGAGCATTATATGTGTAACTTACTTTCGGATGTTTCAGAAAAATCCTTAAGGACAGAGATAAAGACAGGGAGCAAGATGGATAAAACAAGTGTTAAGATAACATTTGGAGGCTCCAGGTCAAGAATATGTGATTATGTCTTTGTACTGTTTTTGCAACTATCTTAAAAAACAGTTATTTTTAACTAGAAAATAGTTATAAATAGTTAAAATATTTTTATTTATAAATAAAAAACAGTTATTTTTAACCGGAAATTATCTCAAAATAGAAAGTTTTAAAAAATGTTTGTCAGGTTTAGGCCTAAGAATACAATGAATTTAATGTGTAAAGGAGATTTTTATGTAGTAAAAGGAGGAAGATCCCCAAACTGAACTCTGTGTCACCTTTTTTGTAAATGATGAGCCATTCATTCAGAGGAACAGGCAGGCAAATGCTGTAAGGTAATGGCATAGGGTCTTAAAGTGGGGGAAAAAAAAAAAGAGAGAGAGAGAGAGGAAAAATGTTTAAAATATAATATATTTAATTTAAAAAAGTAGTATACTCACTGTCCAACCCAGGATGGCTGATTGTCATTAATGAGATGGATTTTGTCAATGGAGAAGAAATGGCTGATGTACAGTAATTAAATCCCTGTTGTTTAGATCTGTGACATGTCTGTGAAGGAAAAAAAGTAAACAGGTTCTGAGTACCTGCCCTCATATTTCTAGATAAGCACCAAATTTTACATTCTGACTCAGCCTAGGGAAATAAGGCAGTACACAAGAGGAATAAGAGCACAGGCTTTGTAGTCAGAAGTCTCCCCTGCCACAAAACAGCTGCTCAACTTCGGAGAAGCTACCTAGCTTTTCTGAGCCTTAGTGTTCTTATCGGCAAAATGGGGACAGTTAGAGTATCCATCCTTTACAGTTGTCTCATAACCCTCATAATACCTAATGACGTTTCAAACTTCGTAAGTGCTTAATAAAACATCTACTGAATGCATAATCAGATAAAAATAATTTCACTGGAAATACCAAAACTACATATAGTTCTTGCTCTTTGAAAATCTAAATATCACTTACAGATATAGTAGGATACCAGTAATATTCTTATTTTAAAGAGTTGGAAACAGAGATACAAATAGAACGTATTTTAAGATCACAAGCAGAGTTGCCTGTGCATCTGGACAGAAGCCTAAATCATTTTCACTTCCTCTTCTAAGATTACACTGCTTCTACATGAACATGAGGGTGACTGGAATTTGACAACTGAACTCCCTCAGTAAATTCACAGCCACTTCAAGGCCATGTAATCCAACCCACTGCAGAAGTTCCTGCAACAAAACCCATGACAGTCAACTAGTGTTTATTAGTATGCTTCCAGTGATGATGGGATCCCTCTCCTTTTGCTTTGAGAGAGGCCATTCTAATTGGCAACTAACTTTAATTACCATAAATCTCTTCCCTTCATAGTAGGCTGAAATCTGTGCATGTCGAAAGGGAAGCAATGAAAATCCGTTACCAGGGTGAACTCAATTGCGCCAAAGACTTCTGATTATTTAGAGTTTGTTCCATGGGTAACCATGGAGTCTGAGGCAAACAGCTGCTATGTTTTGAATACAACTGTGAGGTCTGAAAAATGACATCAGTGAAAGGCAGAGATCTTCAACAGGAAGTTGGCTGCAGGCAACTTGTGCACATCAGTGATACCAGCAGCTCAAATATCCACTCTGAGGTTACACACAAGATGGAAAACTATGGGTGGGCAGAACCCCTGGGAGACTAAGCACACAAGGTGCTATGCTGTCAACAACTTCAGCTAGGCAGACTCAATCAGAAAGGCCATTAGAAAGACATCACTTACTATAAAACAGGGTCACAGATAAAATTCCTAGGAATGTCAGTTCAGGAAAGGTTATTACATAAACAATATGAAGAAAATTAAAGTGTTCTCATTTCCTCATTAAAAGTCATCTACTTCAAAGACATGGAAAAAAACAGTGAGACTAACAGTCTGGAATTCTGAGTTTGATACTGTTCAGCTAATAGCCAGTTACGAGGCTTAGGCAAGTCACTTAAATGGGCTTGAAGTTCTCACACACCAAAGCTTGAGTGGAATAGGAAGGGATGTACTGGCTCTAAGTCTATGATTCTGTTCACAAGCACACAATTTTTGGTATTTTATGTGGTCCTACAAATGACTTCCAAAGGACTCTATACAGGTAAAATGCAACTTTTTCACTTGTCAGCCTTTCCACTTGTCAGAGATGCTCTCGGTAGTCACCAAATTACAGTTTCCTATTTTTTTCCTCCCTCTTCCTGTTACCATTAGGCTAAATAAATCTAAACCATTTACTTCAATGAATATATTCTCTGTATTCTTGTTATTTTTCTTAACTTTTTCTATAAGGTATCAGGCCAAGCAGCCACGGGTGGGGGCCAAAAGGAGGTAAAATTCCTTTAGGCCTTCAATTGCATTTTCCTTAGGCCTAAATTCTCTTAGGCCTTCACATGAGCATAAGCGATACATTCATTACCAAGGTAATCCTCTAGTGACAAATTTATATTTGGTCATATCATTGCTATGTAGCAGGATGTAATAAAAAATTAAATTTCTACACAAAACCTTAGTCACTGATTCAAAGAACAGGTTAAGGTTTTTGTTTGTTTAATTTGAGATGTTTCCTTACATTTCTATCTAAAATGCCAGTCACCTATTCAGAGACAGGTGTTTAACTTTTTTGTTTGTTTAATTAGACATGTTTCATTTGACTGTGTATCCCAGAATCCTCCCAGAAGTTAATCCAAAGTCTCCTCGGCCGAAGAGGAGGAAAAAGGACTCAGTGGGGTAGGATGCTAGAAAAGCATACGATTCAAATTCTCAACTCAAAAACTCCCTGATGGTAAGTGATAAAGAGAAGATGAGAACTAAGAAAAAGTCACTTGGTCTGGTGGAAAAGCAAGCCCAGGACCCTTCAAGACAGGAATTTCAAGAGCGTGATAGTGGTGGACATTAGGTGGGGAGAAAGAGAAGGCAGGGAGTGCAGACGCTGTCTCAAGTAGCTTGGCAGTGATAGGAAGCAGAGAGAATACTTAGTTGTTGCCTAGACAATGCGATGAGACAAAGAATTTTTCTTCCCCAGGAAGGAGAAACTTAGGATATGTTTTTGAGAATTGGGAAATTTAACAATGGTAAGTAATACACTTCAAGACTCATTTTACTACTGGCGTGGTAAAAGAAGTCCTCAGACAAGAAGAAAAACTCAATTTAATATCCTGGATACTCTCCTAATTTCAAAATGTTTGCTTTGCTGGAATATTTAAATCTATGCAGATTAATGGCATTCTCTAATTAGTATTAAGTGCTAAAAAACTGCTGTGTGCTACACTGAGAATATTATATAGTGGGTAAGTAATCATAGCTCCTAGCCTTATATTAACATAAATCTTGCCTTCTTTGTTCCTAATATGAGGACCTATTAGGGAAATAAAATTAATTTTTTCCAAATTAGCAACATATACCCATTTCAGCCTTACCTGCTGATCAAACATCCTATGTTCTCTCTGGCCTGATTCCAGATCCTCTTCTGAAAGTGACACCAACGAATCACCCCTTTCCTCGCCACTAAAAGGGTGTCTGAGCTCTTTGGTGTTCGAAGAGTTTACTTCCAGAGATGAGGATGGCTTGTTTCCAATACCAGCTCCTCCTGTCAAGCCTTCTAGACTGAAACTGAACACAGAACCAAGAGTTAATTCATTCTATTTCTGAGTTTCAGAAAGGAAGGAGGATACAAAATCCCTTTAGCTGTATCTCCCTTGCTCATAACTATTTCTATGTCACCCAGCAAAACCATCTGCAAGGGCATGGCCATGAGCGCCACCTACCATTCTCCACAAATACCCTGGTATGCTGAGAAACACACTGCACTGAAGATTTTTTTTTTAAAACCTCATTCAACTTATTCAAATGCTGAACCACTTAAGGTCATTTTCTCAGATATTTTTCAATATACCATATGGACAGGCCACATTAGCTTACTGATCTTTTATTCATGTGTGTTTTTTTCCCCTTGATCTGATGTGATCAATCTTTGCCAGAATCTGAACTCTGCAAATGCCAAAGAATGAAATGGCACAGAGAGAATATGAGCATAAGTAACTTCCAGAAGGCAAAGAGGGAGACCTAGACTTGCCCTTGCATCCATCAAGTGGACCTTTATAACTTTACATTCAACTATAGTCTAGTTGACCTTTATAACTTCACAGGTATGCATCCACCCCCAGAAATCCCACATTACGTAGGAGCATTAATATCTGTGCACACCTGCCCGGACAACAACTGCTTTGACAGGTTTCCTGAGAATTGTTAGCTGCAGACAGGCACATGTGACATCTTAAAGGGCAAAAGCTGAAAAGCTACTGCATCTAAAAGAGGTTTAATCCCCGCCCCCGCCCCCCTGCTTGCTTAATACTGACAAAGGGGAAAAAAGCAAACTTAAGTTTTGGTATCTAAAATGGGATCCCTGGAATAGACTATGTGGTTTGCGGAATGAAAAGCATTTTTTTCGTAAGCAGGAGGCTATAGAGAGAGGTTGGCCATCTATCATCCTTGGGGTTGCTAGTCAGAATAATTCACATCCGGTTACAACTGGATCTCAGAATACAGCTGTAGCGGACCATGTCCTCAGTTACAAGCATCTGGAATTGTATTTGAAGGTATACTGAAGCTATTTAGTTATCTCTGCTCAAAGTTAATTGCTACAAAAAATTTATGTATGCCAGTCTAGAAGGGTTTCTATTCGCTCTTTTTCCCCATGAATTACTTACTATGAACTGAAACCGTATGCCTCTATTTTCTTGAGTGAGTAAATTAAACAATGGACTTTGTTTTTCTTATTTCAATATGACAATAGAAATCATGACTAACTACACATAAATGTCTCTGTAAAACTCATTTTCAATAGCAGGGATAAGAAGACAGACTAAGTGAAGAAATTTAGTTTTCTATTATGAATTATTTGTAAAGCCTGGGAAAGGCAGATCTATGCTTACCACAAAAGTTAAACCTGAAAATGTTTTAGTAATTAAATCTGGCTGCTTAGTTGAGAGAAGAATATGCAGTGATGAGGAATCTGTGAGCTTGGAATCTAAACAGATTGGTTGGTGGTCTTTTGTCACTTTGTTATACAGCAACAACTAACACAACATTGCGAAGCAATTGTATTCCAATAAAGATGTTAAAAAAAATAAAGAGATTGGTGGATTTGGAAGTGTAAAAAGATGAGTGCCTCTTATTAGCTGCCTTATTTCTGTTATTTTTTTCCTCAGGATGTAGGAATTCCTAGGATCTGGGAATTAGGACAGATCAAAACAAACAGAAAAGTGATTTATCATACCACGGAGACAAGTCTGTGCAGACAACACCAAATCTATAGCCACTTGAGCCAAAAAGGATGCATCAGCGTATATACCATCTAACTCCTAGGCTGTACCCCTTCAACTGGATCAGTGGTGCCCACAGCAGAGGCAGCAGAACACTGCGCTCACAGCCAAAGCAGGCTGCCATATGCATTCTAGCCACACAGAAGCCAGCTCCAAGCCAAAAGCTCAAGTGCCGTATTTTATGATTCCCCCTTTGGTGGCTGGACACACAACAATACCATACCTTCTGTAATTAAAGTCGGCACTCAGAGCAGCAGAGTACTGCACACCAGAAGGACACCAGCTCATACTGGGGATGACATCAAAGGAAGAAACAGAAATGGAAGAAGAGGAAACAGGGGTGGGATTATTGGGTTTAAAAAGAAAGGGCATGGTTAGAGACAAACGGATTTATCTGATTATCAAAAAATTAGGAATGTAACATTGATTTAGAACTTAGAAAATGCCTGGAACAAAAAACATGGAAACTTAAAATTGTTCTACTGATGTCTATCTACATAATGTGTTGGAAATGACTACGTGAATTCTTTACAGGATAACAAGTCCAATCTTGGAAAACCAAGAATTCCTTCCAGAGAACACTGAACAGAGAATCCACCCTACGTGTGGCTTCTTCTTTGTTCCAACCTCCACCACTGGGGACAATCTCTCTATACATCCCACCACTCCTACAACTCCCTTACCACAGTATCTCCAATCCTTAACTAAAAGGAACGATGACAAACTGCACTAGGGTAGGCTCACTGAGTCATCAGTTTTTTTCATGTTTCCATTAAGGATCCATCTAAGCCAGACAGTTCATATATCTTTCATAATGATATCCAATCAACACTTAGATTCACCTTCAAACCCTATTCACTAGGCTTGTAAGCTAAAGATAAAGCATATAACAATGATCCTATTTCCTTGTATTTTAATGATAATGAAGGGATTTCTTTCCTTAAAAAAGAAAAGGAATTTTATAGTACTGAGTGAGCAATGTGTCTCTTAATTTTAGGTTTGTATCCACTTTCCCACAAGATTTTAAAAAATCCACTTGATCATCTATTTCCTTGACTATCTCAGCACTGATATTTATTCTCAAGCAGCAAGAACAGAAAATCTGGGGTTGGAAATGCTAAGTAAACATAACCAGCCAAAAAATAACCAATTCAAAATATGAGATACTCTGTGAAAGGAGCTGCATCCATAGGAGAGGATTTCTGATTAACAAAAGCTATCATTTAAAAAAATAACACTGCTACTACCTTGGCCTTAAGGTCCTCAGTGACATGCTTTGGTTTTAAGAAGGGGGATAACAGTAAAACCAATCAGCTTCCTGAAGCTTCAAATGGGAAGACCTACAGACACCAAAAAAAACCCACCTTGTCTTGAATACAGCTGATAACTCTGTTTTGTTGACAAGTGGGAGGTTTTTGACAGACGAAAAAAGACAAGGAAAATGGTGGGAGAATAAATATGAGCTACCTCTATGGATCCTCTAAAAGTAAATCTTTAAAATAATATCATTAAAAATAATTTAAATGGTAAAACATTTTAAATCAGATTAAATTAATAGTACAAAGCTCACAAATGCAAAAGCAGATAGTGGAAATACACACCTGAGACATGTCTCTACTAGTCTGCTAAGCAAGACCAGACTGACTTATAATTTACTTGTGTGAGGGAAGCAAGACTTGATATAGTTTGCAGACACACATGAGATTCAGAAGTCCATTCTTTGAAAATTAATTTTATATCTCTAAACTGTTAATAAAAGGTATATTATGCCTAAATAGCCAATTTATTAAAAACAGAATGGAGAAAAAATCAGTAACTGAATATATTTTGCCGATTTATCATTCATGAAAAATAAAATATTGTCTTTCTTCCTATAGATTTAAACTTCCCTTTACTCTCAGAAAATGACAATGATGTGAGAGACTGGGATGAAATTTAGGATGAAGAGAATGAAGAACAACAGGGAGACAGAAACCATGTCTGAAAAGCTTTTCTAAGGATTCAGGAAGGAAGCTGCAGATGGTCCTACAGTAGCAGAAAATTCCTTTCACAACTAAGAGTACTTTTGAGAGCATCATAATTTCCTCAATTCCTCAACTGGGGGGAGGTAACAATTCATGGTTCTTTAGCTTTGAGATTTAGTAGCTCCAGATTTAAAAAACAAGAACAAAAACAAGTATCCCGCTCCCCCCACCTTTTAATACTTGTTGGAACGTTTCAATTTTAGTAGCTAAGGCTTAATACAAAATTTAAAATTATAACCCATGTTCTTCCTACAGAAATATGACTAGGGATGAAACCGTCACTGGACCTGCTGTGATGGCCGTATCTACATGCTAACCTGGACTGTATCCAGCAACCTGTCATCTTCCAGTGTCATCCAGTGCATGATTTTAATAAGTCCATACTGGAGAGTTTAAAAGAAAGTCAGACAAATATATCTCTAAAGGTTTTAGATACTTCTACTGAAAAAGGCATTTAACAACTTGTTCCCCTGGAGAAAAACTTAACCAGGTTCATGATTACCTAAGATTCATGAGAACATGTGTATTTGAGTTCAACTCTGTGCCTAAAATCTGGAATTAAAGGAAACACCCACTTGGAAAAGATGAAGTGGGAAAGGAAGACTGTTATTTGCCTGCTTCCCAACAAACAGCTTCAGCTAATAGTTAAAAATACCTTTTTACAAGTATCTCCTAATATGAGACACTAACAGTAATCAAACCATCGTTTTTAGACTTCTAAATTTTTTTCCAAACAAGGGAAGAAAAAGTCACAAATGACTTCTGTACGGTAAATATAAAACAAAACTCAGCATTTGAACAATTTAAAGCAAATCGGCACTTTCTGGCTAGAAATGACTTTTCAGCTTATAAATCACTATAATTTTTAGCTTCAAAATTTTATGTGACAAAAAATAATTAAGGAATTGAAAGACTGAGAGGGCCCCTGAGAAATCAGCTGATGCCTCTTACTTGCTTTAAGGAATGACCACATCAGCAGTGGAATGGAGAGCGCCAGGTGGCCTAGGAAGACAGGCTTTCATCACATTATTAAAGAACATGTTGAAAATATTTTAGGGCCTGTACATGAGCACACTCATGTTTCTGGTTCTTTCCCTTTTTTTGGAAAGAAAGAAAAAGTACTCCCCAGGGTCCATTACATAGGCACAACAGACACTTCTTTGAATTCTCCTGGATAAAGTTGGGGAGACCCTATTATCAAAATGATCTGAACACCAAAAAGCACAAGATGGAAAAAATATGTTTTAAATTGTTTTTCAAAAAATAAAAGTAGAACAGGAGAAAACTTCAAATTCGAGAAACCATTTCATATGGAATGGACATTAGCAATTAATAAGTACCTGTATTTTATTTGTCTGAAGCAGACATGACATTACTTAAAAATAGACTGTTTAATCATAGATGAAGCAGAATGAGATGCCTGTTAGTATAAGCTCAAAGGCAAACAGTTAGTCCATCAAGTTAGTGACATCAAGTTAGTGAACTCTGTACCTTCTCCTATGAATGGGAGGTCTCCTGACAACATCCCCAAGAACTCGCATTGAACTGAAAATGAATGGTGGAAGAGGTCAGTGTCGAGTTGAAATAAAGTGGATACAAATGCATGAAACATACAGACATCACACTGGGAAGAGACACAATGGCCAAAGAGAAATAGTTCAGGGAGTAAGGGAATGAAAGAATGTGGAATCAGGAAAACATCATGACCAAAAAGGCCTGATAATTTCTGAGAAGGGCTACTTTGCTCTCTCCTTGCTCCAAGGAGTTAATCAGGTGACCAAGAAGGAGGTTTATTAAATTATAAAAGTAAAAGGATTTTTAAAAAAGGCCATTCAAAATTTTAAAAGGGTTTTCTTAAGACTCTACAATTCAGGTTACACTATATGTAGATAACACTATAAGAATTAGTCAAACTAATTGAAGTGAGCCCTAACTCTCATTCCATTATCTCCAGAGGTACTGGCACAGTGGTGCTAAGCAATCCTTAATGATAAACTCAAACAGGAGGTTCCATGGGATCACATAGGTTGAAAATATAAACAATTTAGGTGATATGGTTCTAATCTTAGCTCAGTCCTAAAATCATGTAATCTTGGGCAAAATCATTTAATCTGAGCTTCAATTTCCTTATTGGAGCTACATGACCCATGAAGTCACATCTAGCTTGGAAATCAAAGTCATGGCAAAGGGATCCATAGTGGTTTATAAAGGAAAACAGATTATATATAAAATAAATCCTCATTTCTCAATGTTGCTGTCATCTAAGACAAGTATATCCTGTCAAGAAGCTTCTCTTGCTTCAGGAAGGTAATTCTGGCTGTAGGGATCATTCCCCCAACCTTATTTTTTCTTGTGGTGTGAATGCTTAAAAAAAAAAAAAAAAGTACAGCTTGAATAAAGCTGGGAAGGAAAGCTTTTAGGAACTGCTTTTTACATAATCTAGGATTTCAAATATATATAAAAACTGCCCATCAGATAAAGCAACCGCTTATTTTTAAGCTTAGCATTCTGAACTCCACCCCAGAATAATATGGAGTTCTAGAAAGAGCGCCTGACCAGGAAACTGGAAACCTGGATCCCACTGACCTTGGGTAAATGATATAAACTACCTGCAGAGTCTCATCTGCAAAAATGGGGTTAATCCCACCTGACTCATGAAGAGGTTGCAACATTACACGAGACAATGTGTTATTAAAAGAATCTGAAAAGGGTAGCAAGTCAGGAAGGTGTAAGATATGATGAAGGCAGGGACTTTGTTCACCTCTGGGTCTCCAGAACGTAGAAATGCCTGACGTGCAGGCGGTGCTTAATATATGGTGGCAGAATAAAAGAATAAATGAGCAAGTGAATTTGGTCAGATTACATGTACTTACAGCTATGAGCCAAAATATTAGGAGTGCAAGGAATTTTTAAAAAGCAAACAAACCAATAATTGCTGCTGGTGAACCGTTCTATCAATTGTTTTACACTGTCAGCCTCCTCCCTTGGCTGCCTGTCCTCATTAAGAAAGTAGCTTTGGAGCAGGCACACCTTTACACATACAGTAGGCATCATGGCACTTGTTCTTTACACTTAAAGCCATCTGCTTAAATTCATCTAGGCAGCCAATGGTCAGAAGCCAATCCAACTTTTCTTAGAGCCTGCTTCCAAACTGAAGGTATGAGACTGGGTGGCACTTACAAGAGAGCCCCAAGACTGAGTGATACATGGAAAAACAGTAACAATTGAATGATTATTATGATCTCTTAAGGATTAAACACTGGTAATTTAGACTTCATCAAAACTCTCTGCACTAGAAACAGATGGCAATTTCTATGAAGCACCGTGAAGACTTAGATGCGTTGAGACTTTAAGAATTCATGTTTATTTCTTAATTCAAAACTGACATGAAACTATTCCCCCCCCACAATTTTCTAATCTCTGAATTTCATGAACAAATCTGGCCTGAACAAATGCTACCATTTATTAAACACCCACGTGACTGACATATTTCACTTGTAATCTTTATTATTACAAATATTCAGAAAGGCAGGTGTTTTACAGATGAGAAAGTTAAAGCTCAGAAGGGTCAAGTAACTTGCCAAGGTTATCCACATAGAAAGTTATAGAGCTAGAGTTTAAACACAGATTTTCCTGATTCCAAAGCCTATATTCTTTCTTCTATACCATGGTGTCTCCTAAAATCTTTTACTAATAATACCACCAAATCAAAAGCAAGCAGACACTGAGAGACTAGACAAACAGCCTGCCATCTCACCTCCGGTGGTTCATTTCTGCGTCACTGGCTGCGTTCTTCCCAGGACCCCAGCTGTGCCTCCGGAAAGGGGACAGAGAGCGCATAGAGCTCCTCAGGACAGAGCAGTTCGCAGGCACTTCAGTGATGCTGTCCATCTCCTCCTCTTCCATCTCACCTGAGCCAGCAGGCTCACTCTCACTCTCTCGACCCTCAGCTCCCACCCCATGGTTGTAGAAACCATCAAGACATTGCTGGTCTCTGGACCTGTTCAAATTTGCAATCTGGGGGAGGGACACATCACTGCCATGAGAAGAATGTCGATCCAAGGACGCTGTGTCATCGGTGGAGGAACTGGATCCAGTGATATCACAGGCCAACTGTTCTTCCTCAGGCTGTAATGGAGAGAAAGCACGTATGGTTGGAAATGGCAGGACCAAGCAGACAGCTCTCTGTTATTCCCCAGTGAGCCAATGCCTTTACAGTGGGTAGGACAGGCAAGATCACCGTTGGCTTCAAACAGATTTCTTTCTTAAAGCATGATCACAGATGGATTCAAACAGCCTCCAGTAAAGGTAGGGTCGAGGTCTATGCTCTTTTTACCCTTTTACTAGAGGTGCTAGATGGGAAGTACATCATTTTCCCTTTTTTACAGAGGAACAGATCTAATTCAAGTCAGTTTTTTTCAGTCAATACCATCAACTGAAATGAAGGGAAACTATGTCTCTGGGGTTTCTGCTTATGAAAACTCTAAATTCATACCATATAAAGTTTAGGTTTTCTTTGTTTTGTTTTTTTTTACAAGCCTTAACTAAAAACAAGGTAGTGTGCTTGGCTACAACAGTGATATACTGAAGTTTACATTCCAAAAGCAAGTCTAATTGTTTTCAGTAGCATTTTGAAAAATGCAGAATAGCTTATTATCCCACCTAAAGTCTGCCACAAATGCCCAAATTCTGGCCACAAACACCTAAATGCAAGAAATCTATCCCCTTTTTTCCTTTAACTGAGTACTGGCTGAGTTTTATCGAGCCAAACTGTACATAAAATAATCAGTCCTGGCAATGCAGCCTTTGATAAAGTGATGATGCTCTTTCCCTGGCCAACTTCTAGAGCCTAACAGGAATTGTGCCATTTTGATCCCAGTGGCCTGACATTCTCCACGTGCTGAAAGACACCAGAACACATAATTTGATGGGTGAGGGAAAGGTAAGCATCATGGCATTCAAAAAATAAATGTATCCAAAAGATAAGTAAAGTGTCTAAAAAGATACACGCTCACATTCTGAGTTACAGATGTTGGCACTGTACTGTCTTAATACCCTTATTTTGCATTCTTATGGGATAGGGAGCAAGGAATAGAGAAAGATATTCTGTGATTTTTTTTTTTTCCCCCTTCACAGTATTTCCCTAATCAGTCAGTCTACTCAGTTTTAATTAGGAGTAAAGAAACTTACAGCTCTTCAAGAAAGATTTTAAAAATTATGGAAACTAATGAGTCCTGTTAGCTTTGAAACAGAAAACAACTCCCATACTAATGGGAGTGCCACTTTAAAGGCTTAACATAACACTTCAAAAGCACTGTACCTTCTGAAAGCATTCTTTATACTGCTGGGGCTGGATCTCACCAGCTCATATGAGCTTTTTTTTCCACCCTGTAGAATCCTGTTTCCTACGTTAATTGCTCTTTAAACGATGAGTGAGGGAAAGATGCGAGGCGACCACTGGACAGTCAGAAATCTGAGGCCCAGACTGTCTCATGGGCTCCCCCACCCCTCCAAGTACAAGAGAAGCAAGATTTGAATGGAGCTTGATTTCAACTTTTAAACTGCCCTGTTCTGTTATCTTAAAAAAAAGAAAACCAACCCTGTAAGGATAAGATCACCTTAAAAAACAAACAAAAAAACCCACCCTGTAAGGATAAGATCTCAAAGTCAATATCAGAAAAGTCCTCAGTGTTCCCTTCACTGGGCCACACTGTAAAATAAAACTATATGCTTTACCAAGCAGATTCTAAAACAGGGCAGGTCTTGTTTTAAAATAAAATTATCGATGACTCCTTTTAAGTTAGCGAGCATTGACCTGGGCATCCTAAAGTTTCTATTCCTGGGGCCACTCTCCACAGAAAGGGAGACTATAAATGGTCATGAATACCAACTTCAGAAGACACTTTTAGGATGTCTTAGCTTTTTCACTTTACTGTGTTGAATAGTGTCCTCCTCAAGTTCACATCCTTTTCGGAATGTGACCTTATTTGGTTGAGTCTTTGCAAATGTTATTCGTTAAGATGAGGTCATACTACACTAGGGTAGTTCCTGAATCCAAAAGTAGTAGTGTCCTTATAAGAAGAGACAGCAGCCCCTCTGATACACTGCTTTTAGGACCTCCTGCCTCCAAAACTATGAAAGAATAAATTTATATTGTTTCAAGCCACCAAATTTGTGGTAATTGGTTACAGCGGTCCTGGGAAACTAAAGCTGCCTAAATGTCTAATTCTCAAAACAATACCAAGGGACAAGCAGAATGGGCATCAAAAAAGCAAAATGTGTGATGAGCCTGTTTTAAAACACACAAGCAAGGCTTTAAAAGATATGAAAGCTTTTGAGCTGAAGTTTCCATTTATCACACATTCTTCGTACAAGTTAGCTCTTCCCAGTGTGAAAATGACTTGCAGATGGTAGAATAGGTTTCTCTGTAAAAATGAGAAATCTGCCTAGCATACAGCCTCAACATAGCCTTGTTCCTTGTGTGTGCTATGGCATTTCTTGGTGTGTGCTTTTAACTCTTGAGTTTTTAAAAAACAAAAAACACAAGATAAAAGACCTGGGAGTTTTTTCATAGTAACACGTGATTTCTTTAGTTTTGCATTCCTGATCCTGATTTAAGAATCAGGTTCACACAGTACAATATTCTTACATTCAAGTATTTTTGTGAGCTAGCAGTTATTATCTGAAAAGGGAAAAATAGGACAAATTCAGAAATTAGGACTGAACTCATTTATTAAGTACTGAGGCAAATGGTTTTAACTTTAGACTGAATCTAAAGAAGGCTCTAAACTACTTTTTTCCAAGTTTTTCTTAGCATTCTCAAAAGAATTTCCCAACTTCATCACATCTTTACACTACCTTTGCAGACTAGAAAGTAGTCAGTGGTGTAATGAGAAATCAAACCCAGAGTATGGTCGTAGCCTTTCTACAGCTAGGTATGTGTCTATGGATAAGTCACGTGATGATCTTTAGATCTAAAGGTTAGAAATTAATATAAGGTCTGTTGAAAAGTATTGTCCATTTAAATCATGGATAACAGAGGAAAGAAGGAAAGCAGGTTTTTAAAACTTTTGAACTGTTTTTGCAATGTTCCCTTTCCAGTCCCTGAATTTGTTAGTGCTACAGTTTCTAGAGATGTCTGCCAAATAACAGATGTGAGAACTACTACTTCCACCATTTTCCTCCCTCCTCAAAAAAGTACCAGATTTTGGGGGATGCTGTTTTTTCATTTACATTTATTAGAAACGGAAAAAAATTATGGCTTCTGACACAGACAGAATGTTCCATGCCTAATAGTTGAAGATCCTCTTAAGAGTTTTTGAGTTGTCAGTCTTTCTTCAGAGAGGTCTTTTCTCTTAAAATGTCTGCTAATTAGACGACTTTCAAGACTTAGGAAATTATTCCTGATTGTCTGGAGGAATGGTGCCATGGGATCAATTAAACTAACACATTTTTTAAAACTTAGATTTGAATCCATGTAAATCAGAGGCACTAGTTAAACTGATCCCATGCTGCCATTCCTCCAGACAATCAGGAATAATATCCCAAGTCCTATCATGCCAGCCCAGCTGGTGTCTTCCAGTGGTGGACATGTCTTCTGCATCACCACCTCTGCCTTTTGTAGGAAGCCTTCTCCTCAGCCATCCACGTAGGACTCTCTGCCTCCTTTATATGTATTCACATATTCAATCACTTATTCATTCATTCTATTATATATATACATATATATATATATATATATGTAATATACATATATATATAATATAAATATATATTTATATGAATACTTACGCATTTATATAAGAATGAAATATATGTATATATATTTTTTCATTCTTATAAACAAACGGCCAAAACAATTGTGATGAGTATTAAGACTGGGTTAGGGCAGAGAAGTAGAAGAGATGTTAAAAGGTGGAAACAGGAGAGAAGGGGTGATTGGGAGTCACGTATGTATGCGAGAAGGCAAGCATACTAGGGAAACTAAGACCAAGTCTACCTGAGACTGACACACAAATCGTTCCTCTCTTGAGTTTTCATAATTGGTTCCCTCCTGCATATAGGAGGACGGGAACACACACAAAAAACTATCATCTCTACCATCAGCTTCTCTCTCCTTGGGGTTTATAAAATTTTGAAAATCTGCAAATGGTTAACAGGCTAGAAAAACCCAATAGGCCTCAGAGAGAATGCCCTCTGAGCACTACAAAGGTATGAGAGTGGCTGGTCTTTCCAACACTAGCCTTATAAACAGACCGTTCTGGCTTTCAGGGGCAGGGGCTGAGTCCAACAGAGTGACCCAAGGATACTTGGGTTTTGCTTAATTTAAGGCCGAATAAACTAGAGAGAATGAAATTACAAAATAATTACATAAATAAAAGTTAATGTAAAAGTCCAAAACAAATGATGATTTTTATATAAAGCTTGAGAGAATCTATTACTTAAATAGATGTGCAGTATAACTATTACATAAATTTGAATAATAATTATTTACTGGGTACTCACCATGCGTGGGGCTCTACACTAAGTGATTTCGATGTATGATTTCTTTTAATCCTCACAACTATTTGCTTTAGTAGCTATTCTTATTCCCATTTTATAGATGAGAAAACTGAAGCTCAGTGAGGTTATATAATAAACTCAAGTTTCTAATTTAACTGATCTGGAGTAAGGGCCAGACTTTTTTTCTTTGTCTTTGTTTTTTTCCCTTCTTCTTCTTCTTCTTTAAGCTCTCCAGGTGATTCTAGGTACAGCTAGGATTCAATCCTATTGCTAAAAACTACAGAGCTGTTACTGCAGCTGGGGGCAGACAAATCAATAACAAGATAGGACACAGGTAGCAATACTATAAAAATGTGATAAGTTACACTTCATCAAAAATTAAAAAATTCAGTTCATCAAGACAGCATTATCAAAGTGAACAGGTAGCCAGAGAGTGGAAGAAAATATTTTCAAAATGTAAATCTAACAAAGGACTGGTATCCAGGATACATATATAGAATTTCTACTTCTCAACAACAAAAAGACAAACGATCTAATTTTTTTAATGGGCAAAAGAGATGAACAGACATTCCATAAAGGAAGATACACACAAGTGGCCAATAAACACATGAAAATGTGTTTAACATAATCATTAGGTGTCAAGGAAAAGCAAATCAGAAACACAGTGAGCTACCACTACATGCACACCAGAAATGCTACAGTCAAAGCAAAACAAAACAATTATACATGTTGCTAAGGGCGCGGTGCCACTATAATTCTCATTCTTGCTGTTGAGAATAAAAAATGGTACAACCACTTTGGAAAAGGGTCTGGCAATTTCTTATAAAACTAAACCTACACTTACGATATGATCCAGAAATTCCACTCCTGGGTATTCATCTAAGAGGAATGATAATATTTATATTTCATTTATATGAAGTTCTGAAATAGGAAAAATTAACCTGTGGTAGAAAAAAATCAGAACAGTTGCTGCCTCTAGTGGGTTAGAGAGGAGACAGACTGGGAAGGGGCATGAGAAAACTTTCCAAAGTGCCCATATCCTTATGGGCATTTAGGTTACAAAGATGGGTGAATGCATTAATCAAAGGTCACTGAGGTAGAGCTGTTATGGAAAACAGTATGGAGGTTCCTCAAAAAATTAAAGGCAGGACTAACTGCCATATATGATCCAGCAATCCCACATCTGGGTATATATCCAAAGGAAATAAAGTCACTGTCTTGAAGAGATATGTGCACTCCCATGTTCAAAGCAACATTATTGACAGTAGCCAACCTATGGAAATATCCTAAGTATCCAACGACAGATGAATGGATATAGAATTATTCAGCCTTGAAAAAGAAGGAAATCCTGCCACTTGCGATAACATGGATGCATCTTGAGGGCATCATGCTAAGTGAAATAAGTCAGACACAGAAAGACAAATACTGCACGATCTCACTTAAATGTGAAATCTAAAAATGTCAAACTCATAGCAACAGGGAGTATAATGGTGGTTACCAGGGGCTGGAGGGGTGGGGAAAATGGGAAGATGTTAGTCAAAGGGAACATACTTTCAGTTATGAGATGAGTAAGTTCTGGAGACCTAATATACACTATGGTCACTATAGCTAATAATAAGGTACTGTATCCTTGAAATCTGCCAAGAAAGTAAATCTCAAGTGTTTTCTCCAGACACATAAAAAGTAACTACATGAGGTGACAGATATGTTAGTTAGCCTGATTGTGGTAATCACTTCACAATGTATGTATGTAATATGTATGTAAGTATCATACATATGTGTGTTTATTTATATATATATATATATAAACAACATGTCATACACCTCAAATATATATGATTTTTATTTGTCGATTATAACTCAATAAAGTTGGGAGGGAAGTCATTGAATGGTACTCTTGAGACTGCATACTTCATTGTATGTAAATTTTATAAAAAAACAAAAAACAACAACCCTATAAACAAATACTGAATTCTAAGTATTTAGGGGTGAAGTGTATTGATATCTGTAAGTTATTTTGAAGTGCATCAAAGAAATTAGATGAACTGGTAGGTGGAAGAATGAGAGACAGATGCATAACTATGTAACAAAGCAAATATAATAAAAAGTTAATTGCAGAATTTAGGTGGTGGATGTTCACTGCACAATTCTTCTAACTTTTCTGTTTCAGAATTTTTAAAATAAAATGTTGGGGGAAAAAATGCCTGACTAGCTTTCTTAACCAGTGTTACACCATATAGGTAAGATATAGATATGTATATAGAGAGGTGTAAACATTATATACACTTATATACACAGAAATATAGAAATAGCTATGCAGTTTATATCTTATTACTACACCTGAAGGAATCATGCTTAATATTGCCAAAATACTAGCCCTTTAATTTTCATTCACTTACTCGTCAAATACTTATAAATTATTATCTATTATATTATACACAGGACACTCTGCCATGTGCCTTGAAAATAAAAGCTCATATTTTAAAATCCTAATGTATGCCAATCACTTAATCCATTTATGTAAAATACTTTATTTAAGTATCTGACAGCAAGCATCAGCCCTGCTTCACAGTTCTGAAATTACAATAATTTCAATACTTATTCATAAGTGATTATAGTTTTTCTAATCTGGATTCTGTAAACATATTTACTTTTATCTCTAAAAGTTTAAAATAAAAGGTAAATTTCTGGCTTGGTGTTTAGGTACTTGTGAGCAAACTACAGCAATATAAAATAAAGGATTTTCCTTTAAGGGTTAGCATCTTAGGGGAGTTACTTTGATTTTCTTAATCAATTGTGGATATGTCTTATAACTTGGAGGAAAAAACAAGGTGTAAGGGCTTTACTTTATCTCTGGGAAAAGAGGCAGCAACTATCAGTATTTTCTGTGGCTTTCAATTATCCTTTTGGATAACAGAGTGGCCCAGATCGTGTATTTTATGATCACACTTTTCTTTCTTAGCTAGTGCCAGAAAGCATCCTAGGATTTCTTCTCACGTTAAAAACAAAATTTAAATTTTATGCTGTTGATCTATGGAAAAAAAGAACTTAGAAATGAGCAAATATCCATAAGAATAAACATGAAGCTCACAACACTCACCAAAGAGTCATACTTGCCAGGAGGCAGGCATACTGAGTGGAAACATAAGATTAAGTGGAAAGTTCTGACAAACATCGCAGGCTAATGTTAAAGAGACCTCTGTTAAGGCCAGAGTCACACAAGTGGCTGCAGGAAGTGACCTAATGCACCACTCATGGTTCGCAGAAAGGATGTTGCAATGCCTTGCCTACAGATTATTTTTTAGAGAAGAGAGAGTGGGAGGGCTGGAGCCTGAGAAGAAACTCTGGGACAGTCTGATGTTTCACAGTACATGTTGTGTGGATGACCACAGAGGAAGGCTTTTAAGGAAGTAGCTGATGGCCTGTCTGCCACTGCCATGCTTCTATATAAAGCACTGGTTATTAAAGCAGGTGTCTGGAGGTTGAGAGCAAAATAACAGAAAATGAACAGATTTCAGAGTTAGGGCTATGTACAAATCTCAATTTTGTTACTTACCAGCTGAGTAATTTTGAGTAAACCTCTTTACCAATCAGAGCCTCTATTTCCTCAGTAGTATAATGAAGATAAAACCACCCACCTTGCAGGGTTGCTGGGAGCATAAAATGTGATCACATACTTTAAAAATTCTGTTCAGTGCCTAGTATAAAGTAAGCATCTTGTACACACGAGTCTGTCTGTCTCCTTTTCCCTTCACATGTAAACCCTGGGTTTTATGAATGCTAGAGAAAACATTATTGCAAAACCTCTCTGTCACTAACAACAGTGGTAGAGCGGAGACACTACGAGGAAGGACCCTCCAAATCTCACCCCAGGCCATCAGACATTCTTCTGTCAGCATGAAGAGGTGAAAGTGCATCCGCCATTTCTCGACTTCCTGAGACACCCCAGTACGAAATGTTGGTCAAAGTTTATTCAGGGATATGCTTCAACCTTTAAAAATTGTATCTGTCCAGTCATCCTGAAAAAACTGCCAAATCTAGCACTGGCCACTTGTATGAACAATCTCCTAAGTGCTTTTGGCAGTTCGAATAATTAGGTAAAATGTAGTAAATTCTAATTCTCCTTAGCTAGGAAAATCATTCCATTTAGTAACCAGAAATAACTATCATTCTGCAGAGATGGTAACGCCCAGGGCAAGCTGTCACGCACCTAGGAGGTTCAAGCAATTATTTCTTAATGGAGACGTTGCAATTTGTTAAAAATTTCTTACTAAGAAAATTTTCACACATATATAAATGTTTAACAAATCCTCATGTATCCATGACCCAGCTTCAGTGATTACTGATGACTGTTTTAAAGCTGGAACTTAGAGATATTATCTAATTTATTTATCTCGGATAAAAGCAATACATTTTTAAAGACATGCACCTTCGGAATGGTATTCCCCCTTGGGGGGAGGTGGACACTTTAGGAGTCCTTACAATGAAAACCTCAGAATCACAGTGGAAATTACCTAAATTCTGTTGGTTAAAAAAAAAAAAAAGATCATATTGGTGTCCCTCTCCCTAAATAACTTCGGAGAAGGACAGATCCTCCCAGTTGTGTGGACTTTTCACTTTACAGAATCCCTTCTATGAGTAACAATGCCATGAGTCTTTCCAAGGCCCTCTGGAAGACAATGACCACAAGGAAAAGGAACGAGGAAAAGGGCGAGGGGAGGCCAAGCAGGCATACGAGAGCCACTGAGCAAAAATGAAGGGAAAGTGAAAGTAAATGCACAGAGGCTTAAATACATTCCAGACCAGAGTCCCAGAACGGTAAGCCTTCTTCTAGTGTAACTTTTAAACCCAGCATCATCACGCTGCCTTGGAGAACCTAAGCAGCCACTAACCCCAACTGCTCTCATCACTTCTCCAAAGTCATCGTGAACCCTCACAAAGGCGTCTGCACAGCTGCCATGTTTCTGCCCCCTCAACCACTCTCTATTATAAAGACAAGCACTTGTGGCATATAACTGAGTACCATTTGCTGATCCTGCTGTGGGAAAGGCCTCTATTCTTCTTAGGAGACAAAACCAACCTTGCTGCAACCAGATACAAACATAAGCAAAAGAATGCAACAACCCCCCCGCCCCCCGCCACCAACACACACACACACACACACTCTCTCAGAGCTTCAAATTATATGAAAACACGAGGTGATTCATGTGGATGGGCTTGGCTTTTCACTAGTGAGAAAGCTTGGATTCCTGAGCAGAGCTCTAGAAACTTCCAATTAAGCAGGCTCCATGAGGACAGGTGACATCACCAAGCTCAACAGTGAGCTTCAGGCCTAAACACATTAATCAGAAGGCTCTGTGGTTAGTTTATACACATGACGTCATACAGTCTGAGCTGTGGTTCCTTCCTGCCCCCTTAGAAGTATTCACTGTCATCTGATTTAATTCACAATAAAGGAACTTCCATTTCTTTAGGCTTCAATGTGAGCTTCAAAACCTGTACGTAACCAGCCATGATTCTACAGAAAATAAAGTGGCCAAGGCCTCTTTCTAAGGCCTGGCAACCTGGAGCTTCATTCTCTGAAAGGGGGCATTTACACTTCTCTAAGACCTGAAGAGAAGCCCTGTAAGGCTAGTAGGAGTCACATCTTACTAGCAGGAGTCACACACTGAGTCCAACAGTACCTTGGAGAAGATAATGCTGTCCACTTCTTCACTGGGTGAGTGGAAGAGGTCAGAATCACTCCCAGATTCTCTTTTAAGGACACCTTGTTTTGAGGCACACTCTCTGCCCAATCCAACATCCAGGAAGTTATCACATTCTGAAAAAGAAAATTTATTAAACCACTGCTTTAAAAAAAAAAATCAGTTTCTTTTCATTCCAGCCTTTTAAATCAACCAACTGATCAATCTCCCTCCCTCCTCATACTACAAAGCTGTAAAGGACACAGTCGAATTAGTAGCTTTTAATTCTCAGTTGATACAGTT
This sequence comes from Neophocaena asiaeorientalis asiaeorientalis, assembly GCF_003031525.2. Lineage (NCBI taxonomy): Eukaryota > Metazoa > Chordata > Mammalia > Artiodactyla > Phocoenidae > Neophocaena > Neophocaena asiaeorientalis. The sequence continues at coordinate 59,438 of NW_020173946.1, forward strand.
ACTACAGGACAACCATGAGTTTGTCATGTAAACCACAGGTACAGAAAGATAAAATGATGATTTAGAACCATAATTCCACCTATGTATTTAAATAATGATCTTTTCCTCCTGGTAGTTATAGAATTTATTTCTTTTGTTACCAAAATCAGAAGTTCCTTATTAGGAAACTATGTGACAGGATTTGTGGGCAATTTCTGTTTTTGAGACTTAAGTTCTTTCTGGAAACTTGTTACTTTATCAAAATACTGAGATAAAAGACAAAGGGGGAGCATAACTAATAAAACATACCTGTGTATTAAACTCACGGGTTCTATTAAGCAATAACAGAAATATAACTATTTAAATTCTCCTACCTTTAATAGATCTGACATTGGATGAATAATGTGATGAAGAAAAATATATAATCTAGAATCTGTTTTCAGTTCAACAACTAGGATGTGGACTCTGGTGAACCAGACAGAGATGGCCTTGATAGAAATATTACATTGGTACATCTAGGGATTCTAAAGACTTGTATGCTTAAATTAGCAAAGTATTTAACCCATTCTCTTCTTTAACTCTGTAAACAAAAAGGACATGTGACCTGATAACAACAGAGAGAAAAATATCTCTATGTACATGGTGAAACCAAGTAAGACATCAACCTCCTTCAAGAAGTTTTGAAGAATGAAGCGTTTCCATTCTAGTTAGCATTAAGCATGATTTGGAAAAACATACGTATGTTTATCAAACCTGCAGGTGACACTAAGTGATGAGGGACAGAGTAGATAACCTGGCTACCTAGCAGTTCATGAGAACTCTACCTGGAGGTTTTGCTTGAAAGCAAATTCAAGAGGAGTTCACAATACAAGGGTATGGCAAAACAAACAAATACTAATAGTTTTAGGCTCTATTAATAGACAATGCACCCAAATCCAAAATGGGGACAGTCTGGCCAGTATGTGCCACCAACACTGCACCTATACGGTTGTGTTTGTTCCTAAATATTGATAAATTAAATTAAAACACTGATAAACAAAAATGCATGCATGGTAATGAGGTGACCATGAGTGGAAACACCTGAGATACATTCAGGTTGCAGAGGAGCTTGAAGAAAATGTGTCTGAGGATGGCTGCAGATTTGCCCTGTGCCATTCAGGAGGGAGAACAAAGCCCGCCAAGTGGAAGCCAGAGCTTCACTATAACGGGGCTTCGGGCCATAGGCTGGCAGCCTTATAAAGTCATGAGGCTCGTTCACCAGAAGGGCTGGAGCAAAGGCTGAGTGACCGTGGCAAGACATTTCAAAAAAGCTGTCTGCACAGAAGTGGAAGTGGAGACTGAACTAGATGACCCCTAATGTCTCTTTTAATTCTTATAGTCTATGCTTAGACAATAAGTGTGTGTGTGTGTGTGTGTGTGTGTGTGTGTGTGTGTACAGGTCTGTGTTCAGAGATAATGAGAAGAGGAAGTTTTTCTTATCTAAATTAACTAATAACTGATCATCAATCAATAAATAATTTGCCCTGCATTAGCCAGGAATCTTAGAGGAAGGGTCAAAGAGGCACTGCACTGATACAGGTCATGAATCACTTGTCAATAAAATTACCTTTTCTATTAGTTAGGCATTTGACTAGGTACTGGGAATTATCCAAATAAAAAGAGATGCCTAATGTTTCTGTCTATGTGGAGGGGGGAGTAGTTTACAATTTTGTAGTAGAAATGAATATATTAAGAGGTAATTTCAACACAGAAGTACAGAAAGGATGCCATAGGAATAAAGGCACGGCCCACAGATTAATCTGAAAATGTTTCAGTTAAAGAAAAAATTACCTTGGTCCATTTCAGTCTTGGTCCAAACTATTTCTGAGTGTGTCAGTTAATGGGAATAGCCTTTCCTTTTAAAGACTGGAAATCATGGGGATTCTGGAGTTCTGGTCCCTTTTTTCCCACATCCCAGAGTATGTACTAACTTAGGTGGAGCTGGTGGCTGTGATTTTTCTACTTGTTCCCCCCACACCTTTTCCCCACATGGAAAAATCAAAAACTCCACTCCATGGATGAGGGGAAAATAGGGGGACTGGCCAAGGAAAGAAAGGGCTGCCGCAGCAACTATGCTAAGGTGCTAGCTGTCCAGCTGGCAGTCAAACAGACCACGTCCCAATTCCAGACCTGGAAAACAGAGCAGCTTAAGACATTCTAATGGAAAATCCACGGGGAAGATCCGGACTCAGCCTTGGTAGGAATACCTCACCCAGAAAATAAATCCAAGCCAGCACTACAAGGGACCACAAACCAAGTCTGGGATGAGAATCTGCTGCTGTGATACAATGTTGGTTGGTGAGCTGGGGAGGAGGGAAAACTATGAAAACGAGGAACAAGGGAGAGAAAAGGACCTTAAGCCATTATGAAACCCCACAAATGGAAGTGGGGGGACCCTAAGGCAGAGCTAATCTATACCTCATTTCACATGTGTTGACAAGTTTTCAAAATGGATAAAATCTTTCCTTTCTTCTTACATGCCCCCCTTCCTAAGGAATAAAGTGGAGCAGCAAACAAAGGTATAAACAGGAATGAATGATCATTGGTTTCAGAGTGAGGCTGATGGGGCTCAAATCTGGATCCGAATACTTATAGCAAAAAGATCCCAGGCAAGAAGGAATTTGACCCTCTAAGTCTCCATTTCCATACCAATGAAATGGGATGATTTGTACCCCCCTAAAATAGTTGTAGGGATGGTGAGAAATAATTTATATATATAGTAACCAGAACTCCGCCCCTGAGTACACAGCAGGCATGCGATAAACATGCCTAATGGAGTTAAGGCTTCATTAACCTGTAACGTGTGATTTGACAAGTATCCAGTAAGGACATTACACTTTGAGGTGGGCCAACCCCATTTTACGACCCATATATAAATCTGTCTATAACTTTTGTGTCCTGAGCCACTAGCTTTTTAAAAGCTAACAAAATGTGCACTTTTAAAGTGCTATCTGGTCTTTTAGGTTTCAATTATACATATGTAAATAAATTATAGTTGGGGAAGGGTAGGAACACTTACCAGCAGCCCACTCACTGGGCTTTGCTGAACCATGTTAATCATAATGCATCTGTTATTTATTCCTATTTAAATAGGTTTGCATTTATCCTGGATTGAAGAGTATACAAAGTGATTTTAAATGTTACTACCTTATTTAGTCTAACACTATTGCTCTCTTGAGCTGTGTTTAAAAGTAAAAGAAAGAAACCTACATGACTCGCAAGAGGGAAGACATATGGGAACATATGTATAACTGATTGACTTTGTTATAAAGCAGAAACTAACACACCATTGTAAAGCAATTATACCCCAATAAAGATGTTTAAAAAAAAAAAAAGAAACCTACATGACTGAAAGTACCTAGAATTCACAAAACAATATGCCTAAAATAAAAATCTCAGGTCTGAAGTTCAGAAGCATAATCCAGATCTTGGGTTTTGATAAACTGAAGTTTAAAAAGAATCACTCTAAAAAAACCAAAGTCTTTTGGGGCCTGGGGTATGGAGAAGGTCAACAAAATTCAAGATTATGCCCTGGGGAAAATGCTCAGGGGTTCAAAATACATTTCCTTAAATGAGTAAAATAAACTGCAGCATGTGAAGAAACTTCCTGTGAATATTCAAATTATGAGGCAACCTCTACACAGCAGACAATTTCACTGCCTGAGTGGTTGAAAGTAATTACACTTTTAGAAAAAGCCCCAAACAGCTTAAAGAACCAAAACATAGTAAGTTCTATACTTTTAAGTAGAAGATTCTAGGGGGAGAGATAGGGAAAATGTAAGTTACATCTGTGAACAAGATCAGTCTTATAATATTCGGAGACCCGAAACACAACTACAGCATAATAATATCCTTTAACCTCTTTCTCCACGTGAGAGAAAAACAGAAAAAAACTTTTCATATTTGTTCTGACGCTTCCTTTGGAGCAAAGTCAGAGGACTGAGAATCAGCAGGAAACTTCTCTGGAGATAGAGGATTTGAACCATCTGTCTTTAAATTTAATACTACTGCAGGACATCCACAGCTAAACTGTCTCTAAAAGACCAGTAAATGAAAACTCGGTAATTTTTAAAGCAGGTCAATGAAAACTGGAAAGGTTAACAGAGGTTTTGTTGGGTAAAGTCGACTCAAGAGCCCAAAATGCAAATTACCAGCTGCAAGAACAGGCACAGAGACTTCAGTTACTCACCAGGTCATTCGGACTCTTCCCTTAAGAAAGGCCAGTAAGGCTTTAGGGATGGAAGACAATAGAGCACACAGACATTAGGGAACGTACCTTACGTCACAGTGAATTAGTGGCCAAACTTGGATAAAAAGTTGGGATTCCTAACTAACCACAGATCATGTGCTGTGTCATTAACCAGCAAGGTCTTAAGAGAATTTTACCCTCATCCAATGTTACTAATACCTCATGGGTGCTTAAGGAAAGACTCAATTGCTGACAATACTTCCAAAGATTATGGCTCTCAATCTTGGCTACAAAGCAGAGGAACCAAGGGAGCTTTTAAAGATTCTGATGCCCAGACCACACCCTAGTCCAATTAAATCAGAATCCCTAGGGGCAGGACCCAGAGATCACTACATTTTTAAAGCTCCCTAGGTAATTTCAATGTACAGCCAAAATCGAGAGCCCCAGGATTAGTCCTTAATAATACATATTTATAGTTTTACCATAATAAGAAACCTTTATCACATGTACATATATGCACAGCACATACGCCTTCACAGATGAATTAATAAATCATAAAGCCACATGTGAAAACTTAATACTGAAGTGAAATTTAGGTAATTACGTGCTCATTTTCAACTGTGAGACAAAATGCCTACAAACCCAAATCACATACACCCCTTCTTCTGATTTATCCCATTAATGCTCATGAAGGACAGACCTTGAAATCAAACAATCTGTTATTAGAGTGGGAATGTGGCTCTAGAAAATGGACATTTTGGATGAGTTATTCAAGCAAATTGGAAGTTGGAGAATCCCCGCGTACCTGCGCTCTGCGTCGGAGCCAAGAGAGATGCTGCATCTGGGCATGGCTCAATGGTACACCAACTTTCTCGGTTTATCTGAAGAAAAAGAAAAAGAGATTGACCTTCAGACAGTGAAGTAGTGTGGGATGTTTATACAGCGGTTGCAAGTGTATCTACCACACCAACACTCCTATCTTTTTCTTTAATATTTTATTGCAAAGTGGGTAAAATTATGTCAAGAAAAAACCTTTTTCACAACACAACAAGGCAATCTATACTCAATTAAGACTCTAAAGAAACTATCAGTAAAAGTTGGGCATATAAAAACAAAAGGAAAAAAGATATACAAAGAGGAAGATCATGGTGCGGGCCAATGGAGGAATAAAAAAGAAAAACAAGTTAACAGGTGAAAGGGATCAAATATTGAAATATGCATTTCACATCCTAGGTTGCAACTCAGAAAATGCAAAAATAATTCCTATTTGTTCAAGAATTACTGTATGTTGGGCATCAGGTTAAGAATTCTACATACATTATTGCATTTAATCCCCACACTAGCTCCAAGAAGTTTGTAATATCTCTATCCAAAGAACAGCTACGCTTAGAGGAGTTGCTAAGGTAATAAATGGCAGGACTGGGAATGGAATACAAACTTACGTGATTCTAAAGCATATTAAGAAGCACATACACCCGCCTTAAAACATTTTTTTAAAATTTAGCCTTTACAACTCCAAACCATCTTAACATTATGACTTTCTACTTTCATTAGATTAAAAATAATGTAATTTTTAAAACTACCATTAGAGATTTCAACAGCCCTCTCTCAGTAATTGATAAAACAGGTAGACACAAAATCTGCAAGAATATACATAAAGAACTTGGAAAACATCATCAACCAATTTGATTTAATCAACATATACTGAGCCTTTTACCCAACAACAGAATACACATTCTTTTCAAATGCACATGGTATGTTCACCAAGATAGAATATATTCTGTCGTATAACACAAGTCTCAAATTTGAGGATTAAAATCATATTAAACATGCTCTTTGACCACAACAATATCAAATTAGAAACCAAAATCAAAAAGATATCTGGAAAAACCCAATATTTAAAAAAATTTTAAAAAAACTTCTAAAAAGAAATCTTAAGGAAACATTAAATATCAGAAAATATTTCAAGCTGAATAAAAATAGAAATACCACATATGAAAATTTGTGAGATACAGCCAAAATAATGCCTAGAGCAAAATTTATAATATTAAATCCCTGTTTTAGAAAAGGAATGTCTCAAATCAGTGATCTAGGCTTCCACCTTAAGAACTTAGCAAAATTAACACAAAGCAAACATGATGAGTAAAACAAAGAGCAGAAATCAGTGAAAGAGAAAACAGAAAAATAAAATCAATAAGATCAAAAGCTGGATCCTTAGAAGATCAGTTTATTGATATCAGTAAAACTTTAACTAGATAGACCAGAAAAGAATTCTAAGTTAAAAATTACCAGTATCAAGAATTTAAAGGGGGACATCACTAAAGATCCTACAGACACTGAAAGGATGATAGGGAAATATCATTACGAACAAGAAATACAACAAGTTAGATGAAATGGAAGCATTTCATGAAAGACACAAACTACCAAAATTCTTTCAAAAAGATACAGATAATCTGTACACCCTTATTCTATTAAAGACATTGAATACATAGTTTAAAACTTTCCTGTAAGGAAAACTCCAGGCCCAGATGACTTCAGAGGTAAATGGCACCATACATTTAAGGAAGAAATAATAGCAATTCTACACAAACTCCTAAGGAAAACAAAAGAGGAGGGAACAATATACAGCTCATTTTATAAGCCCAGCATTACCCTGACACCAAAACTAGACAAAGACGTAAGAAAATTATAAATCAATATCCTCAGGAACATAGACGAAAAAATCCTGAACAAAAATTAGGAAACTGAATCCAGCAATATAGAAAAAAGATAAACATCATGACCAAATTCATCCCAGTAAAGCAAGGTTGGTTTAACATTTGAAAATCAATTTATTAATAGACCAAAACCTCTCACAAACTAATGATTATCAAGAGATGCAGAGAAGAATTTGGCAAAATTCAACATCTAAAACTCATAGAACACTGAAAACAGAAAGGAAATTCCTCAACCTGATAAAGGGCATCTATTTAAAAAATCCTGATATCAAAGAGATCAAAAACAAGGCAAGAATGTCCACTCTCAGCACTGTTATTCAATAGGTACAGGTTCTAGCCAATGCAGTAAAGCAGAAAAAGAAATAAAATGCAAAGATGTAGAATAGAAGTAGTTACTACTTTATTCATAGATGGCATGATTATCTATGGAGAAAATCTCAAGGAATCTACAAAAATGCTACTAGAATAAACGAGTTTAGCAAAGCTGAATGTTATAAAGTCAATGTACAAAAAAAAATTAATACTAGTCCTATATATTAGGAGTGAACAATTAAAAATTAAAGTTAAAAACAAAAGTAATACAATTTACAATAGCATCAAGAAATATAAAATAATCAGGCATAAATTTAATAAAATATGAGTAATACCTGTACTCTAAACACTGCAAAACACTACTGAGAAAAATTAAAGCAGGCTTAAGTAGAGACACCATGTTCATAGATCAGAAAACTCAATTCTGTTAAATTGTTAATTCTCCCCAATTCATCACTACTTGACCTCAAGACTTACTATATATAAAAGCTTTTAGGGAGATTGGTTCAGGACGGCGGAGTAAAAGGACGTGTGCTCATTCCCTCTTGTGAGAGCACCGAAATCACAACTAACTGCTGAACAATCATCCACAGGAAGACACTGGAACTCAGCAAAAAACATACCCCACATCCAAAGACAAAGGAGAAGCCATAATGAGACAGTAGGAGGGGCGCAATCAATAAAATCAATTCCCATAACTGCCGGGTGGGTGACTCACAAACTGGAGAACACTTCTACCACAGAATTCCACCCACTGGACTGAAGGTTATGAGCCCCACATCAGGCTTCCCAACCTGGGGGTCCGGCAACGGGAGGAGGAATTCCTAGAGAATCAGACTTTGAAGGGTAGCAGGACTTGACTGCAGGACTTGGACAGGACTGGGGGAATCAGAGACTCCACTCATGGAGGGCACACACAAAGTGGTGTGTGCATCGGGACCCAGGGGAAGGAGCAGTGACCCCATACTAGACTGAACCAGACTTACTTGTTAGTGTTGGAGGGTCTGCTGCAGAGACGGGGGTGGCTGTGGCTCACCGTGAGGACAAGGACACTGGCAGCAGAAGTTCTGGGAAGTACTCCTTGGCGTGAGCCCTCCCAGAGTCTGCCATTAGCCCAACCAAAGAGGCCAGGTAGGCTCCAGGGTTGGGTTGCCTCAGGCCAAACAACCAACAGGGAGGGACCCAGCCCCACCCATCAGCAGACAAGCAGGCTGAAATTTTACTGAGCTCTGCCCAATAGAGTAACACCCAGTGCTACCCACCACCAGTCCCTCCTATCAGGACACTTGCACAAGCCTCACAGATAGTCTCATCCATCAGCAGACAAGCAGACTGAAGTTTTACAGAGCTCTGCCCAAAACAGCAACACCCAGCGCTACCCACCACCAGCTGCTCTTACCAGGAAACTTGCACAAGCCTCATAGATAGCCTCATCCACCAGAAGAAGCAAGAAGAACCACAACCCTGCAGCCTGCGGAACAAAAACCACAATCACAGAAAGACAGACAAGATGAAAGGGCAGAGGGCTATGAATCAGGTGAAGAAACAAGATAAAACCCCCAAAAAACAACTAAATGAAGTGGAGATAGGAAACCTTCCAGAAAAAGAATTGAGAATAATGATAGTGAAGATGATCCAGGACCTCGGAAAAACAATGGAGGCAAAGATCAAGAAGATGCAAGGAATGTTTAACAAAGACCTAGAAAAATTAAAGAACAAACACCTAGAAGAATTAAAGAACAGAGATGAACAATACAATAACTGAAATAAAAAATACACTAGAAGGAATCAATAGCAGAATAACTGAGGCAGAAGAATGGATAAGTGACCTGGAAACAGGATGGTGGAATTCACTGCCACAGAACAGAATAAAGAAAAAAGAATGAAAAAAAATGAAGACAGCCTAAGAGACTTCTGGGACAACATTAAACACAACATTCGCATTATAGGGGTCCCAAAAGGAGAAGAGAGAGAGAAAAGACCCGAGAAAATATCTGAAGAGATTATAATCGAAAACTTCCCTAACATGGGAAAGGAAATAGCCACCCACGTCCAGCAAGCGCAGAGTGTTGCAGGCAGGATAAACCCAAGGAGAAACACACTGAGACGCATAGTAATCAAACTGGCAAAAATTAAAGACAAAGAAAAATTACTGAAAGCAAACAAAGGAAAAATGACAAATAACATACAAGGGAACTCCCATAAGGTTAACAGCTGACTTCTCAGTAGAAACTCTACAAGCCAGAAGGGAGTGGCATGACATATTTAAAGTGATGAAAGGGAAGAACCTACAACCAAGATTACTCTGCCTGGCAAGGGTCTCATTCAGATTCGATGGAGGAATCAAAAGCTTTACAGACAAGCAAAAGCTAAGAGAATTCAGCACTACCAAACCAGCACCACCAAACAACAAATGCTAAAGGAACTTCTCTAAGTGAAAAACACAAGAGAAGAAAAGGACATACAAAAACAAACCCATAACAATTAAGAAAATGGTAATAGGAACACACGTATCGATAATTACCTTAAAAGTGAATGGATTAAAATGTTCCAACCAAAAGACACAGGCTTGCTGAATGGATACAAAAACAAGACTCATATATATGCTGTCTACAACAGACCCACTTCAGACCTAGTGACACATTCAGACTGAAAGTAAAAACTCTACAGAAAGTGGGTATAGAGGGAACCTACCTCAACATAATAAAGGCCATATATGATAAACCCACAGCAAACATCATTCTCAATGGTGAAAAACAGAAAGCATTTCCTCTAAGATAAGGAACAAGACAAGGATGTCCATTCTCACCACTATTATTCAACACAGTTTTGGAAGTCCTAGCCATAGCAATCAGAAAGAAATAGAAAGAATACAAATTGGAAAAGAAGTAAAACTGTCACTGTTTGCAGATGACGTGATATTATACATAGAGAAACTAAAAATGCCACCAGAAAACTACTAGAGCTAATTAATTAATTTGGTAAAGTTGCAGGATACAAAATTAATGCACAGAAATCTCTTGCATTCCTATACATTAATGATGAAAAATCTGAAAGAGAAATTAAGGAAACACTCCCATTTACCACTGCAACAAAAAGAATAAAATACCTAGGAATAAACCTACCTAGGGAGAATAAAAGACTCTTACATGTAGAAAACTATAAGACACTGATGAAAGAAATTAAACATGATATAAACAGATGGAGAGATATACCATGTTCTTGGATTGGAAGAATCAACAATGTGAAAATGATTATACTACCCAAAGCAATCTACAGATTCAATGCAATCCCTATCAAATCACCAATGGCATTTTTTATGGAACTAGAACAAAAAATCTTAAAATTTGTATGGAGACACAAAAGACCCTGAATAGCCAAAGCAGTCTTGAGGGAAAAAAAAAGCACTAGAGGAATCAGACTCCCTGACATCAGACTATACTACAAAGCTACAGTAATCAAGACAGTATGGTCCTGGCACAGAAACAGAAATATAGATCAATGGAACAGGATAGAAAGCCCAGAGTTAAACCCACGTACCTATGGTCAACTAATCTATGACAAAGGAGGCAAGGATACACAATGGAGAAAAGGCAGTCTCTTCAATAAGTGGTGCTGGGAAAACTGGACAGCTACATGTAAAAGAATGAAATTAGAACACTCCCTAACACCATACACAAAAATAAACTCAAAATGGATTCGAGACCTAAATGTAAGACCAGACACTATAAAACTCTTAGAGGAAAACATAGGAAGAACACTCTTTGACATAAATCACAGCAAGATCTGTTTTGATCCACCTACTAGAGTAATGGAAATAAAAACAAAAGTAAACAAATGGGACCTAATGAAACTTAAAAGCTTTTGCAAAGCAAAGGAAACTACAAACAAGACGAAAAGACAACCCTCAGAAATGGGAGAAAATATCTGCAAACGAATCAACAAAGGATTAATCTCCAAAATATATAAACAGCTCATGCAGCTCATTATTAAAAAAACAAACAACCCAATCCTAAACTGGGCAGAAGACCTAAATAGACATTTCTCCAAAGAAGACATACAGATGGCCAAGAAGCACATGAAAAGCTGCTCAACATCACTAATTATTAGAGAAATGCACCTCAAAACTACAGTGAGGTATCACCTCACACCAGTTAGAATGGGCATCATCAGAAAACCTACAAGCAACAAATGCTGGAGAGGGTGTGGAGAAAAGGGAACCCTCTTGCACTGTTGGTGGGAATGTAAATGGATACAGCGACTATGGAGAAAAATATGGAGGTTCCTTAAAAAAGTAAAAATAGAATTACCATATGACCCAGCAATCCCACTACTGGGCATATACCCAGAGAAAACTGTAACTCAAAAAGACACATGCACTCCAGTGTTCACTGCAGCACTATTTACAATAGCCAGGTCATAGAAGCCACCTAAATGCCCATCGACAGACGAAAGGATAAAGATGTGTTAGGGCTTCCCTGGTGGTGCAGTGGTTGATAATTTGACTGCTAATGCAGGGGACATGGGTTCGAGCCCTGGTCTGGGAAGATCCCACATGCTGTGGAGCAACTAGGCCCGTGAGCCATGACTACTGAGCCTGTGCGTCTGGAGCCTGTGTTCTGCAACAAGAGAGGCCGCGACAGTGAGAGGCCCGTGCACTGCGATGAAAAGTGGCCCCCGCTTGCCACAACTAGAGAAAGAAGACTGCACAGAAATGAAGACCAAACACAGCCAAAAATAAATAAATTAATTAAAAAAAAAAAGATGTGGTACATATATACAATGGAATTACTCAGCCATAAAAAGGAACGAAATTGGGTCATTTGTAGAGACGTGGATGGATCCAGAGACTGTCATACAGAGTGAAGTAAGTCAGAAGGAGAAAAACAGATATCGTATCTTAACGTGTATATGGGGAACCTTGAAAAATAGTACAGATGAACCGGTTTGCAGGGCAGAAACTGAGACACAGATGTAGAGAACAAACGTATGGACACCAAGCGGGGAAAGCGGCAGGGGGGGTGGGGGGATGAATTGGGAGATTGGGAATGACATGTATACACTGATGTGTATGAAACGGATAACTAATAAGAACCTGCTGTATAAAAAAATAAATTTTAAAAAAAGTACTTTTAGAAGTTTGGATAATTTCCCAAAAACGTAGAGATAAACATTAAATAAAATCCATGCCCCCCAAAAAACAAAGAAAAAAAAAAGCTATATTGTGACTTCCCTGGCGGTGCAGTGGTTAGGAATCCGCCTGCCAATGCAGGGGACACGGGTTCAAGCCCTGGTCCGGGACGATCTCACTAAGCCCATGCACCACCACTACGGAGCCTGCGCTCTAGAGCCTGCGAGCCACAACTACTGAGCCTGCGTGCCACAACTACTGAAGCCCGCACGCCTAGATCCTGTGTTCTGCAACAAAGAGAAGCCACCACAAGGAGAAGCCCGTGTACCACAACAAAGAGTAGCCCCTGCTCGCTGCAACTAGAGAAAGCCCACGGGCAGCAACGAAGACCCAACGCAGCCCAAAATCAATCAATCAATTTATTTTTTAAAAACGCTATATTAATAAAGCCAGTTTGGTACTGGTATAAAGACAGGCATACAGATCGAAAGAACAAGAGAGGATCCACAAATAGACCTTCACAGATATGACCTATTCATTTTTGACAAAGATGTCTAGGTATTCCAATGAGGAAAGAATAGGTTTTTAACAAATGAAGTTGCAAAAATTGGGTGTTCATGTGAAAACAAACAAATAAATCTCCCCCAAATCTCAAACTTCATATTGTCTATAAAAATGAGCTCAAAATATATCTAAATGTTAAACTTAAAACAACAAAACTTCTAGAAGAAAAGAGGGGAATGTTTTTTGTGACACTGGGTTAGGCAAAGATTTCCTAGCATGCATTAAAAAAGCATGAAAAAAACTTGTAAATTTGACGACGTCAAAATTCTTTTAAAGTCTTGCTCCTCAAAAAGCATTGTTAGGAAAATGAAAAGGCAAGCCACAGACTGGGAGAAAATATTTACAAAACATGTATCTTCTAAAGGACTGGTAATTAGAATATTAAAATACACATAACAACAACAACAACAAAACCTCTTACAATGCCGTAAGACAAACATGCTTTTTCACATAGGCAAAAGATTTGAATAAACATTTCATCAAAGAAGATTATGAATGGTAAATAAATGCAGGAAAAGATGCTGAACACCGTTACTCATCAGGGAAAAGTAAATTAAAACCACAAGGAAATAACAGTCTACAGCCATTCAAATGGTTAAAATTAAAAACTGGTAATTCCAAGTGTTGCCAAAGATGGAGCAACTGAAACACTGGTAACATTGCTGGGAGAATGCAAAATAGTAAGTCACTTTAGAAAGCAGTTTAGCAGTTTCTTATAAAGTCAAACATATATTTATAGACAACATAGCAATCAATCCCACTGTGGTATTTACCACCCCAAAAATCAAAATATACCTTTACACAAAGACTTTTACTGGAATTTCACAGCAGCTTAATTCATGATAACCCCAAACTGAAAACAGCCCAGACTGTCATCAATGGGTAAATGGATAAACGAATTGTGATACATCATTCAATGCAACAGACTCAGAATCAGAAGGAATGAACTACAGATACAAACAACATGGACAAATCTCAAGATCACTATGTTAAATTAAAAGAAAAAAGCCATACAAAAAGACTACCTACTGTATGGTTCCATTTATATAATACCTTAGAAAAGGCGAAATTTATACAAGAAAGCGTATTAGTGATTAACAGGGACTGGAGGAACAGGCTGACTGCAAGGGGACAGGAGAGAACTGTAGGGGTGATGGAAATGTTCCTATCATGACTGTGGCAGTGACTACACAATTCAAACATTTGTCAAAACTCATCAAACTGTGAACTTAAATTGGTGAGTTTTATTGTATATAAATTATATCGCAGTAAAGCTGAAAAAATGTACCCCCAAAAGAGAAGTATAATACTACATTTCAGTTTTTACCACTCCCACACACCTTAACATTATAATCCTCTAGTTTCACTAACACGGAAACAGTCAGTGGATTCTAAACAATACAAGTAGGAGTATCCAAACAAATTACCAAGTAGTTGAATATTTATTATGCTCAAAGATGATTTTACTTAACGGTTTCTACAATATCATGTGTACCTACTGGTAAATTTCTGATCTTTGGTGAGAAGATACTAAACTATATTGGTGAGAAGGACCAACAGTTTTACTAAGTATGCTATGTGGGATAAGGTAGAAAGCTATGGGACATTCTGTCAAATTACAACTGTGTGACAAAGAAGAAATGCAAGGAATTAGGCTGCTTGCAAATAACCATGAAACAAAACACCAAATCATTCGCTCATTTCAGCTCTTTCACCTTTAGAGAGGAGAGGAGGTGGGGACCAGGGGCCATCAATGTTTCAATTCCTGATCTGTTACAAAATGATGCCCAAAATTTGAAAGTTATCTTGAATGGAAAAGAAAACCTCCAGCAGGTTCCCTGAGATTATGCAAAATATCCCCTTTCAAAATGCAATTTGAATGTGCCTAAGGAAGAAACCTCAAATTCAGTAATGTTAACAAACCCTATCCACAACTTTCAAAGAACTGAAACAGCAAATTTTCTTTAAAAACAAAAAAATCTTCCATTTAGAGAAGGATTTTCTTACTGTGAACTGCATCTCATTTGAAATGAGCCAAAGTTCACTTCCAGTGAAGTAAGTTTCTCTGTTAACAGGAAAAGCAAGAGTCCAGAATTGCTGTACTTTTGCTCCATGAATAGAGCAACAAATTTAAATAGGTAACAGAAATAAAAAAGCAGTTCCTTTAAACAGCAAAGAATGCCAAGCCGCTCTGCATTATCAGGACTTTGCTCTCTCCCCTTCCATGATCTTCAACACCTCTTCAGTCAACATTTTAGGAAACTTTGTTAAAATTCTTTATCTGAGAATGTTTTTCGTCACCTTTTCACACATCATTCCATAGCCAATAAGTAAACCGAACATTCTTGCCTTCAATATTTGAGGGACTAATACTCTACACTTTTCATGTAATTTTAGGCATTTGTGTGTTACAGAAAGTGAGTTATACATTTTGCAAAATAACATATAATGTAAGTAATCCATAAATATTTATTTAAAATAATGTATTATTTAACAAAAAAAATATTTAAGAGTATTACTTAAAATAATAAGTAAAATAATACTGAAAGAAATTAAAATTAAATCAAACCTCTAACTAAATACACTAATTTCTGAATAACAAGGATGAGAACGTATTAGTGGTGGGAGGCAATTCCCCATGGGTCTCCCCTTTTTCTGCATGTCTTGTGAGCAAAGGACACTGACTGTCCTTTTGTTCTAGACTACCTTTTCAAGAATGTCTATGTATCAAACAGCCTTGGAAGATAGAGATATTGCTTCTTTCTGAAGCAAAGGGCAGATGTGTTGAATCAGAGCAAACGTCAGGTAGGCTTACTGCCCAATGTAAAAATTCCGGTTTCCTAACGTTGGGGTTCCTCAGCTGTGACAGAGCATCTACCTGGGCCCCTCCGTATTGCTCCCGTGAGACTAGGGAAGCAAGAAGAACCAACGAGAAGCTAAGCTGATGTTCATGGTGCTTTCTGAATGATGAGTAATAAATTCATCTGTCTCTGACCCAGGAGTTCCATGACTTCAGCCAGCAGCCATGAAATTGTCAGGCTAACTTGGTACCTTACAAGCAGGGTAAAATCTCAGACCCATCACACTTTGACAAATTAGTCTATATTAAACAGTATTAAAACACTTAAACACAGTGGCAGCCAAAAATCTCTCAATATGATCACACCTATGTGGTGAAAAACTCTAATCTGATTCAATTTTTCACTGAGTGGTTATGCTTGAATAATGATAAAGAGACAACTAATATCCGTTTTGATTTTTCTATAGCTTCCTGAATTTTCTTTAATGACTGTGTTACTTTTTTAAAAATTTAATTTTTATAAACGTGGATAGTACAGAGTTCTCATACACAGGGTCTCACCAGTTTCTTCAATGTTACATAATCACAGTACATTTGTCAATACTAAGAAACCAACACTGGTACACTACTATTAATTAAATTACAGACTTTGGATTTCATTCATTTTTCCAATAATCTTCTTTACTGTTCCAGGATCCAATCCAGGACACCACATTGCATTGTGTGTGTGTAATTTTGCATTTTAAGACCTTTATTGAAATGTAATTCATATACTCTAAAACTCACCCATTTAACAGAGTTGTGTAAGCATCACCACTAATTAATTTTAGAATACTTTCATGGCACCAAAAAGAAACTGAGTAGCAGTCACACCCCACCCGAAACCCAGTTCTAGGCAATCAGTAATCTACTTTCTGTCTCTATGGATTTGTCTGCTCTGGACATTTCATATAAATGGAATTGTACATTATGAGGTCTTTGGTGACTGGCTTCTTTCACTTAGCAAGAGGCTTTCAAGGTTCATCCGTGTCTTAGCATGTATTAGTACTTAATCTTACTGCCAAATAATGTTCCACTGTATAGACATGCCCACATTTTATTTATTTATTCTTCAGCTGATGGACATTTGAGCTGTTTTCACTTGCTGGCTGTTATGAATAATCCTGTTGTTAATAACCATACACAAGTTTTTGGTGGACGTGTTTCATTTCTCTTGGGTATACATCTAGGAGTAGAATTGCTGTGTCATACGATAACTTTATGTTTAAAATTTTGAGGAACTGCCAGACTTCCAGAGTGGCTGTACCATTTGACATTCCCACTAGCAACATATGAGTGTTCTAATTTCTCCACACCCTTGCCAACACTTGTTACTGTTCTTGTCTGTGTTTTGGTTGTAGCCAAACTAGCAGGTATGAATGGTACCTCATATGAGTATATGAGATATACTTCCAACCTTCCGTTCTTTTAAAATGGAAAATATTTTTTAATCTATTGGTTACTTTCTAGGAAAGGAAGATTCTATAAAGACACAATGCTAAGCACCCTCAGATTTGTTTCCTTCCTTCTTTTATTAAAAAAAAAAGTACTAAATAGGGACTTCCCTGGCAGTCCAGTGGTTAAGACTTTGCCTTCCAATGCAGGGGATGTGGGTTTGATCCCTGGTCCAGGAGTTAAGATCCCACATGCCTTGTGCCCAAAGAAAACAAAACATAAAGCAGAAGCGATATTGTAACAAATTCAATAAAGGCTTAAAAAAAAAAAGTACTAAAACCTTCTGTGTATCAAAACATTGTGTCAAGCCTTAAAAGCAGAAGTAGTAAAAGAACTGAGTCCTCAAAGAACTCATAGTTTATGTGAGAGAGACATGGAAATGTTAAGTAAATAAGTGTTCCATAGCATTTTGCACACATCAGGCACTGAAATGTGTGCTGACTTGGACACGGTGTGCTGTGACCAACAGAAATGGGAATTAGAGTGAATGGGATACTCTAATGACAAACCATACTTGAAATGCTTTATACATTTCTACCCAGGTCACAAATGTGACATACAGACACTGGGCCAGAATAACAACTCTTCTCTTTCACTTCATACAAGGCATTGCACAATATATAGAGGGGGGAGGTCAGAGATTGCCACGCCCTTGTAGAGGCAGGAGAATTCAGAGAGATGAGTTTCACAGAAGTTAAGGAAGCAGAGGGCTGAAAAGAGAAGGTAGGTCCACAGTGCCAACTGCTGCTGAGAAGTCAAAACTGATAAATTTTTGAAAGGAAGTTACTGAACTGGGCAACTGTGAGGTTTGTGGTGAGTTTGGAAAGAACAATTTTAACAAGACAGGTGATACCAGAATTAAAACTGTAAAACATCTCCTTATATTTCTAAATTCATGGTACTTTAAAGTTTGCAAAGTATTGTCACCTAGATTTGACCTTTTTCCTGTCCCACAAGAAGGCACACTACCATTTTCAAGAAGAGGCCACACACTCACTGAGGCTAGATTTGGGGATGGTATAGTTGTGTGTGAACTATATTGTACTGGTAACTTTATCTGCTCAAAAGACTGTAAGCTTCTTGAGAACTGAATCCCATCTTTTATTCCACGGATCTCCCAATGAGTAGATGGTAGATGCTTAGCGAATAATCTTTGAATTCCTTATCATCAATGATTTTACAGAGAACTATAAGTTGGGAGAACCTTCAGGATTATCACTCTGCCTCCCTTTACTAGCTCCATTAAAGGGGGATGGGGGCACATCCCCCTTTAATAAGAGACTCGAAGGAGGTAACACAGCACTTAGAGACAGAGTGAGGACCCAGTTTTCCTCACTTCCAGTCCAGCGCTCTTTCCCCACCCCTGCAAATGTCTCTTCTTATTCTTAACTTTGTCTCAGAATTCAAATTTTGTTTAAACAATTTTTTAAAGCAATATGAAACTGGATTAAGTCTGGCAAATTGCATTTAACATCTCTGGAGAAGATTTGTTGGAAAATAGAGTCAACGTTCAATTTAGACCAAAATATTTAGAAAATAAAGTATTATCATAATGCAACAACTAAAATATGGAACTGTGGGTGCCGATATTCTGAACATTGAAATGCTGTAATTGAAAGAAATGTTTTTTGTTTGTTTTGGCTTTGTCTATTTCAAGGAGCCTGCATTTTCAATCACTAACAGTTAATTACCAATGATGTACTGAGAAGGCTCACTGTCTCTAAGTACACAAAAAGCTTCAGGAAATCTGGCAATGATGCAGTTCCAGTCGGTTCCTTCTTTGGAATTAGGACTCATTCACAAACACTGAAAGTAAAACCTATACTGAAAATTAGTAAATTTCAGGTAAATCAAAGACTTCCTCACCAGGAAAGGATGGGGAAATCTAGCATAACAAGTCTTCCTAGAACTATCTTGCTGATTCATTCACACGTTGGCCAGTCAGCTTTTGGGGAGTACTGTACCCACTTTAGGCAAGGAACAGTGTCAAGGTACAGCAATCGAAAGACGAATCATGATCCTGATGACAACTGGCACAATAGGTCCCACAGTTTTAAAGTATGAGGGACCTCTCTGTTCATTTAAAATGTCAAGGGTTACATCTGCCTCCACATCCCAGGATGACACACGTATAACCATATGGGTCTAAGGTTTATCAGACCCCGTGAAATAACTCCACAAACTGGGGACTACAGGTTGGGAAACAGACTAGTTTGTGAAATACAATAGGTAAACTAGTACCTGAAACCCAGAGAGGTAAGGAAGTCTCTAGTATAAAAAAAGATCATTTCTGGCTCAGAGATTTGGGAAAAGCTTATTAACAAAGCTGGTGGTATACGAGGTAAGCCCTACGGGGGGGGGG
>NW_020173946.1:79086-121230 GCF_003031525.2 Neophocaena asiaeorientalis asiaeorientalis
GGGGGGGGGGGCCTGGTGGGGAAGTGTGCCTAAAAGAGAGAGATGGTAAGGCAGGGCACTCCAGCCACGTGACAAAGAGGATGAGCAAACAGTCAGGACGCTTCAGAGTTGGAGTGCACAGCCTTTGGTGGCACAGACTCCTTCAAGAATCTGAGGGATGCCATGGACCCTTCCCAGAAACACACATGTATGTGTCCAGTCAGTGGTTCTGGAGCACAGCTTTACAACTCAGAGCAGAGACTTTTCCTTAGATGTTTTTGAGGAGCACGAAAAGCCCAAGAGTGTCCAGAAGTATAAACTGAGGAAAGAAGAATAATGGGAGATATGGCTTTGTTCTCTACCAGGGTGGACCCCTCTCCCCAATTTTATAAGCAAGGGAGTGAAAAAAAAATCAGTATTATACTAGGAAAATAACTGTAGGAATGTACAGATAAAATCGGACAGTGGGGAGGAAAGAAGCAGCATGGGACATCCAGGACACACAAGACCAGTCAAGAGGGGCCCAGACTGCTCTGGTCTGGAGACAGCGTGTGCCTGGACTGGGGACATGGCCTTTGGAGCACAGAAGAAGCAGCAGGTCAGCAAGCTGGTACAAAGGGCAGAACCCACAGAAATAAGAGAGAAAGAGGAACCAAAAATCCACAATTTAATAGACTTAGGAAATCCAGAGGAGATGATGATGGTGCCTTCTCTCTGACTGTGTTGAGTTTTAAGTGTTAAGATGTCTTCCAAATGGCTAAACAAAGTTATGGTTATTGAGAGGAAGGTTGGAACTGGCTTCATCTGTTCTTGAGTAAAAGGTGAAAAGAATGTGTAAGAGAGTAGAGGCAGAACACACCAAGAGAAAAGACACACTGAAGGCAGCATGCATGTTAGATAACACACATCTACAGATGAAGCAGCTTGGAAAGCTGGCTTCTTACAAACATAAACAGCATAAAATTGAGTGTGGATTAACAAAATGAAAATAAATCAAAACACAGTGAGCTACCACATCACACCCATCTTTGGATGGCTGTTATTACACACACACACACACACACACACACACACACACACCACCACCACCACCACCACCAACAACAACAACCACCTCCAGAAAATAACCAGTGTTGGTGAGAATGCAGAGAAACTGAAACCTTTGTGCATGTAAACTCCTGAGAATGTAAAATGGCACAGTCACTGTATAAAACAGTAAGGGGGTTCCTCCAAAACTTAAAACAGAATTACCTTATGATCCAGCAATTCCATTTCTGGGTTCACACCCAAAAGAAATGAAAGCAGGGACTCAAACAGATATTTGTACACCAACGTTCACAGCAGCAATATTCACAATAGACAAAAGGGGAAAACAACTCAAATGGCCATCAACAGATGAACGGATGAACGAAAGGTAGTACATACATGCAGTGGAATGTTATTCAGCCTTAAAATAAGGAGATAATTCTGACACATGCTACAACGTGGATAAACCCTGAAGACCTTATGCTAAGTGAAATAAGCCAGTCACAAAAAGGACAAATACTGTATGATTCCACTTATGTAAGATACCTAGAGTTGTCAAATTCATAGAGCCAAAACACAGAATAGTGGTTGCCAGGGACTGGGGGAAGGGAGAAATGAAGAGTTATTGTTTAACAGGTACAGAGTTTCAGTTCGCAAAGATGAAAAACTTCTGGAGGTGGACAGTGGTGATATAATAGCTGCACAACAATGTGAGTATAAGTAATGCCACTGAACTGTGGTAAATTTTATGTTCTGTATATTTTCCTGACCCCTCCCCCCTCAAAAAAAGGGAGTGTGCAGCAGTTAGAGAGAAGCGAGCTTGTTTAGAGAAAAGAAGCCGCACAGTCAGAAGGAGCATTGGTAATCTGGGCCAGATGCTACCAGTCATGGTCAATGCCATTAACCAGAAGACAAACTCCTTATGCACGGAGTGTGGAAAGAATGTCAAAACATGTATCAGCGTTTTCAACCACATCCTGTATACAGTAATAGCAACACCAAGCAGATCATATTCATGTGTGAAAAATACTGTGCTTATTATATATAAGTAAGCTGTTTAAGATATAAACTGGATTACAAAACATCTCTCCCACTTTTTGCCCAGTTTCAGAATCACTGATGTGACAGATAAATTTACCCTGGTCTTGGGGCTATTTTTCAACAACTCCCCTGTTTCTCACTCACACAATGAGATAACTTAAAGGCCACACACACTACGTTGCTCCACCTTAAACATTTTCAGAGTGCCTGCTATGGGCCAGAGAAAATGCCAGGCCCTGATTATATACATGCTAACACACCTCTTCTCATGTTAGTCTCTTTTCCAAAAGGTGACTTCTAAGACTCAGGTTTCTATATTACTGGATGATGACCTGGTTCTCTGTACTACCGACACTCTTCTTAGCCAGCTCTGAGACTAGGCTTGGAAGAAGATTCTGATCGCCAGCAGAATTAGGAGACAGACTAGAAAGAAACAGCAGTGTTGAGACTGCTAATAATTTGAGCTTAAGAGAAAAACAAAGATAATGATTAATAATAAGCCCCTTTATCCAGGTTTTGCCCTATGGAATCTTTGAATTATTAGCAAAATACAGGATTGGCAACTGATTGAATGGGTAGGAAACAGTTCAAAATGATTCTGCAATTTTGTTTATCAAGTAGTTGGAAATGAGGAAAACAGAGATTTTGCCATTAAATATTCACATCTTTTGGAGGAATAACTTACCAAAAACCACTTTCTGGCTCTGACTCCATTTATGATTCTGTAGCTAAAACACAAACTTAGTCCTTTGTCCACGTTATATCTCCATAACAACCAGACCACGGACACTACAAGTACTGAACATCCTAAGTCCTGGTGAGTTATAGTGCACATGGAACACGGGATAAGAGAAGTTAATTCAAAAGAAATGTCGACCCATCCTGGTAATTTTTCATTCCTGTCACGAAGCCTGGGATCCCTTGTGATTATCTAAACCACACCTAAGTTGCGTTCCCATCAGTCTGAAAATAGAGTTGTACATATTTTCAGTGGAGAGAGAACTCTTGTTTTTGGCAGTGTTTCTGCTACTGTTTATATCTGAACATCCTAATAATACAGCTCATGGTTACACCCAGCCTTCCCAGCCATTGCCTGTATTTACTTCCTCTGCAACTGTCTCAGGAGACCTAGCCAGAGTTACAAGGCTGGAACAAAAGGAAGCAAAAACCCCTCCATCCGGACATGGAAGCCAACACTTGAGTCCAAGTCTTTTCAGGGAATCTGAGTGTAACTGAGCAGACAGGCATAGTTGTCTTCAATCCTTAGCCTCCTTATGTCTTTTGTTTGAAGCAGCATGGAAGTGTCTTAAAACAAGTAAACGTTTTAAAGGATACGTATTTCTCTGGAAAATGACACTGGAGTTAAAGACAAACTACTCCTTCTGTGCTTTCACTGATGAGGTCAGGTGGCCTGCCCAAACATCAAGGATGGGGAGGGGGTCATCCTCCTCCGTGAACATTTTTATTCAATGCACGCAAAACATGGCTGCAAATCTTTTAACCATTCATCTGATACTCTGAATTACTAGTGACAAAGTAAGTTCTCAATAAATCATCAGTAACATGAAAAATCATGTTATCATTAGTAGGCAATGTTTTTCCAGGTACCCAAAGTAATAAAACTAGTAAAACAGAAATGGTCCCTGTACTAAAATCAGTTTAAGTCAGCAGTTAACCCTAGATTCCAACTCCCCTCTTTCTGGTATGCTAGTTTTGCAGTAAGTTCCTGATACTTGGTATCCTCATGTGTTAGGAGTGGTCTCTTACTCAATGCGCTCATGAGTTAGCTACTGAACCGCGTCAGACAAAGGGTCCTATCATTCACCAACTTGTGAGGTCAATACTAGCTTTTTGAAGGATGCTGAGGAAAATGGGCATGTTGATACCAAAGGGCCTCTGCCAAGAATTAAAATTCTTCCTTATCCCATTCTGTGCACATGATTCATAGTTACCAACCACTTACTGATCATTAGAGCCAGAAGGCATATATGCACTGGGGGAGAGGGGTAACCAATAAGGTGAGGAAGAGAAGTGTGTATGCGTGTACTGGGCTGGGGGATGGCGGCATGGGTGACCAAAGGATACTATCAACCTACACCTTATTATTTAGAAAAAAATTCAGAAAGGAGGTAAGATTTCAGAGGATGCTGGGGGCTGATGATGGGAAGCAAGAGCTGATCTGAGGATGAAGACCAGTGTGCCCAGCCTTAGGGAAATCCTAAGAGATGGCTTTGATGCAGAAAAGCTACCATGAAACTAACTGTACAGAACTGACAAAGGGAACAGATCAGAATGTGGAATAAGCCCAAGAAAGTATGGGTATATAAAAGAGGATCAGAATCTTGAAGTTAATCTACAGTGAATTATTCAGATGCCAATGGGAGGGACTGGAGTTGTAAATGTGTGATACCAAAGGGATAGGCTCACAATCTAAATTTTGTGATGACTGTCATACTTCATCTCTCTGTTCTTACCCCCGTCTCATCAGCACATTAAGTATAGTTTGCATAACATGAACAAATATTAAAAGATTAACTCATTCAATTAACAAAACTTACTGCCCATTTAGTACGAATGAGGGACACGGTTTAGATATAGTGAGTAGATGAAAAAATTACAAACTCCTTACTATAAAATAAAGCAATCTTCCACAGAAAAGGAGTGAGAAAATATACATGATCACTTGAGAACTGAAGTGGCATATACACCCAATATAATTATTTAAAAAAAAAAAAACCACTGGAGTGGCATGGACATATATACACTACCAAACGTAGAATAGATAGCTAGTGGGAAGCAGCCGCATAGCACAGGGAGATCAGCTCGGTGCTTTGTGACCACCTAGAGGGGTAGGATAGGGAGGGTGGGAGGGAGACGCAAGAGGGAAGAGATATGGGAACATATGTATAACTGATTCACTTTGTTATAAAGCAGAAACTAACACACCACTGTAAAGCAATTATACTCAAAAACACTGATTAAAGACACACATTCAAAATGGAAGATAACTGGAGACCACTTCTGAATGACTAAAAGTCTTCTAAAAATTGTGTGGCAAAATGAATTTAGATGAGATCATGCACCTGTCCAAAGTATTGTAGAACGAATTCCTGCACTGGGGAAAAAAGTGCTTGTGATAACTTCTAAGACTTCTTCTGATAGAAAAATTAGATTCTTAAAAATACATATATATATAAATAAAAATTGATATACATATTCATGTAATAAGAGGAACTGGTTGACTCAAGAGACCTAGGGTAGCAAGAAAAAAACATGAACTTTGAAAACAATCAGATCTGGGGTTGCATCCTATTACCTACTATGTGTGAGCTGTGAAAACTTTGGAAAATTACTGACTCTGGAAAATTACATGTGGAATCTGTTTTTCCACATGTAAAATGAGACAAATACTAGGAATGATGTAAAAATTAAATGCCTGTATCTCATACCCATCCACTTATTACCACTTCAGACCACAAAGCCATTTCAACATGCCTGGACTACCATAATGGCAGCCTAAGTGACTCCCACATGCCGGAATGATCTAAACAAATAGAGAAGTAACATATCTAAGCAAAGCAAACTCCTCACCATGGCTGTCAAGGCCCAGCCCTCCCAGGGCCTGCTTATGACTCCACCCCGCTTGCTCAGTATTTTCTCATCACAATGGCCCTGCCCATTCTTCCCTACCTCAGGGCCTCTGTATCTGCCGTTCCTTCTTTCTGGAACGCCTTCCCTTGGTATATAGCTCCAGCATCTCTTTATCCTCTGGAGAACAGTTTTTTAAATGTCAGCACCTCAGAAAGATCTTCTATCTGAAATACGATTCCCATTATTCCCACAGAACACACTGTTTATTTCTATCAAATCGCTAACAGTAATTTGTACTTTTTGTTTCTCTATTTACTGCCTGTCTTTAAGCAATACGAGGACTTTAAAGACCCGTGTGCCCCTTGGACCTAGCACGTCTGACATCAAACAGGTCATTAATATAGTTTTCATGTAGAGCTCTCAGTGATGTCACCTTCTCTGTCTCCAAAGCAAAGAATCAGAACCAAACTCACCCGTCTCATTTCCAACTGAAAATAGCGTATTTTCAGGACTCTTTGTGTTTACTTATTTGTAATAAATGCTTACTTTCTGAGAACTGAAAATCTTTCATTGCATAAGGGCCGTATGGTGCAAAAAAATAATACAAACACAGGTACATCTAAAAAACACCTAATTATGTCCTTTATTAGCTGTGGCCTTGTGGAAAAAAAATCACATCACTCAAGTCCTTTACGTTCCTCACCCTGGCTCAGGAGAGTCCTCAATCTCTTCATATGAAGGGGCGGGGGAACCGCTGCTGCCTGACCAGTCAGTCTCAAACAAAATAACATACATAAAAGTGTTTTGTTAAAACTGTAAAACAGCATCTACGAGGCCAATAAGCCTGTGCTACTTTAGCCCCATTCCTGAGGGCTTTCATGCCCCATGAGAGTGAAGAGCACTGAACATTTTAGCACTATTTTAAATGTACCACACTCCTTGTGATACTCAGATTGAGATTTTCTATCCTCCCTCCCCTCTTTTCCTTCTTTCTTTTTCCCCCAGACAGGTAAAATCATAAAGAGTCAAGCATATAAAGGTTCTAAAAACTAGTCTCTCCCAAACATGAGGGTCAAAAATTTTAAAACATCACTGTGATTTCACAGCAGAAATCACATTTCAGAGAAACTAAAATGAATAATATCTCAGATCAAGTTCAAAATGCCAAGTTGCCCACTGCTCTCAGCCTCGGCCTGGCATATCAAACCACCACCTGACAGCGATCATGGAGGGACAGACGCCACTCCCTCCACAGTCACAACTCCTCCACTTAGCCCCTCGTCCAGCATGGTAGTGTTATTTCACTGACTTCTGTGTCTAGCCTTCTGAGCCATTTCTTGGCCTCAATGGACCAATGAAAAGAATTAAGGAGTCTCAAGTAATACACTGAATTGATAAATCAGTACAAGAGCTCCACTATTTCCCTGACCAGGGCGATACATTACTACTTTGCCTGGACTCCCCTGGCTCCACACCTTCACACGTTCAGGTACTGAGGTTTTTTTGGCAACTGTGAAGCACTTGCTTGGCTTCCAATTTCCCCTGCCTTTGCCAGAAAATTGCTAAACTTCCAAAAAGTGCTCCTTGAGTCGTCCAACATTCCCAGACTCCCATCTTATGCCTGGAGGAGTCCTTGCTAATTTTAGATTCAAGGATGCCTCTGTGAGCAATCAGCCATCCAGAGTCTCCGCCCCCATCCTGCTTAGACACCCAGCATCACTACCGGGAGAAAACAAACAAATACAGCTATTAACATTCAAAGGCTAGACCTGAAAAGCAGTCAAACAAAGCCAAAGGGGCCACTCTGCCACTTTAATAAACAGACTGACCGGAGATCCTTCCAAAGGAAATAAGTACTGTCTATCTTTCCCCTCAGAGCTGTGAGGAGAGACGGCAGAAACAACAGATAGAAAAGACTCGGGCAAAAGACAAAGAGACAGAGGCAGAAGGAGAGAGACTGACAGAGAAAGATACCCGCCCCCCCAGATGGGGGCCTGGGGTTGGGAGGAGAGGGGTGGGGATGACAGGGACAGAGGGACACAGACATCTGAGGAAAGGGCAACTCAAGGTGAATTTCTCCGTCTGTGATTTTCAAATGTATGAGGTTCTCCTGAGCATAAGAATCCATTTTAAAGCAAGTAAAATGACACTGAAACAGTAAGTGGCTCAATGCTGATTCTGAAGTCCCCACTGTTTCTGTTCAGATATTCTGCTAAGAACCTTAAAATCACCAACCCAACCCAACACTCCCCACTGTTCACACACGCACACTTCTCAGCCATTCTCCCAATACAGGGGGGCCAGGGAATCCAGCTACTGGATTCAGAGACGGAAGAGCCTGAGAGCTTTGGAGTGGATGGAGTGTGGCCCCTTACCTTCAGCAACACCACGTCCACAGTCCTGTCCACCTTGGAGATGTCACATAGGCTGTAGCGCCTCTTGTGCCGTTCATACATTTTGTCCAAATGCAGAAGAGAGGAAGTAAGATGCAGGAGACGTACCCACTGTCAACCTGGGGGAGCACCGCGCTCCCGCAAGTCCAGAGCTCCAAATTTCTTACCGTGAGCTGGAGGGGATTTATGACTTCCAGACTTCTCTATGTAGAAAAGCCTCAAAGGGTCAAAAAATGAATTAAAGAAAACCAAGCAGAATCCCAATTCCTTGAACGGACTGAGAACTTCCTGGCCAACTTCAGAGCACTGGGATGATGAATTTACAATTCATAATATGAACAATAAATGCTTCCAGATGCTATACCTTAGGCAGATCTTGACCGAAAGAGAAGCACACACCATTTCCATCACTGGCGATAACTCCAGTGGAAAAATTAAGAATTAACCGGCTACACATAACGGCTGACGCATGTGGTGGAGTAGCCCAAAGCAGGCAATAAAAATCCAGTATGTACTTTGTCAGGAAAAAAGAAAGAGTGAAGAAGGGAAGACAACTCTAATTTGAAGGGATGATAGGAAAAAACTCTCTCATTAAATCCTCTTCTTGCTTATAAAACAAAGACAAGGAAAATCAATTTTTCCTTTACAGGAAAAAAAAAAAAGTTGAAGCTCTGAGATTCTGTTCAAAGTAAAGAGTCTTTAGTCAGCCTCTTGCTCGCCAGGCGGTAGGGCTTGCTTCTGATTTCAGCTGAAAATATCTAATGACAGCAGAGCGAAAGGAGGGAAAAAAAAAAAAAAGACCACTCCTCCCTTCTTGCTCCCTCCCTTCTTGGGCGCTGGCCCTTCCCTACCCCAGACCCCTCACCCCTTTTCCCTGCCTCTCAGGAACGTCACTACTTGCCCTTTCAGCCCTGCACCAGCAGCTTCGGTGGCTTGAAAACCTAATGGCAGTGGTGGGAACGTGATTCATCCACAGACGAAGAAGGGAAAAACAAGGCTTCCTTTTCCAACCCGTTTCCTCCTCCTCCCCTTTCTCCTCCTCACGCTGTTCCCTATGAAAAAGGCTCTGTCAGGCATTTCCAGATGTACCCCAAGCGCTCTGATGTCAGGGGAGGTATGGTAATAAAGGGAGGGGGTGTCATCCTAAACACCACAGGCAAGTTCAACACACTTATCTGTTCCACGAAATTGGGGAAATTGAAACTACACAAGGCAGACACTGCATCTCCCTGGCAAACGCAAGTCAGTGATTTAATATGAGAAAAATGCTAGCCGGTATTTCAGAGCTAAGTTTCCAGGATCCAGAAGGGGTTCCAGAAGTGACTGACAAGGCTTAGAAATCATCAAGAGGTCAGCTTTTTTTTCTTGGCGGAGAGGAAGGGAGGGATGGGGAGGTGGTAGGAGCAGCACTTTAAAGAAAATTTTAGAGGAAAGGAGTAGAATGACAGGCACGTGCGTCAGTACATTGTGTGGCTAAGAAGAGTCACCTGGCTGGGACTTCTTCCCCCCTTGAAAGCCACCACTCACATTAATTGAGCCCAGAGTGTGGCTCTACCACTGTGCGCCCGCTCTCTTACTATCCAAGAGCCCTCCAGCCCCACCCTAGCCAAGATTCTCAGGGGCAGACCTGTTCTAGAATTCATTTTCTTACCTGGGTCATACATGATCTGGGAGGGAAAGGAGGAGAAGGAACTGAGGGGGACAAAAAGGGAAGAGTGGAGAAAGGAAAACTCCAAAGATGTTCTCCTTCTAGGAGCATTAGGCAGCTGGCATTTTCCTCAAGTGGCCAGAGGAGTCCTTGGCTAGAGTGTGAATGAGGGGACTCAGACATCACAAGTGGAAGGAAAAAAGAGATTTAATACTTAAATTTCTGTCAATATCACAAACAGAGCTGGTGAAGAGGCTTCCCAGGAGCTATGAAAGGGGTAGAGAAGGTCTGATGAGTCACCATCTCCTCTGGCCAGGCATTCAAGTAGCTAACCAGCTCAAAGGAGAGCAAGGCAGCGAATCCTGCTAGTACACATCTCCCCCTCTACCTAACACACCGCAGCCGCTGAGCCCAGTCCCACGCTGTTCCATCCACCGCAGGGAGGTAGACAGCCCCTCCCCTTCCCCACACGCCCTCGGTGAGCCTAGCTCTGTGATGCTACCAACGTGGACAGTGAACCAGATGTTGCTTTTCATTAGAGTGATGATGGGAAACAGTAGAAACAGATGATTAGAGAGAGATTAGAAAGTTGTAAATAAAATTCTAGCTCAGGCTTACCAAAAGGGTGGGAACCTGTCCGGGGATTTACAACTACTCTGAAACTATGTGGTCTAGGGCACAAATCGTAAGGATAGTTTATTATCTTTTCTGTATGAACTTTCACCAAGCAATAATTTAGAACTCTCCTTCCTCCCCATATAAACACAAAGCTGCCACCCCTCTGTCCTCAGTATGGTTTATTCCTCACTGCTGCTCCCTTCTGTTTTAATTAGAATCAAATGTTTCCTGCTTCCAAGGTTTCCAGGCATCTCCCTAAGGATCACAGATGCTTTAATCACCACGGAGCCTTTCTATTCCCAACCTCGTGTAACTCCTGACTTAAATAATCTATATTGATTTAACAGATATTTTGTGCCTTGCAGCAAAGGCAAACAAAAGAAACGAAGAACAAGGTCTCTGTCCTCAAGAAGTTTATATAATTAGAAACCTCTTTCAAAGTTATACTATTGTCTGAAATGGCCGAGATTACTGTTTTGAGACAAACAGATTAATTTCTGTATTTTGGATGATCTGCTGGCTTTGTGCTACAGGCTGGAAATCGAGACTTCCTACTTTTTCTGTACACATAAACATATTAAAAGGATTTGGAATTGTCCTCGAGTATTCTGTTCCTTCTTGGAGAACAAATTCTCTGGGTAGGGAGCACATACTCTGGGTGGGGGAAGAGTCTGTTTTGCTTTCCCCTCTGGACTTGTTCAGCACTCTCCACAGAAGGCTGAGTCTACAGTCCAGTGCTTTTGCTGCTGATGTGACAATCCCAAGTTTTTATCAAAAACATCTGGAACCACTGAACAGTTACTCTGTTAGGATTTTGAAACACAGAAACCAATCATTTTACATCCAAACCATAGAGCTGATACCTATGAATTTTCACTTTAAGAATATTCTCCTTTTCTTTAATTTTGGGAACTTGTAGTAAAATATGTTTATTATTTACAACCTCTTACAATAGTAATTATTCACAAGATTAATTATATCTCCCTTCTTCCTGTGTCCTCCATCCCACTCTCCAGCCACAACAAGGAGCCCTACATTCTTCAATAGAAGCTTCAAGTGCTTAAAGTCTGTTCATACCACAGGCCCAACATATATTCTTAAGGATTCCAGGAAATGAAGTATAAAAATATTTTATGCATTTGAAGTTAACTAGAGCATTTCTGTTCATGAATTAAATTTTCCCTTGATATTTAACTCTTAAGGTCTAACCCTTACCCAAATTATTTCAGCATTCTTATGGGTCAACTCTACTTGGCTCCTTTTGTTTCAGTTAAGGCAGAACCCTATCTAAAGTCTCACAGCAAGGTTTCTGAATTAGGACACCACTTAGTGGGTATATGAAAGAGCCAAACAGCAAGCACTGGGGCAGGGAGAGGGGTGTCTACTGCTACTAAAACATTTGTCCTGTACCCCAAAGTGAACATAAAGTAGTAGCATGTCACTGGCTAAAAGACCCACCAATGATCAGTTTTGTCTCTGCAAGGAGCACAAGGTGAACATCAAAGGTTCTTTCCATTCCTAAGTGTGCCACTATCTCACTGAGCATCCTGGGATAATTAGTTTGACTCTTGGACCTGCGTTTCCAGAACTGGAAAATGAGAAGGGCTGGACACTAGATCGTATCTGAAGTTCCTTCTTGATCGGACATGGTCAGTCTGAGACTAACAAATCTTTATCACTTGCCATATAGCTCACAGGATGTGGGAAGAGGCAGAGGAAAAAGAAAAAGGGATTGAGAAATTCTCTCAAAATCTGTTGTAGAAAACGTAGTATATTTTTGCTTAATTATATTTTCCACTTCCACTTTTCATGTGAAATGAAAAGGAAGGAAACATCTACCACAGTCAACAATTCTCATTAACCTATGATTTCACTAACTTAAAAAATACTGAGTCATCCAGAGCTACACATTTGTTGGTAGCAAAGTTTACTAAAATATAGATAAAACATTGTATTATTTTTATTATTATAGCCTCCATGTGAGCAACTCCAGTCTGCTTAAAATAACAGTCTGCTCCAAATAAGATGTTTGAGTAATTGAGAGAAGACGGGAATTATTTACAACAGCTGCATTGTTTCCAGCGAAGATTTCCTTTTTCATTTCAATTTAGGTGTTTAAGCACTACTGGTCCAGGAGAGGGAGGCCTAGGGCCCCCACTCCCCTGGCTTTTCTTCCACTCCCAGATTTGGAGGTTCCAAGAAGGTTAAAAGAATAAAGGAGAAGGGGAAGGCCTAAAGGGCAAGCAACCGGTCAACCAGCAATTCTCCTCAAACTACCATCTGGCAGCAGTAGGCAGCTCCTCTGCTTTAACCCTTTCTTGACTTCTTCAAGAAGAAACCTTAACACAATTTAGCTGGTAGCAGCAGGTTGTTTGACAACAATAACATTAGCAAAAAGTAATTAAGATGGAAGTAAGACAAGACAAAGCTTTAAAAATGTCTCTTCACCAACCTGTGCTCCTCACAGGAAACAGGTCTCGTGGAACAAGCACACAAATGTTAAATTTTACTAAAATTACCAACAACTTGGTGAAATAAAAGGCAGGAGGAGGGGAGAAAGGGAGAAAGCCGAATCAGAATTCATCTGGAAAAGTGGTGATAGGATAGTTTAACCTCTAGGACAGGTCTTCTGGGGCAAGATTTATTAATAACAACATTCACTGAGTGCTTCCTGTATGCCATGTGCTTCCACATGTACAATTTCACTTATTCCTCATAAAAAGCTACAGGATGAAACATCACTGTCTACAGATGCAGAAAAGTCGCACTCAGATAAGTCAGTTGTATCAGGTCACACAGCTAATAAAATGAGTCTGCATTAAACTCGGTTCTGTAAATCTTTTTTTCCATATGCGTCTTATTTTGCCTTGAGTAATCCCCTAAACTGAAAGAAATGAAACTATCATGGAGAAAACGTAAGTTAAAATTTGAGGAAAGAAAACTTAGAATTCGTTACTCGTATTATTGGCATTCTTACATTTGATTTTATACAAATGCCAAAGGATAGAAAAAGATTTTATTTTTTCAATAAAAATGACAAATGGTTCCTAATTTTAGAAAGTACAGGTAGAAAAGTGTGTCATTGCATTCAACAGACTCAACTTCTTTGCCAACATTTTAATACTTGATATTTAATTTTTTTAATAGCTTCTCACTATTGGTAATATGTTATAATAATCAGAATGAACACATCCAGCATAGAGACTAAAAGATTTCTGGATACTGACAACTGTTCTCTAGGTCTCCTTTAGAATGAATGGGTGTACTGTTCCCAGTTCTCCTCTTGGGAACAAACATTAGTTACTTCTTATGGCAGCATTTCAAACATCTGAAGATACTTATTACGACTCGCTACCCTCCTCAAAGCTTCTCTTCTGGATCATGGTTCCCACAACTGTTCCTCATGCCACAGGGTACCCGACTGAGGGCTCTCAGTTAGTCGGTGTCCTTCTTGTGATGCGAACACCAAAACAAAACCCTCTGGTGTTGAGTACACTGGGATGATTAAGATCCAACTGGCTTTCTTAACATGAATACCACACAATTAGAAGTATATAAGCTTGTGGTGAAGTAAGTCACTTCTCATATCTTCTCTTAGTTGGACGTGTCAAAACAGGTCTCCTCCATACTATAATCTTGTGATTTTATTGTAAAACTCACTTTACATCTTTCCTTGTTTAAAGTGTACTAGATAATTTGTAAATATTTAATTTTTTAGGTTGAATTTTCAGTTTCCCAAGGAATGTGGCTTTAAAATACATTAGTATTTTAAAAACCTAGACTGCTTAAGGATGCTAAAAAGGGCAAATTTACTATCGGTAACAATTTAAACAACCAAGAAGTTTTACATGGAAAATCCATAATACTGTTGTGATTGTAAACTACAACTTCTCATGTGTCACTGTCCTGAATCTTCAACAAGCTTTTCAGTAAATGAAATTCGTTCAATCATTAGACAAATATTCATTGAACACCTGTTTTTGGCACTGAGAATATAACAGAGAACCAGACAGACATTAAATAGTTACAATAGTGTGTGTGAGAAGTGCCAGAAGAGAGGAATCACAAGATCACTACAAGAACATCTTCCTGTAGATGTAACATAAACATCTGTGTCTGGAGCTCGGGAGAACAGCTGCGGCTGGGCACACCAATTTGGAAGTCAACACACAGCTGTGGCATCGAGGAAACAGAAAGAAAGAATGGTAAACAGTGCCAAATGTTGTGAAAAAGTCAAGCCAATAAGAGATCTGGGTTTTGGTATGTAAATGTTTCATGGACCTTGCTTGGTGAGGGCAAGTTCTGGTGCAGTAGTAGAGTGATGAAAGCTGAATTTCAATATTCTACCATTTCACAGGGGAAAATTTAAGTTCTGCCTGTACACTTCGTTCGCTTTTTCCAGTTTTCTTAAGACATTTTACCCTTCAAAGTGCCTTAGTGAATCATAAAAATATGGTTGCTACAGGATGGCTAACCTGGAAATAAACACTTTAGTGTGTAAAAAACTTTCTGAGGGGCTTCCCTGGTGGCACAGTGGTTGAGAGTCCGCCTGCTGATGCAGGGGTCACGGGTTCGTGCCCTGGTCCGGGAAGATCCCACATGCCGCGGAGCGGCTGGGCCCGTGGGCCGTGGCCGCTGAGCCTGCGCGTCCGGAGCCTGTGCTCCGCAACGGGAGAGGCCACAACAGTGAGAGGCCCGCGTACCGCAAAAAAAAAAAAAACTTTCTGAGAAGTAAATGAAGCATTAACAGAGAAAAAGGACCATTAACACAAAGTGAGTTCTATGCCCGTTCTTTCAATTCTTTCCAAGAGATCCTGTCACAGAGACCAAAAGAGAACACTTGAGTGCACACACTGCATCTTCGTCAGGAATGTGAACAAAGGTTTCATAATAGCTAGAGCAGGGAAGCAGGGCAGACAGTGTTTTGGCGAGGAAATGGAAACAGAAGGAACAGCCAACAAGTAAGAAACTCCCTTTCCACATGAACATCTATGGAAATAAGAACAAACCTCACTCTATAAAACAAAGGCAATGAGGTCAGGGAAACAACACTGACAATTATGGATGAGAATTTCCTCATGGGAGTCTGTCATCACCAGCATGTCATGGCCAACTAGTAGCCAACTAGCTAATATTAGCCAAATTTATTTATCTGTTCAACAATATTTAAATCTCTGCCGAAGCTATGGTGCTCTGTGAGGTGCTATGAGAGATATGAAGATGGATGAGGCATTTCATCCATCAAGGAAACATAGCAGGGGCAATGGTATGAAACGTAAGGCGGCATGGGTAGTACAAATGAAATGTAGGGTTTCAGCAAGGAATAAAGGTCTCTGACTAAACTGACTAGGCAGAAAGTTTCATGAAGGTGGTGGTTTAACATAAAGGGACAGAAAGAGAGAAAATGGGAGGGAGGAGGCAGGCATCCCAAATGAAGACTGTGAGAGAAGGTGCAGACGTTGATGCGCAACAGGGAGGACAGAGGACGAGCGAGCCGTCTACTACCTGCGTCAGATTCCTGTGAGAGCAGTGCTATGGCCCTGGCCTGGAAAAGCATTCACAGGCTAGATTATGGAAGCATATGATGCCGTGCTAAAAAGTTCAGACTCTATTCAGAGGCAACAGGGAGCCATCGAAGATGTGCCAGCACAGAAGCGGTATGATTTGTGCTGTAATTCAGAAAGGCTGTACAAGTCTCTAGCCTCATCAAGTCTAATCTCCCTTGTCTGGATATCATACTATGTCATGATCCTTATCCAACCTCATTTGCTGTCACTCCTCAAGATATGTAAACGGATGATCTCTCAAGGTTCCACAATTAGGATATGGGCTTCTTCCTACCTCAGTAACCCTGGCTCTTAGGACAATCGTGGTTTCCGGAATTCCCTACCGCGTCTCTTCCACCTTAACCACAATCTATCCTTCAAACCCCACTTTTCTAGTTAGGCTCTCTGCCTGCTCTAACTCTCCTTCTAACGCTGTACTGTGAACTAAGGTGGTCCTTAGACTCTGCCGCACTGACCTTACAGTGCTCTGTCCTGTGTTCTTCCTTGTCGCTGCTGCTGCCGCATGTTAGTCTTACTCTAAGTAGAATGGCGACTTCCTTAAAGGCAACAGGTACTTTTTAAATCTCTCCCAGAGTGCCAAAAA
Organism: Neophocaena asiaeorientalis asiaeorientalis; assembly: GCF_003031525.2. NCBI lineage: Eukaryota > Metazoa > Chordata > Mammalia > Artiodactyla > Phocoenidae > Neophocaena > Neophocaena asiaeorientalis. The sequence continues at coordinate 95,533 of NW_020173946.1, forward strand.
CAGTACTAGACATACAAAGGCTGGCTGAGTTACTGATGATGCATTTGTTCCTTACCACAATCATAATCCTAAGACTTTTCAAAAGGCCAACCAGATTCAGTTATTACAGGAGAGAAAAAGTGTTTGTCACTGTTAACCATACACAAAAGGTGAGTAGTCTAAAAGAGGTTCTAGATTTAAAGGATAAAAATCCCGGCCAGACATGAAAACTTGTGTTTAAAATAACCATATCCTTAGGAAAAATTTGAATCTCACATAAAATGAGAATGTGCTACTTTCCTCACCCGACTTATTCTTCACTTCACAGCAAAAAGAACAGCTCTAGCACAGTCAGTCAGTCAGACAAGCCAAAAAATGACTCAATTTCCCATGGAAGACATCCCTCATCCCTCCCAGGCAAACACATGCCAGTACAGTCAAGCCTTCCCAAAAAATGAAGAGGTATAACTTGCTCTTTATATCAACTGTCCAAAAGACAAAACAAAGGGAAAAGAGAAAAATCCTTCAAGAAGAAAACCTACTTTTTAACACTACTGTCAGGAGATAAAAATAATAAAAACATATAGTATTTTTTTTTTTTTAATTTTTGACTGCACCATGAGGCATGTGGGATCTTAGCTCCCCAACCAGGGACTGAACCCTCGTCCCCTGCATTGGAAGGCAGAGTCTTAACCACTGGACTGCCAGGGACGTCCCAAGACATATAGTATTGATAAAAGAAAAATGTTGCTATGAGGAATAAAGGAATGAATACACATAAAGTATTTTGTATAATGCCTGTGGCATGAGTATTATATAAGTATTAGTTGCTATGTTTTATTTTACTATCATCGCTACATCTTTGCCTTATTTTTTAAAGAGGTATTTAAGTCAGCCTACAAGGGAGCATATAAGAAAAAAACAAGTAACTGAAAATTCTGACTTAAGATACAGCTGAAAGAAGAAAACACCTCTGCTTTGATTCAGACCACCATGCTCCCTCTGAAAATATTTTGTATCATGAGACAGGAAAGAAGACAGAGGGAAAAGTTAGGTTCTCTTTCCTCTGATAAGTGGAGAAGGTAGGTAGCTGCCCCAGAAGCTAAGACTAAAGGAGCTACTATGCATCCGAATGCCAAGCTGTTTTATACAGAAACAGTTCTTTAAAATTTAAGGTCAAGATAGGACTGGGAATTCAAATGGAAGAGTTAGCCTTGGGGAAAAAAAAAAGAAAAAAAGCCTCTTTATCTGAAGCAAAGGGAAAGAAGTAAAAGACAGATATTTATAGATTTTTTTCCTGGCCAATCCCCAAGTGCCTAATTTGGATGGAACTCAAAGTGTCCCTGAACAGTCCCCACCCAGTGTCACCATCGGGACAGACAGCATGTGGCTCCTGGAGGTGACTCTGGGAGGAAAGCCTAGCACCATGCCAGCCTCTCGGGTCTCTCCTCTCACCTCTCCTTGGAAAACTCTTCCACTGCAGTCACACGAGTCAACTTACTGTGTTCAGATTAGCTGTGACATCTGGCTGCCTCCATGTCCTGGACCCTGCCCTCCTGTTCCCCACAGAAGCAAAACCGGTCAAGTCTTTAAGACCCCTTCAAATGCCATCACATCCTGATACCTCCACTTAACACCTCAGTCAAAAAACTGGCCTGTTGGGACTTCCCTGGAGGTCCAGTGGGTAAGACTCCATGCTCCCAATGCAGGGGGCCCGGGTTCAATCCCTGGTCGGGGACCTAGATCCCACCTGCATGCCGCACCTAAGAGTCTGCATGCTGCAACTAAAAGATCCCGCATGCCGCAACAAAGACCCAGTGCAGCCAAAATAAATAAATAATTTTTTTTTAAATGTGATTCTGTATTAAAAAACAAGAACAACAAAAAAAACTGGCCCTGTCCTTCCTCCAACTCTATTAGAACTGCGTTAGCACTCCTATCACACTTAAATCACAGATTATCAGAGTTATCTGGGTACCTGTTGTACAAGTCTCTTGGACTGAGACATCTGTTTCTTTGGCTTTCCTATAGGTTCTGGGGCTTGTTTAGCATTCAACAAATGGTTCCTATGTGAATGAATAAATATCCATCTCTTTGTCTGAAGAGGAACTTTCAGGCAAGGTAACCTATTCTCAGGAGTAGATCAAACTGGTGCAGGCAACCTAGATTCAGAAGCTCCTTTATTCATAAACGTATATAACCCCTGGATTTTTGATACGGAGACACACACTAGAGAAAAGGGATCTACTCGCTCACCACAAACAAATGGCATGAGTTAGACCTTATCAACAAATGGGACATGTCAGAACTTAATCAGCAAGTAAAAGAACAGAATTCTCTCCCTACCCTGAATTTTTTTTTTTTTAAATAAAAATTGCAGTTTGGGTGGGCTCTATAAGATTATACATGCTGGAGATCTGTCTGACTAAATACATACTAATTTTGGGGTTACTATTTTATTTGTTCATAATTTTTTTTTTTTTTTTTTTGCGATACGCGGGTCTCTCACTGTTGTGGCCTCTCCCGTTGCAGAGCACAGGCTCCGGACACGCAGGCTCAGTGGCCATGGCTCACGGGCCCAGCCGCTCCACGGCACGTGGGATCCTCCCAGACCAGGGCACAAACCCGTGTCCCCTGCATCGGCAGGCAGACTCTCAACCACTGCGCCACCAGGGAAGCCCCTATTTGTTCATAATTTTTAACCAACTGATATCCCAGTACCTTCCTAAATATGCCTATGTCTCTTTTCAAAAGTAATGTGAATGTTTTTAATATAAACCCTGAAGAGAGAAAAAAACTGTTCCCCTCGAAACTTAAAAATATACATACTCTGCACACAACGGTCAATTCAGGACCAAGTTTCATGGACGCATTTTGATAATTTCTCCAAAAATATGTGTGTGCATATGTATGTATGTTTAATGGCTCAGAAGATTGCACAGCACTGACTGGCTGTGCACTATGTCAAGGACAGTACATCTAACAAACCAGGGAATCCATGAAGATAGTGTAAGTAACTGGTAAGAGCATAAAGTATTATGAGGGTCACCCCCTGAGTCCCCAGCACTGAGCAGGAAGGACACAGAAAAGGCCTTGCTCTGTCCCTGCAACTTGCCATCTATAAGATTATTATTAATACTTCTCTTTTGCTTCCCTGTGAGGATGTGATAATAATATTAGTAGTCTTCAAAAGAGCACAGTATTACAGTATTATTTAATATGGCTTACTGTTACTATCTTTCTTTCATACAAGTAGAGTTTTCCTGGGTCTGAATTCTAATGGCTCTATGCCTCTAAACCTTTTACCGATAAACCCAAAGTAGCTTTGACCTATTCTGTGTCACTACAAAGGCAACTCTCCAAATTCTACATAGAGGTTCAATCCCAAATAGTCATACTAATGGGTAATCAATGAGGAACTTCCTTTTCTCCACCTAGTTTTTAGTTGCAACTCCTGCCATATTGATTAAACCATTTTTAAGCTGAACTAACAAAATGTAAAAGCCTCCAATATATTTGCCATGAAAATAGGACATAGAATTTTAAAAGAAAGGGAACTACTAAAGGTTATCAGTGCCCTAAGGAGAGAAATTGATAAATGAAGTATACTCTTAGGTAAAGTCCACTGAAGTTGTACCTACAAGAAAACTGTCAATTAACTAGAAATCTGCCTTACCAAAGTTCTTCCTGTGTTTCTTTTTCTTTCAAGATACCCACCAGGCATCCTACATTGTAAATGCCCATCGTGTGTGAGACACCGTGGCAGGTCCCTGCCCACGAAACATGGCTAAGGCAGCGCCCCTATCAGGAGGGGCAGTACTGCGCAGGCCTCACAGTTCCCAGCACAGTTCCACCACCCAATGCAGTAGAGAGGGTAAAGATGGTGAGAGAAGGGTATGCAGGAGGCCTGAGAGAGTGAGGAGTGCAGCATGGGGCAGCGCTTCTGAGAAGGGTCTTAAAGAATCCAAGAGTAAGTACCCAGGTAGGCTTCAAGGATACATTTCAGGCAGAGAATACCTCGTGGATAAAGAGGGGTCTGGCGCGGCTGGCAGCTGGACTGTGGAACAGAACAGCAGAGTTGACAGTATCGTCTGAGTAATCTCGGGAGCCAGACTGTGAAGTCCATGCCACACCACAAAGTTTAGCAAGAATCTCTAACATGAGCCAGAGCAGCAGGTCTCAACACGTGGTCTGCAAAACCTTCAGGGGCTCAGAGACCTCTTCGGGGCATCTGTGGGGTCAAAACTATTTTCACAGTAATCCTACAATGTCATTTGCCCTTTTGCTGTGTTGACATTTGCACTGACAGGCCTTAGCACAAACCAACTCAGCGGTACCAAAGTGAACCAGCAGCTGCTATATTCTTCATAGTATGAAAAACAAAGAAATATTTTCACACAGAATGTCCTTGATGAAGCTGTAAACATTATTAGTATCATTCAATTTCAAGCTTTAGATACTCATCTTTTTGATACTCTGTGCGACAAATGGGAAATAGACATAAAATACTTCTGTCATGGAGGTTATTACGGCTGTCTTGAGGAAAATCACCTGTGCAATTGTTTTAAGTTGTGAGCTGATGCAGACACTTTTGTCATGGAACAACATTTTTATTTGAAAGAAAGACTGGCAAACGAAGCATGGCTCTTCAGAACTTGCGTATTTTCCTGAAAATGAACAAAGTGGACCTGTTTCTCAAAAGAAGCAACTGGCAGTATTTATTGCTGATGATAAAATTCAGACTTGCAAGGGAAAATGAGATTTTTGAAAACCTGTATCTGCCACTGTGAACTTGCCAATTTACTAGTACTTAAAGACATTTCAGATGAGATTGGTGGTGATACTACCAAACATGATTTTCTGATTTGTAGAATGAAATGTTCAACATTTGGAAGAGTTGCATTATTCTGTGAATCAACATTTCCCAAATGACCAATGCATGATGTTAGAAAATCATGCATGGATAAAAAAAAATCCATTCAAAGTACAAGATAGGGGCTTCCCTGGTGGCGCAGTGGTTGAGAGTCCGCCTGCCGATGCAGGGGACGCGGGTTCGTGCCCCGGACTGGGAAGATCCCACATGCCGCGGAGCGGCTGGGCCCGTGAGCCATGGCCGCATCCATTCAAAGTACAAGATAGACCAAGTGGCTTTTAATGAGCTAGAGTACAGAAAGTTCAGCGATATGATTTCACATTCCACACTACAGATAACTTCTCAGAACTTACCATTTGTCAATTCTCATCTAGTATCAAAGAAGAATATCACAATTATCTGAGAAAACCATTAAAATATTCCTCCCTTTTCAAGCATATATCTGTGTTAGGCTGGATTTTCCCTATTGCAACAGTCTGAATGAATACGAGATATGAGAATCTGTTTTCTACTGAGCCAGAAGTTTGAGTAAAACAATGTCACTCTTCTAATTTTGTTCTTGTTTGGGAAAAGTTATTTTTCATGAAAATATGCTCTTTATGTTAACAAGTAGTGGGTTTACTATGTTACTGTGAATGAATTACATATTTTTAATGTATCAGTTTTAATTTCTAATATGGTACATAACTGAAGATATAACTCATATAAACAAAATTTCTTTGGAATGCTCAATAATTTTTAAAGTATAAAGGAATCTTGAGACCAAAAAGTTCAAGAACTGCTGAGTTGTAAGGCAGAAAGAGATTAGTGGTAAGGAAACCAAAGAGTCCAGGTGAGAAAAGATGAATATCTAACCCAGAAGTTTGAAGTGATAAGTTAAATTTGAGTGAAAAAAATTTTTTTGATTTGTGCTAAGAAGAAGGAGTCTGGGATGAAAGCTTTCTAGCTTAAGAGACTGTACACAGTCTCTTTAGCAAGTGGTGTTGGGAAAGGTGGACAGCCACATGTAAATCAATCAAGTTAGAACACACCCTCACATTACACACAAAAATACACTCAAAATGGCTTAAAGACTTAAATACAAGACATGACTCCATAAAACTCCTATAAGAGAACACAGGCAAAACATTCTCTGACATAAATCGTACCAATGGTTTCTCAGGTCAGTCTCCCAAGGCAATAGAAATGAAAGCAAAAATAAACAAATGGGACCTAATCAAACTTAGAAGCTTTTGTACAGCAAAGGAAACCATAAACGAAATGAAAAGACAACCTATGGACTGAGAGAAAATATTTGCAAATGATGCGACTGACAAGGGCTTAATTTCCAAAATATACAAACAGCCCATACAACTCAACAACAAAAAACAAACAACCCAATCAAAAAATGGGCAGAAGACCTGAACAGACATTTCTCCAAAGAAGACATACAGATGGCCAACAGGCACATGAAAAGATGCTCAACATCACTAATTATTAGAGAAATGCAAATCAAAACTATAATGAGGTACCATCTTACACTGGTCAGAATGGCTATTGTTAATCTACAAATAACAAATGCTGGAGAGGGTGTGGAGAAACGGGAACCCTCCTACACTGATGTTGGGAATATAAACTAGGGCAGTCACGATGGAAAACAGTATTGAGGCGCGTGAAAAAAGTAAAAATGAAGTTGCCATAGGAGCCAGCAATCCCACTCCTGTGCATGTATACGGACAAAACTGTACTTTGAAAAGATACATGCACCTCTATGTTCACAGCAGCACTATTCACAATAGCCAAGACATGGAAACAACCTAAATGTTCATCAAAAGATGAATAAAAAAGATCTCTCTCTCTCTCTCTCTCTCTCTCTCACACACACACACACACACACACACACACAGTGGAATACTAACTACTCGGCCATAAAAAAGAACGAAATAAATGCCATTCACAGCAACATGGATGGACCTAGGGATTATTATACTAAGTGATGTAACTCAGAAAGGGAACAAACTTCACATGATATCACTTATATGTGGAATCTAAAACACAACAAATGAACTCATCTGTGAAACAGAAATAGACTCACAGAGAACAGACTCATGAGACACAAAGAACAGACTTCTGGTTGCTGGGGTGGGGGGAGGGGTGGACTGGGAGGTTGGGGTTACATAGCAGATACGAGCTATTACACATAGAAGAGGTACATAACAAGGTCCCACTGTACAGCACAGGGAACTGTATTCAATACCCTGGGATAAACCGCAATGGAAAATAAAATGGAAAAGCATTGTATATATACATATAACTGAATCACTTTGCTGTACAGCAGAAATTAACACAACACGGTAAATCTACTACACTTCAATAAATTTTTTTAAAAAGAAAGAAAAATAGAGAGAGACTACATGAAAGCCAATGCCTTCAGTTTTATATATGTGAAGCGAGGCCCAAACAATTTCCTAATATTCTGAATGAAGCTGATGAATTAAGAGTAACTACAGCAGGAATGAAAAGCAGAGATGGTTTTCTGAAGGGCAAATAAAATCCTTTAGGAAAAGACTGTTTCCATGGTCTATGTGTGAATGAATTTAGCTGAAAGGTACTTTCTCATAGACCACGTGGCCGACTGTGTCTCATTCTATTTTTGAAAGACTGAGGCAAGTGACCAAGAGGTAAACTGACATGAGTAACTCTTTCATCCAAGTTTCTGGACTGCTTAGTAGGATCAGTGCCCACTGATGTACATCTTTATTACACAACAAATGATAGCCATAATGATACTCTTAAGCCATCAAGAAGAGGATAAATTTTGTTCAGTATTTAAGAAGCCAGTCAAATACATAGGTATTTTAGAAATATACTACAGCAAAGACTTCCAAATGGAAGCACCAGCACTTAAGGCTTTACCTTCAGCTATCTGAAAACTCTGCAATTTCAAAAAGATTCACTTGTCAAAGCCTCCACAGAGTGCAAATGTTGCAATCTAATTATACGGTGGCTCTTCACTCCAGGGGCAGGTACTATGAGGAGCCACAAGGCCTAATTCTAAGGAATGGAAGTTAAAGACACGGTCGAAGACTTCATATATTTTTCTCTTCCTGCCAGAGCTGAGTTCCCTCTGCTACTCCCTGTGGTCATCAGAGCATATATGCATTTGGGGGATGTGGGGTGGGGGGCGGGGGGGAGTTATATCCCTTTAAGAGGCCACCTTGTTAAAATGTTTAAAAATGTAAAATCAATGACAAGCATTTGTCAAGTGTCTTACTACTATTTCTTTATCAAAAAGAAGTTCCTAAAGAACCATTTGTTTTGTGAAAACAAGTGCCAATATTTAAAGTGCTGTCTATTACATTAAAGATGGCCCAGCGGTGCCTCTGCTTAGCAACAGCTGTTGAAATTTCCTGAGTAACTGTACATCTAAAAGTTAGACCCTTGCTTTTAAAAATATTTTGACAATTCCCACTTTCTACTTATTTAGATTTGTGCAATTATCTCTCTCCATTAGACTAAGTTAATTGGTTATGTGATAAAATCCTTTTCAGAAGAGAAATCACCAGCCTTCCTTCTTTTTTTAATATCTCATTTTATAATCTCATCTTCCCCAGTCTATGCTGGGGTGATAAATTGTAAGAACTTATACGAACAACTGCTAGAAGAATGAGACAACCTGGGTCTTTTCACAGCTGTTGCCGTTCCAGGCCTTTAGAGCTCGGTCAGTTGCAGATGCTGTAAGGAGGCTTATGTTTTGTTACCCTTCTGCTTTCTCAACCCCCACAGTAAAGCTCTCCTTCATCCTCCCTTTCCTTTCTGCTACCTCCCCCTCCTTCCTGCTCCATGTTCCCACTAACCAGCCTTACAGAGGAAGGATCAAGGCAACTTTTCACATCAGTCGCTTTCAGGGCACCTTCATGTTTGTCCACTAATAAGTGGCTGGAATTAGGTAACCCATGGGGACTCTAAGTCTAAAAAAAAATAATAAAAATAACAAGATTGAGTCAAAACAATCACAACACAAGCATCACTTTCTGGAACTGGAATGAAAAAACTGGCTCCCTATTTTAAGGCCAGCAAGGCTGTCAACAGGGGAAAATCCCCTGGGTGAGACATTTCAGAACTCCACTTCATGCCTGATGTTATAATGCCACCAAAAGTGAACAGAAGGGACTCTGGTATGTATAGGCCTAAACAAGAGATGATTCTTGAAAGGGCATGCGTTATCTTGTTTTTACTTAAACGAAGAGCCATGCCAAGAGACAGACATGTGGCAATAAAGGCCCCCATGGGGAATAAAACAAAGATGAGAAAACTAAGCATTATTAGGCTCTGATGAGCTTTCCACCCCCAGCCCTCACCGGCTCCAGGGACAGCTGAAACAGGAGCTCCCAGTATGACACCAAAACCAAAGTGAGGAGGTAGAGACACATGGTCACTATGACACTGAGCAGCAGATGTCAATCATCTGTACTCAGTGCTTCCAGCATTTCTTAAGAACCTCCATTGGCTTTATCGAGCCTGGGGGGCTATGCAGGTGGAGTGCGCCAATGACAAACTCTCAAAGCCTACGGGACACAGTCTTTCGACTTATAAAGCAAACCTCAGAGCACTGTCCATATTATGTGCCAATCTTGAAACAGCATTTCTGCTCACAGCTTGCAAGGCGGGTTCAGCTGCAATAGCAAATGTATTAAAGTCCCACGTCAAGAAAGCCAGGATTTAAATCCTCTTCCTGAGTCAAGGAGGAAAGAACAGTCTCAAGTAAGGAGAAAAACAATTCAATGAGCTTGATGTGAAGCAGACACAGCATTAATGAGGGAGGAGGGCCAGAGCTCTATTTTCTTCCTCTAGATCATCCCATTAGGGAAACCTAATGACTCCTAGGAAGGAACACAGCCTATTGCGTTGTGTACAATGGTGATAGAGACAGGAACTGTTCCATGGCAAAAGAATCACAACACAAGCATCACTTTCTGGAACTGGAATGAAAAGAGCTTCCTATTTTAAGGCCAGCAAGGCTGTCAACAGGGGAAAATCCCCTGGGTGAGACATTTCAGAACTCCACTTCATGCCTGATGTTATAATGCCACCAAAAGTGAACAGAAGGGACACTGGTATATATAGGCCTCAACAAGAGATGATTCCTTCCCTAAGTTCCCATGACTCAGATGCCAACTAGTGGTTCATTCCTTTATCTCTCCTAACAGAGCTTCTTGAGGGATGGGATGTATCTTACTCATTTAACCCATCATGCACCCTCAGTTTCCATTATAATAGAATTTGTGTGTTCAACACACAAAACAGTAGGTGTCTGCAAATTAAAGGCTTGATTTAGTTTTGCAAATGCACAACAGTAAGTCCTGTAGGAAGGGAATACATTCTAACAGTATCATTTATCACTGGAATCTTTTGTTATAAATGTTTAAAAGTAAGGAACTCATGCATGGATATATATGTGCTCTCTCCATGCTTCCCCTGCTGACAAGTCAGTCTGTGGCTTCCCACAATCCCTGGCCTCACAGGGGTGGAATGAGAGAAAAATCTCCTGAGTCTCTTGGAATGGATGTCCTGTTGCCCACAAAGTGGAGGTCACACACTGCACGGGTTCTGGGGCTTCTTGTCATGCATCCCCCTCCAGACTGGTCCAGGCCCTGATCCAATCTCAAGAGGCCTGTAGCTGAGGCAGTGGCCCCGGCTCTTCTTTCTCCACCTCTGCCACTAGCCCAGCATGGGAGGGAGAGGCCTGATGCCAACCCACTGCAACCCGATGCAACTCCTAGTCCTCTCTGCCTAAAAGGAGCTTGGCTTGTAGATGATTCAATGGGGAAATGAATACAATAGAATTTGGGATGGCAAAATGAGGAAAGCTGGCAAAGAAATGAATCGATGACGTCAGAAACACAAGAGCCCACAAGCACATTTACGTAAGTTATTATTTTCATAGAAACAGAAAGATGAAGGGCACTGGAAAGGGGATCTTCCTCCCTTTCTGCTTTTCCCAGGGATGCTGGGTTACCTCCCCTAGTGAAGGACACGGCAAGCACAAGGCTCTTCCCTGTCTCACGCCATTCGTCTACCATGGCATGGCCAGGAAGCATCATTAAACCCACCTGTAGTCCTAACCGACTCACACGGGCTCGTTTGTAACCAAAGACCCCCATGCCTTGGTAAGTAACAAATTGCATTAAATTACAGAGAAGGCAACCCAGGACAAGCACACATCAAAAGCAAGCTGCCGTGCTCTGGAAAGCAAAAAGCAACAAGAGGTGAGACTCTTAACATCTGTCCAGATTGCCCTGCACTGTGACCGGCATGAGGCCCCACCACAGGCCTCCAAGAATCCGCGTGAGACGGCACTTTGCTGCAGGCAGTACTGCAGAGCTGACCAGGCAGCAGATGCCCGTACCACAGGACTCAGTGTGCAGATTCAGCTGTGCCCTTCCCATGACTTCGCTCCATGTACGGGGATGGCGTGAGGATTTCGTAAAACAGAAGAGGGTCACTGATAAGGAGAGGTGGTCCTATTTAAGTATTTCCCCAGCAGAGGAAGCACAGACCTGGAGAGGTTTGCAGGGTGCCTCAGCTTACAGTGGGATACTAAGGAGATGACTTCAGTGAGATGAGGTGATCTCTCAAGTAGAGGTGGGCAGGCAGGGAGAGGCCGGCCCACAGCAAGGCTCCAGGGTTTGGGGTCCTGGGCCTGGCTCTGTGCTAACTAGCTGGGCAAACAAGGGCAGGCTGTTTGAGCACTGGAGCACTCTGGGTATAGACTGCAAACTACAGGGTATAGACTGCATGACAGAGACTACAATGGCCGCCCTACACTAAGATTCCATAACAAGAACAACTTATTCTGGAAGATTTTGACTTCCGGTAGTGGCAGAACCTGGAATACAAACAGAAAAGACCTTTATTTTCTTTTATTTTTTTAACATCTTTATTGGAGTATAATACCTTTACAATGGTGTGTTAGTTTCTGCTTTATAACAAAGTGAATCAGCTACATATATGCCCACACCTCTTCCCTTGCGTCTCCCTCCCTCCCTCCCTATCCCACCCCTCTAGGTGGTCACAAAACACGGAGCTGATCTCCCTGTGCTGTGCGGCTGCTTCCCACTAGCTATCTATTTTACGTTTGGTAGTATATATGTCCATGCCACTCTCTCACTTTGTCCCAGCTTACCCTTCCCCCTTCCCGTGTCCTCAAACTGTTGTATCTTCTTCTTGGATTAATCCCTTGACTAATTAGTGTCCTTTTTGCCTCTCTCTTGTAATAGTCTTTGTTTTAAAGTCTATTTTGTCTGATATGAGAATTGCTCCTCCAGCTTTCTTTTTTTTTTTTTTGGCGGTACACGGGCCTCTCACCGTTGTGGCCGCTCCCATTGCGGAGCACAGGCTCCAGAGGCGCAGGTTCAGCGGCCATGGCTCACAGGCCTAGCCGCTCTGCGGCATGTGGGATCTTCCCGGACCAGGGCATGAACCCGTGTTCCCTGCATCGGCAAGCGGACTCTCAACCACTGCACCACCAGGGAAGCCCTCCAGCTTTCTTTTGATTTCCAATTTGCATCTAATATCTTTTCACATCCCCTCGCTTTCAGTCTGTATGTGTGCCTCGGTCTGAAGTGGGTCTCTTGCAGACAGCATATATACGGCGCTTGTTTTTGTATCCATTCAGCCAATCTATGTCTTTTGGTTGGAGCATTTAATCCATTTACATTTAAGGTAATTATCGATATGTATGCTCCGATTCCCATTTTCTTAATTGTATTGGGTTTATTATCGTGGGTCTTTTCCTTCTCTTGTGTTTCCTGTCTAGGGAAGTTCCTTTAGCATTTGTTGTAAAGCTGGTTTGGAGGTGCTGAATTCTCTTAGCATTGCTTTTCTGGAATGGTTTTAATTTCTCTGTCAAATATGAATGAGATCCTTGCTGGGTAGAGTAATCTTGGTTGTAGGTTTTTCTCCTTCATCACTTTAAATATGTCCTGCCACTCCCTTCTGGCTTGCAGAGTTTCTGCTGAAAGATCAGCTGTTAACCCTATGGGGGTTCCCTTATGCGTTATTTGTTGTTCTTCCCTTGCTGCTTTTAATACTTGTTCTTTGTACTTAATTTTTGATAGTTTGATTACTATGTGTCTTGGAGTGTTTCTCCTTGGATTTATCTTTTATGGGACTCTCTGTGCTTCCTGGACTTAATTAACTATTTCCTTTCCCATATTAGGGAAGTTTTCAACTATAATCTCTTTAAATATTATCTCAGTCCCTTTCTTTTTCTCTTCTTCTTCTGGAGCCCCTATAATTCAAATGTTGGTGTATTTAATGTTGTCCCAGAGGTCTCTGAGACTGTCCTCAGTTCTTTTCATTCTTTTTTCTTTATTCTGCTCTGCAGTAATTATTTCCACATTTTATCTTCCAGGTCACTTATCTGTTCTTCTGCCTCAGTTTTTCTGCTATTGATCCCATCTAGAGTATTTTAAATTTCATTTATTGTGTTGTTCATTGTTTTTTTTTCATCTTTAGTTCTTCTAGGTCCTTGTTAAATGTTTCTTGCATTTTGTCTATTCTATTTCCAAGATTTGGGATCATCTTTACTATCATTATTCTGAATTCTTTTTCAGGTAGACTGCCTATTTCCTCCTCATTTGTTAGGTCTAGTGGGTTTTTATCTTGCTCCTTCATCTGCTGTGTGTTTTTCTGTCTTCTCATTTTGCTTATCTTACTGTGTTTGGGGTCTCCTTTTTGCAGGCTGCAGGTTCGTAGTTCCCATTGTTTTTGGTGTCTGTCCCCAGTGGCTAAGGTTGGTTCAGTGGGTTGTGTAGGCTTCCTGGTGGAGGGGACTAGTGCCTGTGTTCTGGTGGATGAGGCTGGATCTTGTCTTTCTGGTGGGCAGGTCCATGTCTGGTGGTGTGTTTTGGGGTGTCTGTGGCCTTATGATTTTAGGAAGCCTCTGTGCTAATGGATGGGGTTTTGTTCCTGTCTTGCTAGTTGTTTGGCACGGGGTGTCTAGCACTGGAGCTTGCTGGTCGTTGAGTGAAGCTGGGTCTTGGCGTTCAGATGGAGTTCTCTGGGAGATGATTTCGCTGTTTGATATTACGTGGAGCTGGGAGGTCTCTTGTGGACCAGTGTCCTGAACTTGGCTCTCCCACCTCAGTGGCACAGCCCTGATGGCTGGCTGGATCACCAAGAGCCTGTCCTCCACACGGCTTTCGCGCCACCCTAGTCTCGAAGCTCCCGCCCCTGTTCCTCAGGCCAGGACTGCATGGGAGCAGAAAAGACCTTTAAATGGTCCCACTACGAATCTTATGATCCCATTCCATTTGTGCAAACAAACCAAAGGGGTGGTGAGGTATCTCCAACTCAAGTACATTTTTCTACTGGTCTATCTTTCTTCAAGGAGACTCCGAGCAAGAAAGTAAGTCTTACTTTTTCATGATTTATCCCCCTCTCCATTTTTTTTTTTTTTTTTTTTTTTTTTTTTTTCTTGCTTAAACTACTGCTTCAGGAAAGGGGTGGAGCAAAATTTCCCAGATGCTGTGATGCTCGAAAAGTATCGCATGTTCTATGTAGTAAAAGAAACACACACATGTGTTATGTATACAGCAGTCCCCCCTCATCTGAGGTTTTAATTTCCATGATTTTAGTTACCTGTGCTCAACCATAGTCAGAAAATATTAAATGGAAAATTCCAGAAGTAAACAATTCATATGTTTTTAGTTGTGCACCATTCTGTGTAGTCTGATGTTATCTCGCATCATCTCTCTCTGCCCCACCTGGGACGTGAGTCGTTCCTTTGTCCGGCATATGCTGCCCATTAGTCACTTAGTAACTGTTTTGGTTATCAGACTGACTATGTCAGTACACAGTGTGGTGTTCAACTAACCCTTATTTTATTTAATAATGGTCCCAAATCGCAAGAGTAGTGATGCTGGCATTTTGGATCTACCACAGATGTAAAGTGCATCTTTTAAGTGAAAGATGAAAGTTCTAGACTTAATAGGGAAGGGGGGGGAAATCGTATGCTGAGGTTGCTAAGATCTATGGTAAGGATGAATTTTCTGTGAAACTGTGAGGAAGGATAAAGAAAATAGTGCTATTTTTACCGTAGCACCTCAAACTGCAGAAATTATGGGCACCGTGCGTGCTTAGTTAAGATGGAAAAGACATTACAGATTTAAGGTATTCTGAGAGAAAGATCACATTCACATAACTTTTATTACAGTATAGTTATAACTGTTCCATTTTATTATTGTTGTTGTTAATCTCTTACTGTGCCTAATTCATAAATTAAACTTTTTCACAGATATGTATGTATGTATATGAAAAAACAGTCTATATAGGATTTGGCACTATCCAAGGTTTCAGGCATCTACAGGGGTCTGGGAACACACGCCCCACGGATAAGGGGGGACTACTGAATATCTCGCATGAATGAAAGTTCTGAGTCAAATTTAGACATTCAAATAAACACTTTCCACAGTGTCCACTTTGGGGAGCTATACACTTAACCTAATTATTCCTGTTATAAGTAGTTCAAACTGTTCCAGAAATCATCTTCTGCAACTATATTCAATACAAATCCAGGAACCAAACACAAAAAATCTATTTCATTCTTATACTTCGGTTCGACGCCAAATTCCAACTGCATAATGACTAGGCTTTCAAAACTCTTAAGTATATATCAATTCTAATGACTCAGGACAGAATGCCAACTGCTACACAGATAAGGAAGATCAATATAAAAAATATTTGGCTTACTGTGACTTCTGAGTAAGACTTAAACTCAAGATATTTTAATTGTGCTCCTAAGAGTATTTTCTGTTCTGAACTTTATGGAAAGTATCTTCATTACCAACTAACTTTCTGTTGAAGACTACACACGTGGCAATGACTTAAGACCATGTCACAATTCTTCGGTTCCACAAGGAGGGATGGGGCTTTGGGGGTTCTCAGAATGGAAGCAAAATGGCTATATCACTGCATGAAAGAGGCAAGGAGGGAATGTAGATTTATACTGGCTGAATGGAAATATTTAAACAGAGGTACTACTCTTTTTAATTCCTACATGGTTCACATATTACCAAATACCTCCATTCTTTATGCTTCTTTTAGTAAATGTTACTTTTCAGTTTCCTAAACTGAAATTGGGGCATTTCTGGCAATTCTTGGATCTTTGAAGGGCCAAGTACATTGTGAAAGCAATAAAGAACTATAAAGCTGGAGGGCACACCAAAGGTTCCCTGAACCTATCCCTACTTTCTAATGAATATTTATACCATGTGTGTTACAACAAGGTTATCACCAAGGAAACATCACTACATTTCAGACAAGCACTTCTCAGGAAGAATTCATCTCTCTGTGAACTTCTAGAGCACCTTAAAGGCACCTATGGCACATCTCACATACTGCAGCCACAGACTGTGATTATGCCTGTATGCGCTTTCTTTATTTAACTAAACTGGGGACAAAGACAGTATCTAACCTCTTTTTTACTTCCCTAGATATTTGATGCAATACCTTGAGAGGGAAAGGTATTCACTTAAAGTTTACTAAATGAACGAATAAAGGAAATCAATGCCACAGACTACATCACGAAGTTGAGCAGCCTAATGGGCCCAAAATATCAGAAATCAGCACCCCTGAAACCTTTTCTGGATAAACAATTCCATATACAGCGTGCACCTTTACTCTTATGGTGGCCAACCAGCAAGGCATCTTCTTAAAATACATAATCAAAATCTGAGAAATCTATAAATGTCCCAATTATGTGCATCACTGAGAAGGACCTAAGCCTTTCTCCACAGATCAAATGATATTTTTCTTTTAGTTTTTCTACTATGGAAGCTTCTTCTCTTAAGAGGGGAAAACAAGCAGCCATGAAGTCATGTTTATGTCAGTAAGATGAACACAGAACTTGGGGTCAGAAGCAATACACTAGTTTTTCTGAGAGGTCGCCCAGTGGGGGCCCTTCCAAGTCTACTGGCAGAAATAACGGTTACACCCAAGCCTGAGTTTCTGACATGGAATGCACATATCTTCACCCCCACAAAAGACAATCCTCCTTTAAAATGAAACTTGGGAAGCCACTTGAGGTAAACAGTGTAAAAATAATACACCATTCCTTAGAAACGTCCCTCTTCCCAGGGGGTATATAGGAACTTAGAGAGGAGAATTTACCATTTATCTAGCTGAAAGATATCTATTCATAAGCCACCCTGAGTTTGCCTATATATTTTAACACTTACCAGGCTGTATCTTATTGGTTTAGTAATTGTCTCTTCCCACTGGAATATGAATTTGAATGTGGAGACAGGCTTATTTTCCTTTCAGCATTTCTAAGGTCTAGCACAGAGTTCAAGAACATTTGTTGAATGAAGTTCTGCATAAATCAGTGCACCTTCACAGTAAACACAAACGGACATGGTAACTTAAATAAGTAACACTATGGGGCCTGATCCAGTTGGTAACTTCTTCCAAGATCATTTTAACCATCACCTATTTAAAATCATTCATCCATAGAGTCTTAAGAGTGGGTCTGATAATTCTGAGTTAGTTTAAAATGAGATTAGAGTTACACCCTACTGCTTATAAAACGTCTAGTACATGCTGGACACTATACTAACTCTAGTTAGTACAAATAACTCTTGCAGTTGGCATCATTATCCCAAATTTATAGATGAGGAAACTGAGCCTCTAAACAAATGGATCAAAGTGGCAGATCAAGGGCCAGAATTGGGATTAAAACCGTGGTTTACTGGGCTCCATAATCTTTCCACTGTGCTTGGCTACTAACCTTGGCTGTCAATATAATGAGATAAGAATGAACAAAAGTGAGATGAGGAGTGTAACAAACGGGCCAAAAGAGTGATAAGAATCACATTTGGTTCTTTTGTCCCAACAGGTGGGGGGGGGGAGGGGAGAAAAGACACACATGCCTCCTCCAAAATGCACATATGACCTATGATTAAGCAGTTCTATGAGAGAAAGAAGTGGGTTATTAATCAAAGTAAGACTGCAGAGCAAAACACCCTGGAAAATGTTCAAAGAAAAAGTGATCAGTAAGAACTGGCCATTAAAGGAAGTGTGATTTTAAAATG
Organism: Neophocaena asiaeorientalis asiaeorientalis; assembly: GCF_003031525.2. Taxonomy (NCBI): domain Eukaryota; kingdom Metazoa; phylum Chordata; class Mammalia; order Artiodactyla; family Phocoenidae; genus Neophocaena; species Neophocaena asiaeorientalis. Next base: position 113,458 of record NW_020173946.1, read on the forward strand.
TCCTCCACGGTTGCCCTTTTACTCCAATACAGTACGATGTACACCCCAACATTCAGGAACGTATTCCTATCATTTTAGAATCAAACACTGGTTAAAAATTAAGAACCTGAAGAAACATTAGAGATTACCTAACCATTATACAAGTGGGAAGATGGAGATCAGAGAAATTAAATAATTTCCTCAAGGTCACTGAAAAATGTATAGCTATATACAATGGTATACTACTACTCAGCCATAAAAAAGAATGGATTTTTGCCATTTGCAATAATATGGATGAACTTGGAAGATATTACGCTAAGTGAAGTAAGTCCAACAGAGAAAGACAAATACTGTATGATATCGCTTATACGTGGAATCTAAGAAAATAAAACCAACTAGTGAATATAACAAAGCAGAAAGAGACTCACAGATAAAAAGAACAAACTAGTGGTCACCAGGGGGTAGAAAGAAGGAGGGAGGGGCAAGATAGGGTCAGGGGATTAAGAGGGACAAACTACTGTGTATAAAATAAATAAGTTACAAGGATATATTATACAACAGAGGGAATATAGCCAATATTTTTTAGTAATTATAAATGGAACATAACCTTTAAAAATTGTGAATCACTGCTAAACAGCTGAAACATATAACATTGTACATCATCTATGCCTCAGTTTTTTAAAAAAAGGAAAAAATGTATAGTTAGATCATTAAATTATACTCTTACATATATTATTTACAGATATTTTTACATTAAGGATGTAGTTTTTCCACTTACGGCTTTGTGATCTGGGGTTCTTTAAGGCACTTCTTTTTTGCAACTATCTTCTCTAGAAGAACACTTGGAGAATTTCTTGTTAACCCCATTTCAGAAGAGACATCCAGAGTATCTCCAAAAACTCTGTATGAAAAAGCTGAGGAGTATGTTTCCCTGTGACTGAAGCTAGCTCTAGATTTGGACCCAAAAAGGATAATTGGCAGCGGGGTTGGGCGCAGTGCTAGTTCTCTTACATGCCAAATATACGCAGAGAAGACTTGCGACATGAAGAGGCCACTTTGCTTTTTCCTAGATGACACGTATACCACAAAACTATATATATGTAAATATGAGAGCAGAGACTTTTTTAAAATTGAAAACTGTTAAATAAGAGGGTAGGATGTGTGAGTCATTTTGAATATCAGTGCTACGACCAGTCCAGTTAGTTACCAGATAGCCTGAGAGCTGCCATATGTTCCTATGGCAGGTGTGCATGAAGGGTGTGAAAAGCCACACAAAACGAAAACTTTTTTGAAGAGATTCCTGGACTAGGGATGGAAATGTAAGCTCGCCCCCTTGAGACAAGAGGAAGGAAACACAGAAAATAATCAAACTACAGGGAGAATTCAAGATTTTAACCAGAAATAGTCCAACACTGCCCTTACCACAACCTTGAAGAAACAAATATTAATATTGTTGTAAAAATAACTAAGAATGGAAATTCAGTTAATTTAATATTTGGCTGTGTCGGGTTTTTTTAAAATAGATTTATTTATCTGTTTATTTTTGGCGGCGCTGGGTCCTCGTTGCTGCACGCGGGCTTTCTCTAGTTGGAGGCGAGCGGGGACTACTGTTCATTGGGGTGCGCAGGCTTCTCATTGCAGTGGCTTCTCTTGTTGTGGAGCATGGGCTCTAGGTGCTCGCGCTTCAGTAGTCGTGGCTCACGGGCTCTAGAGCACAGGCTCAGTAGTTGTGGCGCACAGGTTTAGTTGCTCTGCGGCATGTGGGATCTTCCCGGACCAGGGCTCGAACCCGTGTCGCCTGCACTGGCAAGTGGATTCTTAACCACTGTGCCACCAGGGAAGCCCTGTGTAGTTATTTTTTTTAAAAGGGAGCATGGTTCTGATTGGGGAGTGTGTGTTAAATGAAGAGTAGACTTTCCCAGTAACCTAATACTCAACATATGGGATTTTATAGTTGTGCTTGAACATATTTGTTCTCGAGTGTTTGGCTGCTAGGACCATGGGCATCCTGACAAGATATACCTGGCTTGCTGAATTAACTCTTCCATATGGCTAATGAGCTTCTGCAATGATCATCTGGAAAAGGAACTATTACAGAAATACCTTAATGAACAGATACCCCAGGGAAGCAAGCTCTTTCCTAATGAACTTGGCCACATGTTGAAAAGATTCACAGAGGACATGGAGTATGCTGGTTTGCAGCACTGGGTCAGGGAAGTAGGAGTCACAATTCCTTCCTGGTCACCATGGAGCATACTCTCAAGGTGAATGGTCCCAGAAAGCTTTCTGTTCTGGACTCAAGTGTTGAATGTCACCTCTACACCCAGTCATATCATTCTTTAGGAAATAAATGGCAGGTTTGGAAAATCTTAGTAATTGTACATCAAAAGCAAACTCTCTGGACAAATACCATCTTGATGGTACTTAGCTACAGCTAAACAAATTATAATAAGAACATGAGACTTATTTTAAAGTGAATCAGCTTAGATCCTAAAACAGCCAAAGGAATTTCTCCAACTATCACTGAAAGCACGAGGGTATAATGCAATGGTTTTAGAATCTTAGGGTGTGTATGCATCATTCAAGGGTGCTTGTTTAAAATGCAAAAGCCCATCCAAGTGAACTGAATTCCCCAGAAGTATACCCTCAGGATTACTTTTCTGGAAACCACAGTATAGCAGAAACATTACGGACACAGAAATGAGGTTCTAGTCTAGCATACAGAATTAACTAGCTGTAAAATGAGGCAAGTCGCTTAACTTTCCAGAAACCATTTTTTTCCTCCTATAAAGCAAAGGTATTACACTTCAGATAATCTTTAAGCTTCACTCAAATTCTAAAGGTCTCAGAAGTAAAACAAGCACCATGTCTCCCAACTTAAATTAACATTTGATGCTATTCCTGAAGCTTTTATAACAATGTTCAAGAAGCAGAACCTGAGGCTTGATTGTTTTAGGAACCACAATATGCCACTGGTTACTTAAATTAGTAAAAAGGATATTGGAATCTAAAGTTATAAAACTAATTAATAATAATAATGCTAAGTGGTACTTATTGCATGTCAGGCTCTAAGTACTTGATATTTATTAACTCACTGAGGGGAAAAAAGAGGACTACAAGAGGTAATCTGAGAACCTTGAAACCAGGAACGTACATAAGAAGGGATAATGTTGAATATTAAATTGTAACTAGTATTAAGGCTTTGGCAATACTTAATAACAACCATGACTACTAAATGCTGATGAGGGCTTCCCTGGTGGCGCAGTGGTTGAGAGTCCGCCTGCCGATGCAGGGAACGCGGGTTCGAGCCCCAGTCTGGGAAGATCCCACAAGCCGCGGTGAGCTATGGCCGCTGAGCCTGCGCATCCGGAGCCTGTGCTCCGCAACGGGAGAGGCCACAACAGTGAGAGGCCCGCTTACCGCAAAAAAAAAAAGAAAGAAAAATGCTGATGAAATGACTAATGGGAATGGACCATACTGTGTATAAAACCTGGCCTCTGGAATTGTGAACAGTTTTCGATTCAGTGAAGAAATATCCGTTAGGACCACATATCACGTATTGAGACACCTGTAGCATTTAACACACACATGCGTTTTCTCTGAGGATATAAGCAAGCACTATTCTTGATACTGCCTAATTCCTTTATGAACCTATGCTCTAGGTTTTCAAGACAGTAGCAAAGCGTAAGATACACAGTTTTTTCCCATTTTACATTTGGAAGAGGATGATTCAGTGAAACAATGAGTCAATGAAGCAATGACTGGCTTATTCCCAAGGCCAACAAAGAGACTGGCCATGTGTCTGAAAGATTGAATTAAATAATGCTAAACAAATGCCACTCCACCCTCGACTACAATCACAAGCTCAAGTAACCCTTTTCAGACTGCAAACCCAGACTCCAGAAGGTTAAGGCTAGAAGACGAATAGAGTAAAGAAGCTGAGCCCTGGAGAGACTAAGTCAAAAAGCAAATTCAGGAGAAACACAGAATCGGAACTCTCCACCTTCCTACGTGCAGGTTAATAACCAGAGCTTTCACGGCAAGCTGAAACAATTTAGAAAAGAAAAAAATTCTACTTGCTTTCTCTTTCTTTTCATCCTCTGAAGCACAAGTATCCTCTAGGTCAGGAGCCCACAAACTACCACCACTAGGCCACCGCTTGTTTTTGTACAGCCCGTAAAAAAACACCCTGAGTAGATTTTACATTTCTTAATGATTGAAAAAAATTCAAAAAAGAATATTTCAAAATATTAAATTACTTCATGATATGAAATTCAAATTTCTATAAAGTTTTATTGGAACACAGTCACACTCTTGTTTACAGGCAGCCTGTGGCTGCTTTCACACTATAACATCAAAGTTGATTAGTTGTTACAGAAACTGTAGTCCCACATACCCTAAAATATTTACTCTCTGTCCTTTACCAAAAACGTTTGGGAACTTCTCAATGAATATAGCATGTGGAAAGTTAAATGGGATAAAAAGAGAAAATGCGGCATTGGAAAGATCAAATTGTGTGTCCATGCTTTCTCCTTTCAATCCATAGCAAGTAAGGCAAGGCTGGCAGAGCAACAGGGAGGGGAGGTCAGTGGTCAGATTTCACGTCACTTTAAGAATGCCGTGAACACAAACCCTCCACTGTGTAGACCTGAAAATCCTCATGAACTAAAAATTCCATTAACGTATGCTTTCTCTAACTACGCTAAGTGAAGGCAGACACAAAGCACAGAGAACCCCTAGCAACAGACAAATTACATGGTTCTCACATATTGATGCTCCTTAGGATATACCCACAGTCACAGAGCCTGGGGTTAAGAGTCAGGGAGGAAAGCACCCCACTGGGCAAGTCCTAGGTTAGAACCAAACTACAAGCTCCCATTCTAGCAGGCTCTGACCTTGAGCTAGTCATGTGACTCTCTGAGGGTGTAACTCTTTTATCTGTAAAATGAGGCTTGATGACCAACCAGAGGAACACTACCTATCTCAACTCCTAAAACTGGAGGAAAAATGAGAAGAGGAAAGAGACGAGGAGAGGAGGTACTTTCTTTTAAAAATACAGTGTTTTGTTTTCTTTTTTATAGTAGTCAAGATACAGTCAGGACAGAGATATCCTCATGGGAAAGCAAAAGGTCTATGGCCAAGCATCAGGCTGCACTCAAGAACACTAATTAGCAAGACTTCAGATGGAAGACTAAGAAACCGAGGCATTTGAATTCAAGGATGTGAGTTTGTTCCTTTCCATTTTTAGGGGCTCCTGGAAACAAAGACACATGTACCCATGCAGGGTGTGTTCTCTTTTCTTTCCCCAGGGGCAAAAGCAATATTTGTCTGTATAGTGCCTGCTGTACAAGTAGCCAACCAGGCATTAGTCATGGATACTATCTGTAATAAGGGGTGGGTGAAAACAGTCAGCATCTCCCTACCACTGTACTCCAAAAAAATGAAGCTTGTTTATCACAGTCCATACACTTGAAACATTTTGGGAGGGTATAGTTCTGTTTATGTACTGGGGTAACTTTATGAAAAAATACTTAGCCCCCTGAAGAGCAAACACAGTACACCCTCAAGTCTAGACAAGGAAGGTTCATTTTCCGACGGGCAATATGATTTAGGCCAGTAACTCGATTTTTCAGCTTCCAAAAGGTGTTCTTTTTTTTAAGACAAGTGTGGAATCTACAGCTTAGAACCCTGTTTCTCTCAACAAGTTTAAGTTCTCTGTTTTACAAGTTAATAGCTTTAAACAAGAAGAACAATAATCTCAAGACCCTGAAGAAAACCATTTCTGAAAACTTAGTTAAGTATTAAATATAAAATTACCATATGGGTCAGCACACCCATTACTAAGTATATGAAAACATATGTCCACACAAACTTATACACAAATGTTCAGAGCAGTTATTATTCACAATAGCGAAAAAGTAGAAATAATCCAAAGGCACAACATGTGGTATATCCATACAACAGGATATTACTTGGCAATAAAAAGAAATGAAATACTGATCAATGTTACAACATGGATGAACCTTGAAACATTACACTAAGTGAAAGAAACCAGTCACCGAAGGCCACATATTCTATAATTGCATTTATATGAAGTTCCGGAACGGGCAAACCCATAGAGACAGAAAGGAGATTAGTGACCGTTAGCTGAGGTGGGTGGTAGTGAACTGCTAATGAACATGGGGTTTCTTTTCAGCATGATGACAATGTTACAAAATTAGACGGCAGTGACAGTTTTAAGACTTTGTAAATATATTAAAAACTACTGAACTGTGCACTTTACTTGAATGAGTGAATTGTACGGTTATGTGAACTATGTCTCAGTAGAGCTATTATGAAAACCTAGTGAATTTTTTTTCCATCATTAAAAATGACATACTTCATATTTTAGTCAGTATTGAGCTTTAAGTTAAAATCTCATTTTTGCTATCAGTTTCTATATAAAGAAAGAAGAGTCAGGTTTAAGGAGGGTTAATAGATCCCTTTTTCTGGTAATTCCCATCTTGTGACATGTTAAACCTCATGACAAATTGCAAAGTCTTGTGCTCACAGGAAAAGCATTTTTCATTATTATCTCCAAGGGATCCCTGCAGGAGGGTCCGTTCTAAAACTATGCTATGCAAAAGCTTCACTGCAACATGTCCACATTTGTACATGAGGGAACAAGGGAGAAAGGGAAAAAAATCCTACTGTGAATCAAAAAAAATCCCCCAAGCAAGGCCATAAATCAGACACAACAGAGCAGCCTAAACACACTTTGTGCTCATACAGACTTACCGCCTGGGTCTTCGGGCCTTGTTTCACCTCCGGCGTAGAAGCTACGTTTCCTACAGCCACCTCTTCAGAAACTGAACTCTCCTTGGTATTACTCAGAAAATCCACTTCGTCTTCAGCTTTCGTGTCTGGCATTTCTGAAGAGAACAAGGTGGTTACAAAGTGCATTTGGAGAAATTGATTCCTGGGCCTTACTATTTACACAACATGCTCCAGGTTTCATGTGTTTTGTTTGCCTTTCCCTTTGCGTTAAATAGAAAGTATTATTTTGAAGCTGGTGTCATTTCTGACCCTGTGCTGAGCTAGTCCCTCATCACCTGGTTATATGGTTTTCTCCTGCTTCTGTGTGGGTTTGTAGCTAAGGTAAGATCCAGTTCAATGTCCACTGAACTTCCATCTTCACTACTGACTTTTTCATGACAATTTGATGAGTGTGGTGCTGTCTTGCACATGGAAAAGAAAACTGACAAGCTTTAAGGGAACAGATTAATAGCTAAAGCTAGTAGTCCATCCTGACCATTATCAAAGAGGCAAGAGATGTATCTGTACAGGACAAAAAGGAAAGAGCTACTGAGAATGAGATAAAGCCTTTGGGAAGAGTCTTTCTTTAAAAACATACTACATACACTCACCTACCCATCACAGCAATTGATAAGACTGAACTATTCTTAATAAATTAGTTTTTGTTTTAACTTTTATTTCTTCCCAAACCAAAACATAATTACACACTATCAACAGCAATTCCTTTTCTGAAGAAGAAGTTTTTTCATGTTTTCTTTAGAATTATGCTCAACAGACCAAACAGTAGTGGTTTTGTTACATGACTGCCATATGGTCAAGCTAATACAGGAAGGAAGTGATAAAATGATGCCTGAGGCAAATTTAGGCTTCAACACTTCTTTAAAGGGGACTGATGGTTGAACAGTCAAAATTCACCTTGATAATCCAAATACAAATGGAACTGTCATCTCGATTTCCTTTGGAAAATTTTCTGTGGTTGTTATTAATCTAGTCACATTT
>NW_020173946.1:121331-144779 GCF_003031525.2 Neophocaena asiaeorientalis asiaeorientalis
CTCCTTTCACCAAATCATAAATTATATTATATTGTATTATGTATTTTATAATTATATAAATAAAATATATTAAGAATTTATTCTAATAGCACACTGTGAGAGTGTATACCCTTTATACACTGTGATGTATAAAGGTCTACTTTAGATTTAGGAAAGTGACATTCCTATAAATGAACAGTTGTAAGTCTCCTTTCTTTGCCCTAATTTTTTAATTACATAATCTTACTAGCAATTAAAAAAATGGGCAAACACGTTTCCTTGCCCAAAGAACCAAAATCTTTCTTACATTTCATAAAATGTGATTAAAGTTAAAAAAAAAAAAAAAAACTAAGCAACCCCCTTAGAAGAACTCCTTGATCAAAACATTTCTGACTAAGATAGGGTTGTTTCTTGTTTTTGTTTTTTTTGCGGGGGGGGGAGGGGGCTGTTGATGATTTTTATTTTATTTATTTGGGGATGTGATTTCTGACACATCCTTACTATCCTACATCCATCAACTGAAAATATGTATCTTGGCAAGTAGCAACCAGTCCCAGCGGTAAACAGAGATTAGTGAGACCTGTGGGGTGTTGGCAGCCCCCTCGGGACTGGCCTGGCTCAGTTATGCACAACTAACTTCCCAAAGCACTGCGGCCAATGCTCCTGATGTGTAAAGGGCTACGTCCCCTCACCCTAACTGGAAGTTTTGTGTTTTCCTCATCTCAATTTCTACTTGGCTTTGTCAACAGCAGTATATAAAAACAAAAGCCAATGCCATGTGGCTCCTTCCAAATCAGCAGTTAAACCGACGTCTCCTCACTTATAAAACAGTATGGTTAAATTCATAAATGGCAATGTCAACTTCCTAGAAAATACCCTTTGGTCTGAGATCACACTCAGGTGCTTTTTCTCCAGGGCAGTGTGACCAGGGACTTTCCCCAAATCCTGGCTATTTTCTGAAAAAAGCACCAATTTCTTCATCACTGGTTACTTCTCTCTGTCCTTTGAGGCCATGAGCATGGAGCACATATGACTCCTCTGGAGAGCAGAATAAGTAACTCGTACACACACACACACACACACACACACACACACACACACACACACACACACACACACACACACACACACACCCCGAAATCCCAAGCCCAGAGACACAGTTGAAACTTGATTTTCATCTCATTTTCCTTCCTAAAGCCTTAAAATCTTAAATATAATTTCTTAGCACCTTTACTATCTTTGTGTGCTATTAAAAATCAAAGTCTGAAAAAAAAAATCAAAGTCGGCTTGGTTTCTATCTTTTCTCATAAGGTACTATAGACACAAACCTTACATAGTTTGTACTTGCTTGGATTAAATTCTGACTACTGAGCCAGAAAGAGAAATAATTCCAGCCCATGTGGCCAAAGACGCAGCGCCCAAATGAAAACAACATAGGCAGGCATCAGCTTACAGCCACTCACTCCCGTTCTTCTAAAATGTCAACCTGCCAGGGCCCCCAAAATAGACTTGCTGTTGTGCCTTCTTTTAAAAATTACAGACCTTCTCATTGAAATTCTGAGACTGTTAGTGATAGAAATTTGTTGGCTGCTAACAATCCAAGACACTTTAATAAAACAAAAGGTGTGAAATCACCAAAAATACTATCTCAGGTTTCTTAAATCCCTCAACTGGAAAAATAGATTATAAATGGTTAAACACCCTCAATCAGGGAAAATGACCACTGTGTTTAAATTGCTCTTTTTCTAAAGCCACTTCTCTCCTTATTCTATTTGTTCATTTCTATTCATGACCCACCCCCCACTTCTTAACACCTACTACAGTAAAGGGGTTTTCAAAAATTAGAAAGAACGGCAAGAGCAATCAAACGATAAAAACAAAACAGGCTTCTTACCTACGAGAGCCTGGGGGCAAGCAAGGAGACACGTCCTCTGTCTATAGCTGTTAACAGGTGGTGGTCGCAAAGTCTGAATCAAACTGACCTTGAACGACTTCAGGAGTCAAAACCGAGTCCGACTCCAGTTTGAACTTCAGCCTCAACCCCCAATAAGGAGTTTTATTCAGATCGTTTCTTTCCACTGAACACCAGTGGTTTCTCTTTGCTCTCTCTGGACATGGTTACCCACAGACGGAACGGGCTGGTGCTGTGTGAGCAATCTGCTTGCTGCAGCTGCTTCACCAAGATAAGCAGACACAACGTCTGCCCTGTGACAGCAGCTCAGCAGACTAGGCTCTGGCGGAAATCCTGTATCCTATCCCCTGCCTTTCGCAGGGTCCTCAATTCCCAGACTGCTGCCCAAGAGCAACAGGCAATGGAACTGGAGGTCTGCTCCTCAGGCAGGAAAAGGAGGGAGTTCCCTTCTCACAGCCTCCACCAATGACCTAATACCACCATTTGGGATGCTGGGCCATCGGCTTACAACGATACTCAGAGCTGTTTGTGAAACCACTTTGACTAAATTTGCTCAGGACACAGCCTAGGATGATAGGGAAAGAAAGGAGTTTCAGGTTTGTAAATAAAACACACTTTTTCAGCACTGTTTGTTATGGTTCTCGAGAAAAAGGACTATGCCATGTGAACAAAAACATCTGCTAAATTCCTTTATCATTTTAGAGCACCTGGGATCTAGGCACTGTTTTCCAGGTTAGGAAAGTCATGACTGTACCAGTGCGATAGAGCATTTATAGGCTTTAAGCAGTCAAGCCAGAAGTCTGGAATGCAGGGAGCAAAAACTGCCCAACCCTGAGATGACGTGCCTCTCCGGATGGTGCTGACTGGTAACTCGGCAACCTACCCGATGAACGCCAGACCTCTAAACAACAACATGACACCTATATTTATACCAGCACAGCACAGAGACTCTTAAGGGAATTTGTTTCTCGAACTGTTGATTTCGTACTCTACTTTGCTTACCTGTTGCCGGAGTTGGTCGCTGGAGAGGCGGAATAATCTTCTCTGGCTCCTCCCTTCCAGCAAAGCATCCTGCAAGGTTCCCAGAGGCTTCTCCACGACTACTGCCCATTGGCGGGGTCTCCGCAGGCTGGAAAGCACTCGCCTTCCCTGCAGAAGCACTCTCCAGCTGTTCGGGCCCTGGGCCCGCCTCGGAAGGACAGGGCAGTGACATGTGACTGATTTCCCCCTCTGTCATCAGTTCTCCCGAGGCCTTGACTCGTTCTATGACAGCATCCACTAGGCGACTTGCAGCCTCCTCAATCAAGTCTGCTGTCTCAGGCAGAAGCACAGCTTTGGCAGCGACGGTGCACGGCATAGGGGCAGCATCCCTTCCCCTGCCTGGGGCCTTGTCACCACGGCTTGAGAGCTCCGTCTCTGTGGGGTGCTCTTTGGCAGCAGGCTGCGGCAGGACGTGATGCGCTTCCTCATCCACCTGTGTCTCCTTGCAGTCGCCTGTGCTACGGCTGCCATCTGCTCCCCCCACCTTCCCCTTCTCCCAACCCAGGGACACGACCTCTGGGGGTGCGGCGCCCTGAGGGTCAGTCACACCTTTGTCCGGTAAAGCTCCCGGCAAACCCAGGATCATATTCTTCTCCTGGCTCGAAGAGACCTGCGGAATCTGGATGTCTGGAGCGTTGTGTGGTATATCCTTTCTCCCGGTCCCAGTGGTGCCTTGCAGAGCACCGACCACGGCACCATCCAATGCCGCATTTCCACTCACCTCATAAGCAGTGGTCTTCCCCTGGGACTGAGTGTTTTTCACCTCAACATCCAGAGCAGAAGATTGCTCAAAATTAAGAACCTCGAACCCATCTGGTAACAGATTTGGCAATGGAGGTGAGCTGTTCTGCTCTGTACCTGAGGCCTCCTGGCTTGAGTCTGCAGCCAGACTTGCTCCTGGTGGCACCAGGCTCTGTGCAGCCCCACCTTCAATCAGCTGTGCGACTGGTGGGGCCACTTCCTTGTTATGTTTAGTTTCTGCGTGAAGACAGGCCAAGGGTGTGCCCAGTGAATTACCATTCGGAGGAGCTCTGTCCTCATCACAGACAGCTGAGCCAGGTTCTTCATGGAATCCCGGGGCCTCTTGTCCAGGAGGGGGCGTTCTCGGCTCTTCCTGCAACGTTCCTGAACGAAGAGTGCTGTCCTTAATGGAGGAACAGGTCACTGCTTTATCCTTGTCTTCTGGTCCCTGAGCTGCAGGGCTCTCTGGAACCACCTGATCTTTCCCTTCTTCAGTCAAAGCGGAATCAGAGGCCAAAGCGGCCTGACCCACATGGAGCAGGGAAGAGTCAGTGACCCCCTCGACGATATTCAGGACTTCAGGGTCTGCTGAGAGGCAGGGACGCTCACACTCCACACCAGGTCCTACGGGACTGGTATTGCCCATGCTGGGCTGAAGATCTAGAGCAGAGGAGGGTGTGCACAGGCCCGCTACACTGTCTTCTGCTGGCTGCTTCTCCAGATCATTCGAATCTCCATCTGGGCCATCTCTACAGTCTGTATGTGGTTCAAGAGTTGCTGTTCCTTTTTCATTCTGGGAGGAGGGGACAAGAGAAAGTGCGTCATCTTTGGTTACTGATTCACTGCCGGGACTGCCTGTCAGAGAGAAAGTCCTGCCTGATGTCACTGCCTGGTCTGACACCCGTTCTTTCTCAGCTTTGGGGACAAGAGCATGTGGATGTGGAACTACCTCAAGCATATTTGCTAAAGATGTTTCTAGTTTCGAATCTTTTCCTTGGCTTTCTTTATCCAAACCTTGGAGAGGACAAAAATCCACATGTTCCTGGGTGTCTCCATCAGGGTCAGGGGTGACCGTGTCAGCCTGTGGGCCTTCCAAGCGGCTGGCAGTGGGCAGTGGTTGTGTGTTGAGCAGCCCTGTGGTGGTGCCTTCAGGCTGGGTAACTATGTCATCACAGTGTTCTACAGCCAACACACCACTAGAAGTCCCTGTGTTCTGTCGACATGCAGAGGCAGCACAAAGTTTATCATCTCCAGTTGTAGAACAGACGGGTGATTTGCTGTTTTGGCTTTGAACATGAGATGAATCCGTTTCTGATTTCTGGTTTGGCATAACATCTTTTTGCGGCCTGGGAAAGGTTACATCAGAGGGTGACAACACCACACACATGCTGGCTAAGGGAGTGTCAAGTTCGAGACCTTCTGAAATCTCATCTTTTGCAGCAGCTAGAATTAACTGAGAGTTCTGAGCCCCTGGAGCATCAGCACTCTCTTCACAACTTCCAGAAGTTTCCGTTTCTGCAGTGTTTTCATCAATGGCAGTTTCTTCATCACTAACGACAAGTAAAGACTCAGCAGGCTTGTCAGCAACCAGGGAGCCAGAGGCAGAGACACCATTTGGAACACTGGCTTTATCCATAGGCTCGTCTGTGACTTTTAGGTCAGAGGCTCCAGCTGTGCTGATATTGGAGTCCTCAAATCTTTCCTTCATACTCTCCCCTGCTGCAAGCACATTCCTCTGGATGGTGGCCTCTGGGTTCACGAGACTGCGTTCCGTTTCCCTTGCAGTGTCTGGGACGCTGGCACCTGCTGGTGATGGGACCACCAGTTCACCTCCAGAGAAAGACTGGGCCGCGCCGGGCTCCAGGGCTACGCCTCCCTGCAGGATGTGGCCTCCACTGCCTGGAGACTCCTGGTCTGTGGCCATTGCCAAAGATTTTGTTCCAGTTTCTTCATTTCTGACTCCACAGGATGGAAGGCCTTCTGTGTCCTTTCCTTTGCAATCAGGTGTGCTCTGACGGCAGCTGTCAGGATCAGACGTAGTCCCAGAGTCCACGATAGGTGCTGGCTCCACCTCGTCTCCTTTTCTCTCCACGCCTGTGTTTTTCTTCCTACAGGAAGAGTCTGTATTCTCTTCCTTAACCACACTTGACAAATCATAGGAACTTTCAATCTGCCCCACAGTGCTCCCATGGCAGCACTGAGAGCTCTCAGCACCTTCAGGAGAAGCAAGCTGCTGGCTGGCTGTGGGCTCTGATGCACAGGGAAGAAACTGACCATCTGTATCTTGGTCACTGGGCAGACTTGAAGGTTCTTGTGCTGTCACCACTGAGGGCATAAGACTGTCCATCTGTGTGAGGTTTGTTTTCTAGGAGGAAATGGAAGATATTTAAAAAAAAATTGTCCAGGGGAAAAGATGTCACTGACACCTATAAGCAAAAATTCTGTTGGAGAGAACTCAGTAGCATTCCAGCCTCTCAAGTCACAGGATAAGCCAACCTAAATAAAAATAAGTTCTCTCTTGTTCCTGACATTAATTTCCTGTTATAGTTGCATATCCACTAGAATGATAAAAAATGGCAAGAATAATACAATATGACTATTTTCTATATTATGAACTTATTTTAGAAAACAGATAAAAACTGAGCCTCAAAAAAGCTCAGTGGCTATCTTCAAATGAGCAGCTGAGAAAGATACTTTTTATAGGGGCTTTAGAGGGGCAGAGGCTGCTTCCATCCCACCTCATATATACAAGTAAATACAAATCCTGGCCAGTCTGGTAAACTCTCTTCAATCACAAGGCACAGACATATGCTCCCATGCCCTAAATTCTCACTGAGGAGTTACACAGCATCCTTTAAACTCCAAAATATGCTCCGTTCAATCTAGTTTAACAATTTTAGTTATGGGGTTATAATTTCAAAAAGAGTGGCACGGTCGATTCTTTTACTTCTTGATAAAAGCAGTTCCTCTGTTCCTCTAATACTGAATATTAAATAAATAAGAATATATTGAACTAGTAGTACCTAATTCTTGATTATTCTCAGATGGTACTGCGCTTTGAGGATATTATAGGTCATCTCAAAAATAGTTTTTGCCAACTTGAAAAACAGACATAACCAACTATACAGGAATGGTTAAATCAACCTGATGGAAAATGCTACGCTGTTATGTAAGTGTTAACTATGAAGACCAGAGTGAAATAAGGAAAAGATATTTATAACATAATGTTTAAGAAAATGAACAAAACTTATAGTTAATCTAAGGTTATAATTATGCAAAAACTACAAGTACACGTAGATAAGGCTTAGGAAAAAATGGAGAAAAACAAACACAGCTGATCTTTAGAGTGGGTCTACCTTTATATCAAAATTTCAGGAATCCTTAAAATGATACTATTTTTTCCAACACATAAAAACTATTTTGCTCTCTATCTTTTTTTTTGGCTGCACTGCACACCTTGCGAGATCTCAGTTCCCTGACCAGGGATTGAACCCAGGCCACGGCAATGAAAGCACAGAATCCTAACCACCAGGCCTCCAGGGAAGTCCCAAAACTATTTTTATAACACCTGGTTTGCTCTTCGCTCATTATCTGATCTACTACAAGAATCTCATGCAAATCCACCACGCACTGTCATCTCATTCACTTACCCATTCAGTTCCTGTGTCGAGCACTTACAGTACTCCATCATCAGCCGATTCCTGTCTACTCACTGGGTCTGATGTAAAAGTTCACACATGTAAGTGTAAAACGAGTTACGCTCACTAAAGTCCTTCTAATAATAGAGTACACGAGAAATGAATTTTCACTGAAAGCGTCTGTGCTATGCTCCTTAGGGTATTCAAAATGGCTTGCTTCCCTTCCCCCTGAGAGTGTAACTGACTCCAAAAAAATTATGAAAGCAGGTCATTAAATTTAATAAAGGGTGAACATTACAGAACAGAGATTTGCAGAAAAAAGTTGTCTTGCTTGAAAAATTTTAGATGCTCCTAACACAAGCATCTTCTCAGTTTAAATTTCTCATGGTTTCCTGTAAAATATTCCCACACCTTGCAGGTAGCTTTGGCATCTACAAAGTGCTGTTTTCAAATGCACTATCATTCCCCCAGTAAGAAGAGCCCTAAAGGAAAACCTGACCTTCCAGCAGTCTCTTCAGAGGAAAATAAAATGACACCTATTCTGGAACAAATATGACTGGGAGAGGCAGAGGCAGGTACATCTACAACCTGCTATGAAGTGTCCTGGCCTGCTGCTCTCCGAAACAAGCAAGGCCTGCTCCCAAAGAAGGCTCTGGCGTTGAGCTGACCCCAGATGACCTTAAATGAAATTACTGCCAAGCTTTTTCCAAATCAAATCAACTCTGAAATAAAATGGGTGGAAAAATTATCTAAACTTAGCCTTTCAGATGTCGTGGCCAAGAGAGATGTACCCATGTGACGTTTATATTATCCATAATAAATGCTACCAGGGAGTATGTAATGTTTTTATGTCTGGCAACAACTTTATCTTGAAGGCTTGAGTGGATTATAAAATCTTTATTGTTTTAGTGATCTTTTTACCACACAACTACCAATTTAAATATAGTAACACAGTCATCACTCACTGAAACAGCTGTGAAAAGCCTCCATTTCTGAGTAGATTTGGTTCTTATTCTTCAGCAACAATCTCAGAAACTGTTTAGCTCATTTCGTTTTATAAAGTTAAACCAACAAATTTATAGAGTTAAATAAATTTCCTTTTAAGCCAGGAAAATTTAGTTCTAGTTGTTGCATATTTCTGTATCTGCCAGGTGTATGTGTGTCTTTCGTTATTTTAAAAGCCTGGCAAAAGAAAAAGAAAAATTCTCGCAGTCTCCTATTGCTACTACCCCAGTGCTGAACTCTGTCTCTATAAATGCTAACATCTAATATAGCTAAAACTGCTTTACAGGTTTCACAATCTTTGAGGGAAGCACTGTTATGTTCTAATTATAGTAAGGCTCATTGGGGGAAGGGGTGAGGGCACAAAAGCTTGAAAATGGAAATTTTCTGTCTTACCATTAGCTGCTGTTGGATGTTCATAAGTTTAAAAATATGTCCAGTGCAACTGTCTCCAGGAAGTGGGGGTTCCTGGTGTGGTTCAGACTCAGAGGTTAACGTATAGACGTCCAGCTCTCGGTGATGCCTCACAGAACAGTCTCCGTAAGGGATTTCATAGGATAAACTGCTCCAGGAGTCTGGTTCTCCAGTATCCTCCCTGGAAGCAAGCAAACTCTGGTTAATATATATGTACATTCTATACATAATATACATGAATATATTATAATATTACTATATAATAACATATATATATATATATATATATGTATACAATATACATATATATGTATTCTGCCTCCCAGGCAAAGGTTTAACCCTCTAAGTCTTATGCAAAATTTTGAACCTCACTGCTCTTTGAGGCTCTGCAGCAGAAATTTGGTTTGCACAGTTCCCCAGTAATGCAGGCATACAACTAACTGTTTCATTCTCTTCATAAGAGGTCATAAACGGGCTAAATGAAAACTGCAGGATTCCTCCCTAAGGATGTTCTTTTGATCAAGATCAAGAGAAGACTGGGATCCTAAAATAGTTAATATTATGCTCACAACCAAATAATGAGGAAATGTAAGGAGGATGGTTTTGCCCTGGTTTTCAAAAAAAGCAAGGCTTATGAAGCGTTTCTCTTAAAATGGGTTATACCATATGCTAAATGCAGTTGATCATATTGGGAAGGGAAGAACTAATCAATCCAATCCGTGCAAGGGCACTCCAATTTTTGTTAAAGATAGGTGGAGGAAGCACTCTCAGAATTCTCGAAGTCAACTATATAGAGGAAAACTATCAATATTATAATGCCTTATCATACTATACTTGTCAATATAATTATCAAATCCTATTTTGAATGAAGCACTTGGTTCCAAGAACTTTAAGCTATAACTTTAAATTTAAAAGAAAAACAACTTTGCTCAACTCACACCATTATAGATACACCTCATATTCAAATAAAGCCGACAAATGCTCAGGTATGTAAAAAAGCATTTCTGGGATAGGCCTCAAAACATGAAATCTCTTTACGTGGTTCTAATGAACCAGTACGTTGATATGGTATCCCAGAGATTCTGGAAGAAGGCGGAAGGCAGTGTTTGAGATCATTATCATGTTTTAAAATAAAAAATAAAACTAAAGAATTAAGAACTAATAGACATGCCATCCACTGACAAATATGAGAGGGAAACATTACTTCAACTCTCTCTCCAGTGTTCTGTCTACTAAATCATACCTGTCAGTTCTTAACAATTCACCAGAGAATAACTGGAATTTGAAAGCTAAAAATATGCTATAGTGGAAAACCTGTAACAAACTGGAGAGTCATGCACTGGCTGAAGGTAACAATTAAGGCTGATCCAAAAGAAAACTATTATAATTTCCATACTCAAGAGTGACTCCCAAACAGTTGCTTAAAATGAACTTAGCATATGCTATGCTAAATGTTTCATGCATTTACCAAGCTGCTCTACACTGAGCAAAGTGACCTCAAATAGAAAAGTACCTAAAAGATAGTCACTTAAAAGTTCAACTGAATGACTCAAGAAGTCAATCAGTTCCACCAAGTGAGGGGGAGGCAACGTCTCTGTAAATTCAACTTTGGAGCTTGGGTTGACCTTGTCACTAACTCTGCTTAACTGTCTGACAAGGCATTACTGGCGTATCTGCTTACTCAGATTACCACTTATAGCCATGCTCCAATTAAAAAAAAAAAAAGGTATTTGAAAACAAAACTTGATTTATACACCACCACTGAGTGTGAACCAAATACAACAAGCTAGGAGGGAACTGTTTGCCAAGGGAGGGGCAATTAAATAGTGATACAGTCCATTCCCAGCAAGATGGAGTTTTCTACCAACTTTGCCACTATAAATTCTCAAACTGCTTCTTTTCTAATATCTAAACCTTGGGAAATTCCCTTCTGTGACCACAAACTATTTATCTCCCACCTCTCCCATGCTCTCCCCTTCCAGAAGAATGTGCTTTTGTTGCCACAAGTGCTAACCCTTCAATCTCCCAATTCATCGTCCCTGTGGATTTTTGTTGCTTCCTAGCCCACCTAGAAACCAAAGACTAGTTAATGCAATTATTCTCCCACTGGCTTCCATGAATATCTGCTGCTATTGACATTCTTCAAACCCATCGTGCCTGTAGGTCTGGGTAAACCCCACCATTCAACAAGTATTTGTGCCAGTATTCTTGGTGCTGGTGATACAAATGAAAATCCTTGTCCTGTTGAAGCATATATACCTAGCAAGGGAGACAAAAGCAATCAAGATAAATAAAACACCTAGAATTCTGGAAGACAGCAAGTGTGGTGGAGAAAATAAACCAGAGATGAGGGCTGCAATTTGAAATGTGGTGGGTCAGGGAAGGCCTCACTGAGGTGACATTTAAGCCAATGCACTGTCTGCTCTGTATTCAACACTGTATAAAACCTTGGCTGGATCCACTTGGCAAAGTTCTATGACTAAGAATGTTTACTGCAACATTAGGTGTAATAGTACTAAAGACCGGAAACACCCTAACCGAGTCAGTAACTAGAGGGATGTTTGGTAAATTAAAGAACAGATCTACAGACTATTATGGAGCCATTAAATATAACTGAAAAAACAGTTCAATAACACTGAAATCTATATTCAGTGAAGTAAGCAAAATAAAAAGAGCAAAATTATAAGCATAGACAGTAAACTGCACAATAAAAATAGTGTCAGGGTGGTTGGGTTATAGGTTTTCTTCTTCTCTGGGATTTTAATTAATGTCTTAAATAATTTTTTAAGTTCCTATTCAGCCAGGCCTCGCTGCTGCTCTGTAATGCTTCTTACTCATGTGTGTTAATCCATCCCCACGGGGGTTACCAAAATGTTCTATAATTTCCTCAAAGGCCTAACATTAACCTTGTCTACTTCATTCTCAGGTGACCTTTTCTCCCATCTTAGTGAAAAGCTTGAGGCCATCTAACATGAACTAAACCCATCTTCAATCCACCCAAAAATGCCTGTGCCCGTCTCCTCTAACTTCATGGCACCTCTCTATGCAGTGGGTTTGCTCTGTTCCACACCCCCGTCCTGAGGTAACTGGCTCGGTAATCACCCCCTGGATGCCTGTAGTTTTCCACCTGCTTCTGGACTAGCTCCTTCCCCATCCACCTGCAAGTACCATGAAAACCTCACCAGCAGACAGAGCAGAGGCAGGAAAAGGGATTACTGCACAGGTGCCCGCAGCAGCAGCAGCAGCAATCTTTACTCAGCCCTGCAGACCAGCGATTCTCTCTGAGGAATCCAGCCCCCAGGGGACATCTGACAATGTCTGGAGACATTTTTCGTTGTCACAACTTGGGGATGGGGAGGGGTCCTACAATGCACAGGACAGCTCCCTAGAAGAAAGAATCATCTGGCCCAAACTGCCAGTGGTGCTGGTGTTGAGAAATCCTGCTGTAAACCCCCGAACCCCATTCTGTCTGCCCTCCTCTTCCTTCCCTTCTACCTCCTTACCAGCCATTTGAACAATTAAAGGTTTTGCGCCTACTCCCTCCCACTGCTACTAAAACTTCTGTCTCGGGTTCCACTGACAAAACAAATCTCCAAATCCAATGGCTTTTCTTTGTCTCCACTGTCCTTGAGTTTTGTAGCATCTTACAATGGTGACCTGATTCTTCTTCTGACATTTATTCTCACTTGACATTCATAAAGAATCATCCTATTCACCCACTGCTTTCTCTGGCTTTTTCTTCTTCTTCTCACATCTTAGATGTGAACAGATGTCAACTACCTGAACTTGGTCTTCTATTAAATGGTAGGCACTGTGCTAGATGCCAGGGCTACAAGGTTAAATATGATACCTTTCTCAATAATGTAAACACACAGCCTAAGGTCAAACATGAATTACTATTAGATAGCCATAGTTTGGCTTACTGGTGTTACTGTCACCTCCATGGAAACGAAAAGCAGAAACAATCTCATGGGAGTTTTACCCTTATGAGTGTGGCATTTTATGCACTAAATATACCATATTTCATCAAAGTTACAATGCTATTACTTGTAAAAGCAACATCATTTTCTGTATTACTAAGAAGGAAAAGAACTGTTGTGAGTTAAATTATGACACAAGTTAGAAAAATTTACATCTTAAAAGAGATGATACAGGGAATTCCCTGGCAGTCCAGGGGTTAGGACTCCTCGCTTTCACTGCCGAGGGCGAAGGTTCGATCCTTGGTTGGGGAACTGAGATACTGCAAGCTGCGTGGTGTGGCCAAAGGGAAAAAAAAAGAGAGAGAGATAACAGAGTATAAATACAGTCAACTGTCCTTCTGAATACTGGTATGGGTGGTACAAACAGTTCAAATGAACAAACAGTTCCAACATCAACTGCTTAACTTCATTCGCCTGTGAGTCCCAAGCCTGCAACAAACGGACAGCAGATACAAGTGAAAAGGGCAGCTCAGAGGCTTTAGACAGACTTAAACACCTACGACACTAGTTTTCAAACTTTTAAGTAGATGAACAGTTTCAAATAAAGCCACATGCAGAAACAGAGTTGCTCTGGTGATAGGGGCAATAGAGGGAAGGAAAGGCAAAGCCCGGCCCTCCCTCCAGCCACCACCCCTCCTAGGTGGGTTGTGAGACTCATACTATACCCAAGGAGTAGCTAAATGTTCTTAATTCCCAAGGTACAGGCTTTCTTTATGTACAACTACCACATTTCCCATTTTAAGGTCATTCTCCTTGTTTAGTCTCCTTTGCACTTGTAGAATAACTACTCCATATTCTCCTGATTGAAGCCCTTTGTATGCTTACAGTTAGTAATTAAGTTGACCCCTCGGCCTTGTATTTCCGCCATGGAGAAGAATATGCCTGGGTATCTAAAATTTACCTTAGAAATACACACAAAGCTTTTATGTAATCAAATCAAGTCTGGCAGGACAGAAAAGCACATCCATGAATGCACTAGAGATTCTGGTTATTTCAGCTGGTGAATTAAGAGGCACCATAGCCTCAGCTGAGGCTTTTTAAAAAAATGAGTGAAAGGGAGATCTGTAGATGAAGGAGTATAAATGCTGCGGGAAGGTTTACAGAGCTCTCCACGACCTTTCATTTTTGACCCCTATGAGGACACCACCACTCTGAACAAAGAAGAGGGTATTTTTACTACCAATTGTGGCAACTGTGCAGGATAGGCATTATTTCATTACTACGACATCAGATGGTATTGGCGTAGAATTTCTTAGATTGTTACATTCAACCACATCCCAGATCAGACTTCAAGATATAAGGACTGATATTATGATTACTGGAAACTTTCAATCATCCTGTCAGTAAGGCAATTAATACTGTTTTCAACCATTCTCAGGCGCCTTGAACTTCATCTGGAGTATCCAGCACAACTCCAAGTGCAGTCTCCCACCTCTGAGCCCTGAAAGACTTGTTCTGCACCGTAACCTTTTCTTCATTCACCTGTAACCCCTAAGGAGGAGCAGGACCATACACCTTCTGACTTGCTGGGTCTCACTACTCTGCTTCATCTCCTGACACATTGTAGGTACTCAAATATTTGTTGGGATTTCACTCCAGGGCAAAAGAGTAGGGATATTCTTTATAAACAAATGGTTTGAGATCACTAAGAACTCACTCTCTGTGAAAGGACAGATAACCTAAAGAAGTAATTCTAGTAAGACCCAATGTAGTGGCAGTAATGGCTTAAAAGGTCTAGTTGGTAAAGGAGACTAAAAAGTCATGACAACTGAATTCAGTATATGATAAAGATCAGGAGGAAAAAACATTGCTTGAAAGTATATTTTTGGCAGCTGGTGAAAAGTGAATATAAACTATATATTAGATAATCATAATATATTAATGTTATATTACTGATTTTGATAACTGCCCTGTTATAAGAACATGCTGAAATAATTAGGAATAAAGGGGCATGATGTCGGCACCAACTCTCGAAAGAGTTCAGTAAAATTCTATCCATTTATCTACACACACAGATAAAGCAAATAAAACATTAACAATTGGTGGATTTAGGTGAAGGATACACAGTGGTTCACTGTACTATTCTTCAATTTTTTAAAATTAATTAATTAATTTATCTTTGGCTGCATTGGGTCTTCATTGCTGCACGTGGGCTTTCTCTAGTTGTGGCGAGCGGGGGCTACTCTTTGTTGCGGTGCACGGGCTTCTCATTGTGGTGGCTTCTCTTGCTGTGGAGCACGGGCTCTAGGTGCGCAGGCTCAGTAGCTGTGGCACATGGGCTTAGTTGCTCCGCAGCATGTGGGACCTTGCCGGACCAGGGCTCGAACCCGTGTCCCCTGCATTGGCAGGGAGATTCTTAACCACTGTGCCACCAGGGAAGTCCCATTGTACTATTCTCACACCTTTTCTATGAGTTCAAAATTTTTCACAACAAAAAGTTAAATATAAAACATCAATTTAAAAAAAGGCAGAGGGTAGTAATTCTTTCACTATTCTATGATTACTATTTCAGGCAGGGAAGAAACTAATATTCGGGTATCTACTAAGAGACAGGCACCCTGATACTCCATATATTTAATCCTCATACGAGTCTTTCAAAGAAGTGCTATTTCTAGCTCAGAGGAGGGGAAACTGAGACTCAGAAATACTAATTCATTTGCTTAAGATATAACACATACATCAGACTTTGATAAATCTGGCTTCAAATGACAAATTTTACCACTTAGGAGAAGTAAGCATTTGGGCTAGATATGTAGTCTCTTTGAGTGTGTTATCAAAATCTGTAAAAAGACAGTAAGAGTCCCTTTAAAAGTTGCAGTGGTTAGTTAAAGGGGACAGGAAACAAAGTATCTAATAATGCCTGGCACACAGGAGGCAGTCAGTAAACATTAGTACTCAAATATGTAATGGAGTAACAGATCTGGGTCCATGTTGGACTGACCCCAAAGCCTGTACCCTCCCCCGCCCCATACACACACCTAATGCTGCACTGCTTCCAGTGGAAAGGGATGGTCTTTAATAGAAACTCATCAGGTGCCACAGCAGGAAGCACTGAGGGTCATTTGAAGGCAGGATGGAGCAAAGAGGCCTTTAGGGGAAACATTTCTTCACGAATTAAAAGAATGTCCTCTCCAGGCAGAACATTTTTCAACACACAAGCATTCTCCAATGAAAAGTTCTAAAGTCTGCCCTCTTCTGAGTTTCTCACAGAATGAGCAAATCAACCACAGTCATTCTCCAGTGTCTGGTGAGACTCTGACAAAGTGTAGGACAAATCGCAGAGCCCACATTCTACCTAGCTATTTTCAAAATGAGCACATTCTACTCACCTGAAGGACAATATCAACTTGGGCATTTATCCCTTCAATCTTTTTCACAAATGACACCCCCAAACTGTTCACCACATTTTCCATAAAACTGACACCAATCAGTACCTACCTTTTCCTAATGGGAAAAAATATTCTGCTCACCATAAGAAATCACCACAAATTCATCTAATTATGTTTAATTTAGATTTCCCTAGAGGCTAAATCACCGGGCAATATGAGGGGAAAAGCATGGGTATTGAGGTCTGCGTAGAATCTCATTTATGCCATGATCTGATCTAAGAAAAATTATTTAGCTTCTATGAGCCAGAGGTTTTTTTCATCTGCTTTTTAAAAAGTGGGATAATACTAACTTTCTTACAGAGTTGTTTTAAGGATTAAAAGATATATGGATAGAGACAGCCTTACTATACATATGCCTAGTTAAGTACTCATTAAATATTGGGTTCTATTTCCTTCCACAAGCAAGGGGTACAAACATAACCACTCTCTTTTACAGCTAAATTTAATTATTTAACG
The DNA here is from genome assembly GCF_003031525.2 of Neophocaena asiaeorientalis asiaeorientalis. Taxonomy (NCBI): domain Eukaryota; kingdom Metazoa; phylum Chordata; class Mammalia; order Artiodactyla; family Phocoenidae; genus Neophocaena; species Neophocaena asiaeorientalis. Next base: position 137,884 of record NW_020173946.1, read on the forward strand.
ATGTGTCAAATACTGAGCTGCGTGTTTTACATATCACCTAATTTATTCTTTTAACTATCCTGTGAGGGAAGATACTATTACCCCAATTTGCAGATGAGGAAACTGAAACTGTGAGAAATTTAATAACTTGCCTAACAGTCTGTTAAGCCAGAATTTGGGCTGATATTCTAAACCACCACACAAAACTACCTCTGCTGCCTTTTTTTTTTTTTTTAATTTATTCTTTTATACAGCAGGTTCTTACTAGTTATCCATTTTATACACATCAGTGCATACATGTCAATCCCAATCGCCCAATTCATCACACCACCATCCCCAACCCCCTGCAGCTTTGCCCCACTTGGTGTCCATACATTTGTTCTCCACATCTGTCTCTCAACTTCTGCCCTGCAAACGGATTCATCTGTACCATTATTCTAGGTTCCACATATATACGTCTCTGCTGCCTATTTTGCACTAGAAAATGCAGACCAATGAAACAAACTAAATATTTTTAACATACGGACTTTGGAGGATTAAGTTTTGGAGATGCAAGTTCTAGACTGTTGTGCACTGTGGACATGGGTATAGTTTGTGGTCCACGGCTTTTGTGGTCATTCTTCTCTGTTCCTTTTCACTCTGAGGGGCTACTTGGGCTCTCTTACTCTATGGTTCCATGACTTTTGGAATACCTTGCTCCTCTAACAGCCGAAGTTCTCTATTTTCTAGCTTCACCTTATTGCACTGCTTTCAAATCCTGAAAAATAATTTTTAATACCTACCATGATACTAGTTATATTTATATCAATATCTAATATACCAACATTCACAGGGTGAGTGAAAATTAAAGTCAAGTTTATACTAGATTAACATCTAAATATTTATTGGTGTGATCAAGCTACTTAGTTGTTGACTGTTCTTGCTTAATCAGATTTAAGCCACCAACCTAATTCAACAAACTCTCAGGAATTAATTTTCAGATGCAATGTTAAGTCTAATTTTCCCACTAAAGCAAAGTTCTTAATCTTAACTGCACTTTAGAATTACCTGGAGAGCTTTTAAAAATCCTCATGTCCAGATCACACCTCACACGAACTAAATAAAAATCTCTAGAGGCAGCGCTGAGGCATCAGTATTTTTTAAAGGTTCCCAGGAGATTCTAACGTATAATTAGAATCCCCATGTGATTCTAATGTGCAGCTAAGGTTGTAAAACACCACATTAAAGTAACCTACAGGTCCCAATTCATTTACATAAGTATAGCTAAGGCTAGCAAGACTGCAATGAATACTAGAGTTGTTAATATATCCTTTGACCTAATTATACAGTTCCCTGGAATTTATCCTATATAAATAATTTAACAGAAATAAAAATCAGTAAGTAAAAAATGAGGCTCACTGCAGCATTCATTAGTTAATTTCTGGGTTTTTTAAGATTAAAATTAACATTCAATGTTAAATGGTTTAAATACTCATGATAAACAAAATATTTTAGATGGCCTTAAAGATAATTATAAAGACCAGAGAAATAGATTAAGAGGATGGAAAAGTGAAAAAATATCAGACTACACAACAGAATATCAGCTGCACCTATTTAAGCAATTCCATGCAATGTGGGACGTAATATCTGATAATAAAATAAACCTGTCTTCTGGTGGCAGCATTATGAATAATTTTGTTATGTAAACGTAACTGTTTAAAAAAAATGCTAATTCTTCCCTCCCTGTTATCTTTCTTGCTTCTGGCCTAAGTCAGAAGACAGAGGCAGCTTAGTGCAGGCATCGTGGAGAGTTGCATCAAGGGAACATGGAGATATAAACCACAACACAGGGACTGCGCTGGTGGTCCAGTGGTTAAGAACCCACCTTCCGATGCAGGGGACACAGGTTCGATCCCCAGTTGGGGAACTAAGTTCCCACATGCTGCAGGGCAACTAAGCCCCCACGCCACAACTACAGAGCCCATGCACTCTGGAGCCTGCGTCCCACAACCAGAGAGCCTGCGAGCTGCAACTACTGAGTCCGTGCACTGTGGAGCCCGCGTGCCACAACTAGAGAGGCCATGCACTCTGGAGCCCACGTGCCACAGCTAGAGAACCCGTGTGCCGCAACTACTGAGCCTGTGTGTTGTGGAGCCTGCGTGCCACAACTAGAGAGCCTACATGCCGCAACTACTGAGCCCAAGTGCCGTAACTACGAGCCCACATACCACAACTACTGAGCCCGCATGCCACAACTGGAGAGAAGCCAACGCACCACAACTAGAGAGAAGCCCGCGCACTGCAATGAAAGATCCTGCATGCTGCAACTAAGACCTGACACAGCCAAGAATAAATAAATATTTAAAAAAAAAAAAAACACACACAACACAGAAGTCTCAGCTTGGACTCTGATACAGTTACATTTAATTCATCCCCAGAACAACACCAGGCACTTCAAATAGATCTTCAGCTAAGAAGCAACCCAGATGGATCAATTTCTACTCACTCAGTAATGCATCCTCTCCTTCTCAGCCCCCTCACTTCCCAGATGACTTTAGGTCAGCTAAGTGATGGAGATTTCTATTTAAGTACTACTGGGTTTATCCTTATATAAAGATAGATTGATCTCTCACAGAACTTATGATTCTCTGCCTATTCCATGACAGTTATTGGCTTAATACCTACTTATGTCCTTTGCCTACAAAGTGCCTGATGTTACTTAATAAGAGTGAGAAACACAGGCACGTGGGAATTATTTTGAAAGGGAGAACATTATCACTGTTGACTAAAATTAAATTCTAGGTTGGGAAAAGAGACAGAAATGCTTACAAAATAGTCTGAAACTTGGGAAGAAAAATAGAACTGTATGAAGTAACTTCAGACTGATGACAGAAAAGAAATCAGGAAGAAAAATCCAATATCCAACTATTAGAAGAGAGGTAATATGTCTTTAAAATGTTAGTTTCTTTTTCTTTAGCTTTCTTATGGAGCAAACACACAAACAAAATCAAATAGCAACCCTATATGTTTACTGATTTAAATAACCTATTCATAATAGAGGGAAAGGAACGCACATCCATTTTTTCCAATCTTATTTCTGACAAGCACTTGAAACTCAATATGATAAAAGACTAAGAGCTAAATATGAATCCCAAACTCCAATGTAATGGTGACCATTAAAATCAGTTGAGTAACAGGCTTCCAACAGTGAAGATTCCATGATTCTATAGATAAGTTATTTGTTCTACTTATAGAAACTGATAACTTTAATACAAGTCATCACTCTGTAAACTAGCTTTTCCAGTTCAGGAAAAAGAAGAAGAATTTTTGTTCATTAATCTGGGCAGGACTCTTATCTTCAGGCATGAAGTTCATTTGACTTTATAGCAGGTTACTGTCATTAAAATTTAAGAAAAGAACCCATACTTAAGTCCAATAAGCTTCTAATGATCTTGTGTATTTTTATAAACCCCACTGCCCTTATTCAACACTTTTCATAATTCAATTGATGAAATGGATTAATCTTACTTAGAAGCAGTTAGATAAGTAAAATAAGTCAAAATAAAGACTAGTCACAGACCAGATGTGACTTTTTTTCAGGTCTCCTCTAAGTTGCTACTTTTGCAGAAACCATAAAACATTGATCTACTCTCCCTGATTACAGAACTATACAATAAGTAGATTAAATGTGTCAGATGAGAACTTCTCAAACTATTTATGAATTTCCAATTCATCACAGAAGTAAAAATTCTAAAACTTACTAGAAAAACAAAATTTACAAGATAAAAAACTTATGCCCAAAGTTTTAATAGATTCAATAGACATATAATTACTCTGTCAAATTACTATTAAAAGTTTCTAAACACATACAGTACTCTCATTATACATTATACTGAGCTCATCATGGACCAGTGACAAAGAGTTGGCAGATCAGCCCTGATCCAGGGCCTCCCTCATTTTGAACAGCAGTGTGTTATACAACAGAGATCCCTCCAGACTGCAAGGAACCATATTTTACATTCTTAACATCTAGAGACCCTGGAGAGAAGTGGCAACAGAAAGGAAAGTCATGGCATAGACTGGAATATGGAATGTGGTACCAGCTACGGACCCACTGGACAAGTTTCCTTTTGTCCCAAGGTATACTTCACATCATCCTGGAAAAGCTGAAAAATAACTCAATAATATTCAAGAGTATTTTAAAAGTTCAAACCCAAACAGTGTTTATAATTATTATTTTTAGAAAATCAAAAGCACCTAAAAAATCCACTTTAACAGACACGTCACCAAGAACTTCTGTAATTTACTGACATGATTTCCTTTAACCAAATGTGAAATACAGGAAACTAATCACTGTACATAATAAAAATGATACAGTTGACCCTTGAACAACACAAGTATGAACTGCACAGGTCCCACATATACATGGATATTTTTCAATAAAGACATATAGTACTACACGATCTGCGGTCGCTTGAATTTGAGGCTGTGCAACTGCAGATATGGATGGCCAACTATGGGACCTGAGCATCCATGGATTTTGGTATCAGTGGCAGGTCCTGGAACCAACCCCCCATGGATACTGAGGGACTACTGTACACTGTAAAGCAGTACCCAGCTTTTCAGAGCTCTTTCATTATAAATACCATTTTTAATATCCCAAGTGGTAAGGCTGATGTTCTGCGTGTAGACGAAGAACAAAGTTCGTAAACCAGCCAAGGTTTCACAGAGCTAAGGGCTGAATGAAGGTTAAAATACAATTATTTAAATTCATTCCAAGCAATCTATTCCTAAGCAATTTAGTATAGTAACTTATGTGGATTAATGAGCTAAAAGAAAAGCTACAAGCTAAATGTTTCTTTAGATTACCCTTAAAAAAGGTACTAAGAAGTATCCTACTGAACACCTGTATCTTAACAAACTCATTTTCATATTAGCACATATTCTCTAAAATGGTATATGTATAAAAAGACCCCAGAAGATATTTACAGCATAAACATATAGAGAATTTTAACTTACTCTGTACAAGTTTAAAATGAAAATCTAAATCCTATTAAATAGGAAGGAACTGGGTTACACATGTGGCAATTACAAAAATACTATTTCTCAATACATGAAAAGCTCTGTATGAATACTTGTTTTCAAATGTTCGTATACATATTTTTCTATTGCTAAATAAAATGTTACCAAAAGTCCATTGAAAAGATGGTATGCCACTGTATTACAAATGCATTCTACCAGGAATTTGGTCTTCTCTGTTGTTCTTAAGTTCATATTTCAAGATATTTTAAAAAAACATATTTTCAGAAAATGAATAGTCTAGGTTATGTATTTTTTCATTTATTCATTCAAACATTCAACAAACATTCATGCAGTATCTTTTATGTTCCTAGGCACAAGAAATATATTGATGAATAAATAAGACAGCCAAGCTTCCTACCATAATGGAACTTATAGTATAGAGGGGTATGATTACAGTTAGAGGTAAGTGCTTTAAAGAAAATAAAACAAGGTGTTTAGCACAGAAAATCCCCTGGAGTGGAGACGGTGGCTTCTGAAGATAGGTGTCAGGAAAATCTTTCAGGAGATAAGGCAATTGATCTGAATCATACAAAAGAGCCAGCATGTGGAGTTTACTGGGACAGAATGTATCAGGCAAAGGGTACAGCAAGTACAAAGAGCCTGAGGCAGCAACCAGCTGGCCAGTGCAGCTGGGGCCAGTGTAGCTGTGCAGTGAAAGCAATGGAAATAAAGAGAATGTTATGAAATGAGGTCTGAGAGTTGCACAGAGTTTGGATCTCATGGAGCTTCGCAGATCATGTAGGAACCAGAATTTTATTTTGACTGGGGTGAGAACATATTAGAAGGAGGAAGCCAAAGGAGAAAAAAAGCAAAGAACGAAGCCAGCAATACTAGTACAATTAGTATGGTACCAGGTGTATATTACTGACTTTTAATCCTTACAACCAATTTGAGGCAGGGGTCAGTGTATTTCCATTTTTCATGTGAGGACACTTAGGCCTAAGGAATAGCTTGCCCCAGTTCACAGTTAGTAAGTGAAAAGGCCAGAACTTGTACCCAGATCTAATTCTAAAACTTCTGTACCTCTTTACACTATCCACAGTAATACTTACCCTCTAACAGTTTCAAACTATGAGCACATATTCAAATTATTCAAATTCTAAGTCTGATATAATATTTATCAGAAGCTAATCAGGTATACTGGGTTTTCTGTTATAAATTTTATAATAGCCACAGCAAATTTTCAACTGTAGAAAAACACAAATTAAGACGCCATTCCTCAGAGAGAGGATTACATCACCCAAACTGAGTATCCATAGCTGGCCCCAAACCTCAAGGTTTATGTATGTGGTACAACAAAATTCAATAAGCTCAGAATGAATTCCAACTTATTTCCCAGCATTCCGGTTGTTATGCAACAGTCAACAACCAATCTACCTCTGCCTTCTTACCCTGTCTAGCACGTTGCAACTCAAGAAGAAAGTTCAGTATGATGCTAACGTAAATGTAAAACCCTGTCAAATCAACTGCAGAGAAAAACATTTTTCCGGTACTAGTCATTCAGGCGGAAGCTCAAAGATACTTGTTAAGATACAGCAAAAAGCCAGATCAAACGGCAGAGAATAAACAATGAAGGTCAACAATGCAACAGTTTGGAAGCTGATACTCACTTATGGCTGCCCAAGCACCACGAGTATCGCAAGCCCATCCTATTTGGGTCCTGGCTTTAACAGCAGAGGAAACCCAGCAGGCATGTTTTGCTCAGTCTACTTCTGACAGGAACTGCAGCATCTAGTTCCTTATTTGAGGGTTACAGCAATATCGTCGATGAAACCACATCACCCTAACAGTGCCAAACCTCAAGGAGTCCTACAGAATCAACCACAGCTCCACTGAGATGGAGTGGGAGAGGCTAA
>NW_020173946.1:144790-179837 GCF_003031525.2 Neophocaena asiaeorientalis asiaeorientalis
CTACTACCTTAGGTGTGTAGGGAACTCACTGCTAGACCAGTTATGCATTCACAAACATGCAGATTCACTAGAAATTTTGGCACTGATACTGTTTTTGTCCTCCCTTCTTCCTTTTTGACATAGTACTGCCACTCTGCCCTTAACAGCTAGAATGGGAAGAGCGCAAAGGAAAAAGAACACATAATTTGAACAACTACTGTGCATCAGCAATTTGGTACAAATTCTATGCTGTTAAATAATTTAAAACAAAAGTTTTATAACGCAATGGTTAGAACACAAGCTGGAAAGTTGGACAGACTTGGTTTGACTCCTTACTCTGACGTTAACCCTGTGGGATCTTGGACTACTTACCCAAATTTCTCTGCAGCTCAATTTCCTCATCTGTAAAGTGGGAGTGACTAGGTTTGCTGTGAGGTCAAATGACCTCGAATGTAAAGTGTTACCAGCATAACGTTTGGCTCTCCCAAAGTGCTCAATAAATTGTGACTATATGGGTGAGTCTGACCAGGAAAAAATACATCAGAAACTAGATGGTGGTGCAAAGAGATGTCATATTCATGTAAAGCTGAGTGACTTTCCAATGACTCTTCATTCCTAGCTCTCCAAATAAAGGGACATGCTAAAGCGCCTAACAACTTTATAAGCATGTTCTCATTTAATCCTAACAGACCTATGAGGTTCATGCTATCATTTCCCATTTTACAGATGAGGAAACAAAGGCTCACAGATGACAAGCAATAGGGATGCACTCAAGTTCAGCTCTGCCATTTTTTTTAATTTTTATTTTTGGCTGTGTGGACTCTCTAGTTGTGGTGCATGGGCTTAGATGCCCGGCATGTGGGATCTTAGTTCCCCAACCAGGGACTGAACCCACGTCCCCTGCATTGGAAGGCGGATTCTTAACCACTGGACCACCAGGGAAGTCCAGCTTTGCCATTTTAAAGGCCAAACAGTTGAATGCCTACCAAACATGTATGTGATCAACGATCAAGTACCTAATTTAAAGTGCACATCTCCTTATCTGCTTTTGACACAAAAATTCTAATGACCACTTAAAGCATAAATGTGTATTTATTATAAGAGTAAAACACCACAATAATTAGTGTTTGTGAAAACTGTTAATGCTATGCACAATACAAGAGTGTTTCAAATGATTAAATTAATAGAGAAATAGATTGACAGTTAATATAAATATTAAGAGAGTGCAATGGCTAGATAACTTTACGAAGATCATTTTACCTTTTCTGAGCCACAACTGTTTATAACAATTTAAATGACAGAAGGAAGAATTACAGAATTATAGATATTATATTATATTAAAAAAACCCTAATTCTGATTAACTTTTTGTTAACTCATTCATAACATTAAATAAACATTCACTAGAATAAATGTTTTAAGTTGTACATATCTCTTTCCATTTAAGCCAAGTGTCCTTCAAGGGAAAATTCTATTTGTAAATTAGTCATATCTTAAAAGAAAAAAAATTAAAAGCAGAATGTCAACACTGCCACCTCCAAATTTACAAGGAGAAATGGCCAAAACTATGTATAACAACTAAGACAAATCATCCTCAATCCAGATATAAATGTATGAAGAAATGTATTAGAAAAAAATGAGGTACCTCAAATATGTTTTGGTTTTGCTAACCAAATACTTCAAGGATATAACAATATACAGCCGTGCCTCAGTATCCGCAGGGGATTTGTTCCAAGACCCCCCACGTATACCTAAATCTGTGGATGCTCAAGTTCTTTATATAAAATGGCATAGTATGTAGTTATAAGTGTATATGGACACTAAACATTTGAACAAAACCTTGTCAAAATGATTGTTTTACAATGTTAAACAAGTTCAGCAGCTCAAGTACCTTTGAGATTCAATAAATCAAGAATCCTAAGTACAAAATTCTGGAAAATTCTGAAAAGAAAAGTTCTGGGAAAACTCCCCTGAATTATAATCTCTATCACCACCTGCTTAGAGGTACTAATGCTCCAACAGAGTGTGCTGTTCATGAATCGAGAGCAATCTAGAAGCTGGTAATGCTGAGAAATTATTGTTCTTCCACTATAAAACTTTTAAAATAAGACTATTAAATCTTAATAAACATACAGAATTACATTTCATACTATTCCATATTTATTCCTGTACGACACAACTTCATTCTACACTGGTGATATTCAGCTTTGGTCACATATTGATTTTAGCCAAAATGTTTATTCAACAACCCTTATTTTTTTCCTTGCTTAAAAATCATTTTTATTTTTGTTAATAATAAATGCAGGTAAAAATTTCAAGTCATTCTTTCTATTGGTATGCCTTGAAGGAAATTACAAAATTGATCAAATAATGTGTAATATACTAAAGGTTTGTATTTTTTAGAGGGTAGAAGGTGCCAACTGATCCTTCATTTTTCTCACATACACCTATCAAGTCCTATACTCCAGGTTCACATTTACTTCCACCTGGGTCTGTAGTGAAGTCAGAAATACTTTCAAAAATCACATGCTGTTGCCATAGAGAATTTGTTACCACAGGTTAAGCTGTGTAACTTCATAACTCTGAAGAAAACCTCTGAGGCCTAAATGTTACACCAAGAACAAACAGGCTGGGGCCATTTTGCGCACATACAGCAGGGAGAAAAAAGAAGTGTACGGTAGGAACCACAAGACATATGAAATGGCTTTGTTATTCCAACCAACTTCCAATACCCACGCATCTTCTTAGAAAGCCCAAGACAGTGTAAAAGGCCATGGGGTTTTGGATTTGCAACCTGGTTCAAATTACTGCTCCGTAACTTACCAGCTATGGTGATCACCTTGTGATCTGAAGGTAATATGCCCACCCACAAAGGGTCTGGGAGAGGGGAAAATGTGAGAATTTGCACAAAATGCCTAACACAAATACAATAAATGGTAACTAGCGTAATTGTTAAATACATACAAACATTATCCTCAGAAAGTACATTTTGCAATTTTCCAGCAGGTTGCCAGATAGGGCAATCCTGAGATTAGTAGTTGAATGCTTTAAAAAAACTATGAAATGTCAAAATTCTTAAAATGCGTCAGTGAGAAATTTACCAAAAAAGGGGGGGGAAAAAGTCACTGTAAGTCAGATCTATGAATCACTGTAATTAAATTAGTTTGGTTATAAGTCTGACAATGTTACCAAACATGCCTCCTCACAAAATTCTATTAAAAGAGTTTAAAAACAACCAAACGGGGCTTCCCTGGTGGCGCAGTGGTGGTTGAGGGTCCGCCTGCCGATGCAGGGGGTGCGGGTTCTTGCCCCGGTCCAGGAGGATCCCGTGTGCCGCGGAGCGGCTGGGCCCGTGAGCCGTGGCCGCTGGGCCTGCGCGTCTGGAGCCTGTGCTCCTCGACAGAAGAGGCTGCAGCGGTGAGCGGCCCGCATACCAGAAAAAAAAACCAACAATCGACAGGCTTGTGAATAATGGCAACTTACTAACTATATGGCCTTGGGCAATCTAGCCTCTCTGGGTCTATTTTCTCATCTGTAGAAAAATACTGACTGTTATTAACTATGTCTTAGACGTTTCTGGAGAGGTTTTAAATAAGAACACATGTAAAGCACCAGTGCAGCAGGTAATCAACATTCAGTAACTGTTACTGCCCTTCCTCCTCTTTCTAGTTTCCACTTAATCCTACCACCTTATCTTTACCAAAACACAAAGATCCACATCTTACAATGAGAAAGGAGGATGAGTGAACGGATAAATGGATGGATAGATGGGTAGGACTTAGGCGGGAGAAATGTAAAGTAAAAAAAAAAAAAGAAAGAAAGAATTTTTTCTCTGGCCATTATTCTGAAGATTAAGTTTGTACATTTGTTTCATCCTTTCCCCTCCTAAGCAAAAGCAAAGGCTCCAAACTTGTTTTACACCAGATTGGGCTACTGAGGACTCACCTGTCTAGTACCTGAAGAGAACCCTAAAAAGGCAGCCACTATGTTAACAGAACATCTTGCTCAACAGGACTCGGTTCCATTGTGAAATACGTACACTTGAGTACTAGCTACTCTACCACCTGACCCTGACCCAGGTTTCAAGTGCAAATGTGTCAAAAGAAGGACTTGGGAACTACAGACACAGACTGAGAGGGGCCAATACTGCATGCTACAGTAATAAACCACTGACTGAGAGCCTAGTGTTCGCCAGGCTGGGTCTGTGCTCTGCATATGCACACGGGTCATCTCAACCTAAGCAGATCGTTCACTGGACTCTGAGCCTGAGCCTGGTTTGTAGCCTTGTGATGTTGGGCAACTCACTTTACCTCTCTGGTCTCAGTTTCCCTGATTATAAAACAGGGATAATGCCACCGACCCTCTCATTAGGCTATTGGGAGAATCAAAATGTAAAAAGACAGCCTAAGGGTAACCAAAAATAGTTTTAAAACCATATGATGGGTAATACAAATGTAAAGATTTTAGTGAGGATCTTGTTCTCCTCAGGAAAGTAGAGGCTAGGACTAAATGGAAAGCCTATTACCCTTTCCTAATGAAGTGCTGTTCATCCAGTATCCCAGGGGCCTTTTCCCAAGTCTCTTTCCTTCTGTCAAATTTTTGTAGACGGAAGAATATGGGTCTTGGAATTCCACAGATGTGTGTGTACTAGTAGCTCTACCATTTCTATAAAGCCTTGGCTAGTTACTTCAATTCTCTGAGCCTCCATATTTCATCTATAAAACAGATAATACATATTTCAAAAGGTTGTAATAAGGTTAAAATGAAACATTATGTGTAATGTACCAACCATGACTTCTAGTGCTTTGTAGGCATTCAACAAATAAAGATTTGTTGAACTGATACTGAAAATGAGATGAAGTATGAGGACAAATACTTTTTTTAAATTAAATATTGACATGTCGTGAATTTTTTATTTATTTATTTATTTATTTTTGACTGTGTTGGGTCTTCGTTTCTGTGCGAGGGCTTTCTCTAGTTGTGGCAAGAGGGGGCCACTCTTCATCGCAGTATGTGGGCCTCTCACTATCGCAGCCTCTCTTGTTGCGGAGCACAGGCTCCAGACGCGCAGGCTCAGTAATTGTTGTTCACGGGCCCAGTTGCTCCGCGGCATGTGGGATCTTCCCAGACCAGGGCTCGAACCTGTGTCCCCTGCATTGGCAGGCAGATTCTCAACCACTGCGCCACCAGGGAAGCCCGAGGACAAATACTTTTAAACTCACTCTTAGGGCAAATAAAATATTTTCACACTTTTATGTCAACACTAGAGAGTTGAAATTCTTCAAAGATATACTCTTCCTGTAAGGGTAACAGCATTGTAAATGATTCCTTACCAATCTAGAGTTCCTAGTTCCATCAACATCACAGCATATATCAGAGAGCCAAACTAATTTTTTAAAGTGTTATCTATTACACAAGGGAATAATTGCAAACTCTTATTAAATAGGGATGTCCAAATGCTGCCTGAAAATACTTCAAGACTGTGTCTATACTTTCTTAATGTATGAAAACTTGATACAGGTCTAGAAGGAAAGGAAAATTAAGAGCAATAATAGATAACATTTATGTCAGTCACTGGTTTATGCCCCTCTCTCACTGAAATGTTATGCATTCTTTTGTTCATTTCTCAAAGCAACCCCCTGAAGATAGTCCTTATTCTTCCCATGTTACAAACAAGGCACTGAGGAGGTTAAGTGGATCACCCAAGATCACATCGCTCCATAAGAGGCAGACCATGGAGTCAAAACTAGCCTGCCTCACTACAATTCTCCCAACCTTTCTACTAACTGTAATTCACTGAGAACTACAATAAACATTACAAAAAAAGATAGTGTAACCAGGGCTTTCCTGGTGGCACAGTGGTTGAGAGTCCCCCTGCCGATGCAGGGGACGCGGGTTCGTGCCCCGGTCCGGGAAGATTCCACATGCCGCGGAGCAGCTGGGCCCGTGAGCCATGGCCGCTGAGCCTGCGCGTCCGGAGCCTGTGCTCTGCAACGGGAGAGGCCACAACAGCAAGAGGCCTGCGTACCTCAAAAAATAATAAATAAATAAAGATAGTGTAACCAGATCAATCAATGGGAATATGAGTTTCACTGATCAGTGAACTATCATTTCACTGATTTTATGACTACATAGGAAACTTTCACATAGAGCCCCTTAGAGTTTAACAAGGTATCTGCACAAATCTCACTTGGTTCTAACGACCTGATGATGTCAACAGACTAGATATACTATCCATAAGGAATGAGAAACATGAGACTCAGAGTGGGTAGGTGACTTTTTGTGAGTCACACATTCTACTAAGTGAGGAAACTTAGATTTTAATTAAGTTTTTCGTCCCTAAGCAATTCCACCGTACTATACCGTCTTTCTTCAAGCTGCAATATTTATAACCCCTACATTTGCTCCAGGAAATAACCATAATCTGCGTGACAAATAAACCCTGATTTTTTTACATTGTACACACCCAGCCCTTAGTTATCATTCTAGGAAGTAGACATTATTATCCTTTTTTAAAAAAAAATCAGATGAAGACATTGAAGCTTAGACAGGAAAGTTACCCAACGTGACCAAAGTAATACAGCTAAAAATGGCAGAGCTGAAAGGCAAGCTTATGCTTGACTCCCAAGTTTGCACACTTTGCCATTACCAGGAACTGCCTCTCAATCTCAGCTCTAATGAGTGACCCAGGTCCTAAGATTTCTTATTTGTCACATGTGAGCGAGATATCAGGCAGCATCTGGCTCAGACATTCTCTTGTTAGATGGCTCCAATGCAAAACTCATCTAATATCATCACTTCCTAGCATCCTAAACTAAGAGCCTGAAGACTCGGGTTCTCTCCCTACTCTGCCCATCGCTAATTAAGGGACCTTGGGCAGGGTGTTCAACCAACTCCTCTTCAAAATGTGGCAGATGACTGTGCAACTACGTAAGAGCAGAAGTAGATGTAGATGTTCTGGGTACTCCTCCAGGACTAAGATTTCTCAGGCAAAACTCGTAACATTTGTGTTTCAGGTGAATTTTCAGATCACAAATGCATCCATATTCATAATGTAAATCAAAATACAAGCTAAAGCAAAAGAGCTATAAGTCAACAAAATCTCTCTCTTCCCTGTCACTGAACGAAGTGAAAGTTAACAGTTTTGGGTTACAGAAAAGGGGAACTGCCAAAAATGTCCTAAATAGAGTTCCCTAAAGACATGAGTCTTATTTAGAGAAAGCTGCTTCTTCTAAGCACAGGAGAATCAATTTTCACATAGAAATGACTCAGTTTATCAAAATGGACTATCTAAATAAGCCTTAGGCACACAAACACAAAAATAACTTGGGCCCTAATAAGCACAATGACCTCTCTTTCCCCCCCTCAATAAAACCAGAGTAAGCAGCAAAGAATTAAAACAACAAATTTATTTTGGGAGAGGTATAAAAGGAGTAAAATAAACTTGATACTTCAGTTAGGGCTGGAATAAATGTAAAGTCTATATACTTCTATTAATAAATGTAAAGTGTATATACTTCAATTTCGTATTAACTGAAAAGAGAGGATAAGAGACAGGCCTATATGAAAATTTTCAATTTGAAAGGGGGAAGGGCTAAGAACACCCAAGTCTAAAGATTTTAGTGAACTACTAGAAAGATATCAGCATGTAGTGGAGCAACTCTTAACTTTCCACAAATCTCCTTGTGAATTTCACAAAACAAACTCTTTATTCAGAAACACACGTGCATAAACTTTTACCTGTAATTTCAAAGGATGCAGATCCCATGAAGTCTACTCTTGGGTTCTTTGACTCCTAGGGGTGGAAGGTGCTCTGGACAGCCTGTTAGGAGATGTGGCTTCTGTTTCTGGCCCTGCCACTTTGTCATTCTAACCCACTCAGTTTCCTCATCTGTTAAAGATGATCTTTCCTGATTTCATGGTTGAAATTCTAGCAAAGTCTACTGACATCACAGTTAGAATGAAGGATTTAGGAAAATCACCACCCGATCTTTTTTAAAATTGTTAATTATAACTCAGCATTTTTTTCTAGGTTGCAGAACAATAACAGCCAGAAGAATCTAAGTTCAGAGCTAGATCTGCAGCAAGGTGCTTCTACTCTCCTACTACAGTCCTCTATTCAAAGACTTCTCAAGTTGGCTTTCCCTTACCCATTCCCCTTCAGAAGGAGCTAAGTTGCTCTCCAACATGTAACAGAGGTAGCACTATAAAGCAAGCCAAAAACTATTCTCCAAGAACAAACACACTCTAGTTTCCTTAAAGCTGTGCTGTAAGAATAGTCTTGTGACATCCTCGCCCAGCATATAATGAAGCTGTTGTAATCACTATTTCCCCATTTGGATGGCAATCCTTAACCAACTCTGCTTCCCAGCAAAACCTCTGAGCTCTAAGATTGAATTTAGAGAAACTGCACTTGAACTTCACGATAGTTATACTAAGATAATTGTTTCAACTTCTGGGAAGAGGCCTGTCTTCCTAAGGCCATGAGGCAAACAAGCAGAAGGAATCAAATCACTGGCCAGATGGGAAGTACGAAGGAATGGAACATATCACTCTCTGGAATACTGTCCTAGGAGAGCTCAAGTATCCAAAGCTCATCTGAGATGAGGTGTGCCCCTCCTGCCGTCATTGTATCTATAGCACCCATCAGAAAGCTTCCTGCAAAGAACCTTCTGTCTGGCTTGACTGGGGAAGTTATAAGCATGGCAGATAAAGAAAAACAAACAAACAAAAAACCCCTATTTATATAACACTAAGTACCATTACACTCTGCGATCTCTTCTTGGCCCTTCCAGATAACCCCTCACACAACAGCTTAAAATGGTAAAAAAAAATAAAATGCAACTAAATTAAGTCTAACATGGGCACAATGTCTGAGAATTTGGGAATACTGACTTAATTTTCAAGGATCCTTCAAAAAATAACACAGATCCAATGGGATTGATTCTTGTTTAGATTATGTGGTGGAAAAGATAATGATGACCATAAAGCAATAAAAAATCATTAAACAAGAGAAACTATACTTGAAATTTTCTGCCTTTTATAATATTCCAATGAAAAGTGTTGGCTGTCATAATGCATTTATTTTTCTATTTATTCAAGAAAAAAGAAAAAAGAACTCTTCTAATGTTTTGACTAACAACCTTCCGTCAAAGGACTCTCTAAAGAGTCAGAATGTATAACAATTGAACCCACAAACACATAGACAGGATTTCCTACTGCACGTTTCCAGGACGGCTCAGTGGCTTTTTACTGCTACTCATATGAAGAGACCACTGCTCTCGATTTTATTTATAGAAATTACATTCAAACCAAAACTCAGTGTTCAGCATACTTTCCATAAGCAATTATTAAAGTATTTCTAGTTAACTCTTTCAAATCTTGAAGACATACCAGAAAGAAAAGTATATGGTACAGAAAAAACGTTTCCTCTGTACTAAACTGGGAAAAACTGGATACCTTGGTAATGGAGTGCTACCCCTACAGACCAGACTTATTCTGAGTTTTCAGTAAAATTTAAGAGGCACGAAGCAGTAAGGGCAGGGAAAGAGAGGAGAGAAAAAAGATGGGAATATGACTTACTTGTGTTACTCTCAGACAATGAAGTCGTGAGCGGGACCAAGCTTATAAACCTCCAGAGAAAGGCAAGGCACAGAGCTGAGGTTTTAGTTCCTGGCGAAGGCTGCAGATGCCAGGGGGGCAGGGCTGCTATGAATCGGGGGTGGGGCTGGTGGTGAGAAGAAGGAAGTGGGAAGAAGGAGCACTTACTCAGTTAGAAGCCTGTGCAGCTTGTGATAACCCCGCTCCAAGGCCAAGCTCACAGGGGTCGCTCCTTCTTGGTTGTGGATGCTGAGAGCTCCGCGGCCACCTGGCTTCTGCAACAGGAACCACGTCAACCTCAGCAGCCCCAGCCGTGCAGCAAAATGCATCAATGTCTCTCGGGGGCCACCATCTGTAGATGGGGGAGAAAATGAAAATCAGTGAGGAGGATGTGAAAACCCAAAGTAAACAAACAAAAGAGATGGTTCAGGTAAACACCACTGCCTCCAAGCACCTAAGATCCTCAAGTTAAGCCACAACATACAACATGAACAATTTTCTTGTGGCAGAGTAGAATCAGCTCTCAAAGACAAAATGAAGCTAGAAAAAATATAAGCAGCAAAATCTCCAATAGGAGACAATCCTACAAAAGAGAATCCATTTCTATATTCTGATTTAATGCATCTGTTCAACAAATTTATACAGGCAGATTTTAAGGGTGACTGTACTACACATATGTTCTTTTCCTGAAAAGAAAAAGAAAGAAAGAAGTGAATGCAGCCTCATAACATGGGGATCGGGATCCAAGGGGAATAGTTATTGGGGCTTAGACGGGTATATCAAAAAGGGTATAATTACTTAAAAAAAAAAGTAACACCCAGAGAGCAGTTGGCTAGTTAAACACTAAAAACAGGTTCTGCTTGTTAAGTACACACAGGTCTTTTTATTCTCCCACATTAAGGGCAAATCAAATTGTTGGCACAGCCAGCTTTTTTGGTTGGTTGCTTAATGAAAGAAAGAAATGCATCTCCAGGCATAAGAAAGACTAACTCCGAGATGACATGCTAACACCTTCAGAAAGAAAAATATGTGTCTATTTCACCTGAGGTGAAGTCAAGGTCCCTTCTTGGTACAGAGTCACTTTGAAAGTGGCAAAGGGGGCTTCTCTGGTGGCGCAGTGGTTGAGAATCCGCCTGCCGATGCAAGGGACACAGGTTCGAGCCCTAATCCGGGAAGATCCCGCATACCGCGGAGCAACTAAGCCCGTGCGCCACAACTACTGAGCCTGTGCTCTGGAGACCGTGGGCCACAGGTGCTGAAGCCCGCATGCCTAGAGCCCATGCTCCACAACAGGAGAAGCCACGGCGGTGAAAGGCCCACGCACCGTGGTGAAGAGTAGCCCCCGCTCGCCACAACTAGAGAGGTGCCCATGCGTAGCAGCGAAGACCCAACGCAGCCATAAATAAATAAATAAATAAATTTATTTTTTAAAAAAGAAAGTGGCAGAATGAGGAAGGGCTTTGGAGTGAGACAAATCTGGGTTCAAATTTGGCATTTACCATCATGTGACTGGGCATAATCCATTTCAGTTCTCTGAGCTTCATTCTCTTCATCCCTAGAGTGGGGTACCACCACCTCACTCCCATGGCTGCAGTAACAAATCGGGGGGTAGGTGACATGCTAGTCGATGATGGCCTGTAGCAGGCACTCATTGAATAATCGCTGGGTTCCTTCCGTCCCCACCCCACTTCTCTGTCCCTCCCAACTTCCAATCACATTCTAGGTTCCCTGGCAACATTCTCTGTGCCTAGGGCATCCTCTTGTGCCCAACCTGTTAAGGCGGGAGCTACAGCTACCCCAGGGCTTCAGTACACAGCCCACGATGCTGGCTTACTCAACCACAGGGACCACCACTCAGGGTCTGGAAACGGGAATGGTGCCCTGCAGTTGTGCTTGCTTTCATCTCCTCGGCTGAGCTAACATCGCTCATTCTCCGTGGCTTCCCGCAGGTCTCAACTTCCTCACTGAGCATTCTCAGACTTCTTGGACCCCAGTGTTTTCTCCTTACACTGAAGTCCCCAATGCTTCTGTACGTGAGCAGCACGGTAAGAATGAAGGCATCTTTGACCCTGCAGTTTTACATGAACTGCACTGTCTTCTAACATCACATGTGCCTTAGTCTTGTCTCCTTACTGCCGGGGTAAATTTCCTTGGAAGCAAAAACTATCTTTCATATTTTACACTTTCCCTATAGAACTCTGCACACTGACTAATTCAGGATTTACATGATGTTCAGCACAGGCACAGGCTGGAAAGACATCAACACTACAGAAGAAACCACTGCACGTGTAGGTACAAATTTTAATAATCAACAACTCAGAGCAGGCGGCCAGGCCAGACAAAAGGACAGAAAGAACCTTCAGAAAAGATCAAATATCACCATCTAACTTGTGCCTTACAGTTGTTCACAGGCACTCGGACATCCTTATCAAATACAAAAAAGCTAATAAGGTACTGCCCAGGAACCAGGTGATTTTTCAGAGACTAGCTAAGTCCGGTCTCACTACCTGACACCTCCTTAAAGTAGTTTCCTCTACACCCCCGCCCTTTCTCAGCCCCTACTTGCTGAGTCAGCTCAGCCTTCAAGAGTAGAGTTCCAACACCAAGAGGGGAAAGTGTGGGTGGCGGGTGGTGGTGGTGGTGGGACGAATTGGGAGATTGGGATTGACATGTATACACTAATATGTATAAAACAGATAACTAATAAGAACCTGCTGTATAAAAAAATAAATAAAATTAAAAAGAAAAAAGATCTCACATTCTTGGTGGGGGGAAAAAAAAAGAGTAGCGTTCCAATAACAAGGCCATACACCTGCTCCAAGGTGGCACCCCAATTCCAGCACCTGCAGGCTCCCAAATCTCATCCTAACGTCCTTAGCAGCAGGTGCCACATGTGCTTTTAGGTCACCCCCTCTCTGCAATCAACAGATAATAAGAAAAGTAATATCTGGTGAAGACTAAGTGCCACGCACTGGGCTAAACTGTTTGTATTCACTTTTATCATTCTCACAATAACCCTGTGAGGTCTCGTTATCCTCATTTTGCAGATGAAGACAGGTTAATCACTTACTCACAGCAAAAATCATCAAGATTTGAAAATTCTTGTCTTGGGTCTAGAAACCATACCCTTTCCATTACTCCACCCCGTTTCTTTTTGTAAAAATCAATCATGCAAGCATTCTAATGTTGTAGTTTAAAAAGTACCTTCTTGGGGCTTCCCTGGTGGCGCGGTGGTTGGGGGTCCGCCTGCCGATGCAGGGGACATGGGTTCGTGCCCTGGTCCGGGAGGATCCCACATGCCGCGGAGCGGCTGGGCCCGTGGGCCATGGCCACTGAGCCTGCGCGTCTGGAGCCTGTGCTCCGCAACGGGAGAGGTTACAGCAGTGAGAGGTCCACGTACCGCAAAAAAAAAAAAAAAAAAAGTACCTTCTCAGGTTTTCCTCCAAAAATAATTTCTCTTACCTAACATACCTTGCATCATTGCTTTCGTTCCTTTTGTCTCAGTTTAAAATCCAGAGCACCTACAACTTAGAATCAACCTCTTTACTCTGTTTTTTTCTCTCTTGTGATCTTTGTGTTTTCCCTCTGTATTGTGAGAGCTACTCAACTTTGTTTTTCAGGTCACTAACTGCATTTCCTATGATGTCAATTGGGTCCTTTATCCCCAGTTTGAATTTAATTATGCTCTGGGATTCTGGATGTCCTTGTATCATTTAAGCCAACTCCCTTCCATCTTTGCCCTCACTGTGATGGCTTTTTTGCAGTAATTAAAGTGCCTAATCAGTTGATGTAATAAGGAAGATTATCCTGGCTAATCTGGGTAGGCCTAACAGAATCAGGCTTTAAAAACAGAAGGCTTTAAAAGCAGGGCTGAGATTTCCCCTGGAGAGAGAAGAAATCCTGCCCGAGGAGGACAGCGTCAGGCTGTGCTCGTGGAGTGCCATCCAGCTCAGGATTTCCCCTTCCTGTCTGAGGATGACAGCTTTGGCTCATGCTGGTGGGTTTGAGCTTGCCCGTGATTTTCTCTTCCACTCCTACCCTACAAATTTTGGACTTGCTTAGCCAGCCCCCACCATTGTGCAAGCCATTCCCCGAAACAAATCTTAATACCTATTTTCCTACTGATTCTGATACTCTGGGTGACCCTGACTGA
Source organism: Neophocaena asiaeorientalis asiaeorientalis (assembly GCF_003031525.2). Classification (NCBI taxonomy): domain Eukaryota; kingdom Metazoa; phylum Chordata; class Mammalia; order Artiodactyla; family Phocoenidae; genus Neophocaena; species Neophocaena asiaeorientalis. The sequence goes on from NW_020173946.1 coordinate 158,521, forward strand.
CCAAAATCATTAAACTTATTTTTCTCCTGTTGCTTCCTTCTCCTTCCTTCCTTCCTTCCTATTTTATAATAGGTCTGACTTCTTCAATCTTTTAAAGGACAAATGGCAAACCTCTTCTAAATTTTTCTTTGGTTTCTTAAAGAAAATTAGAGTCTTCCATCTGAATATTCATGATACTTTTCCATTTCCTTTATGCTGTAGTGTTATTTCATAGGCCATATGTTGGCTGGTTAGTTTTCCTGTTTAACCGTGTTAAACTGGCAAAATCTCTCTGTGGGCCCAGCTTCCCACGGAGAAGGTAGGAGAAAATGTCTGAAGTCCTGTTTACTGTCTGCTTGTATGCTGGAAGCACCCCTCCACGCATTCCCTCAGCTCTGCAGAGAAAGGCGCTGGGCCTCACAGGCATTAGACCGTGAGAAGCAGGCGAGATGGCTGCACCTTTTCAAGTCGTCAGGTTTTCTGTCTAAGCAAAACGTTCTGAGTTCTTTGAACAAAATAGTATTCAAAGGCTACAGGTACTTTTCCTACCCCATCGATCCATCCTCCTCACAGGACTCTTCGACTGTGTATCTATGAGACTCCAAAATCACCATTCTTTCTACTATTCTGTACTACTTCTTAAATAAACCTCAAGCCCCACATGATGCAGGAATTCTCACACCCCGTGGGGAAGGTAAACAGCAGGCCCATGTGAGAAACGGGCATTTGGGAAAATGACACCTGTAACCTTGTGACAGAATCAAGGTTTGAGAGGAAGCAAAATCTTTTGGAGTTAAAAGTGCTGCCATTACGAGAAACCACTTGTCCTGGAGTCAATCCCTTAGACTATTAAAATATTATATATTATTAAAATATCTTTTAATGTTTTATTATGTTCTTTTTTAGCAGCTACGATAGCTGAAAACATACAAAATTACTAGTGGGTGTAGCTAAGGAAACATTTTCTTGGAAAGCTATCAATCTGGAAAAGGTGTGGGAACTAAAACACTAAATGATTAAGGTTGTGGTTCTATTAACCAACATCAGATATAAAGAACTGAGAACACACAGACTGCTTTAGGTGCAGCCTGGCTTAAACCTGTCTAATCCTTCTCTCCATCCAAATTTCTCTATGTGGGGAGGGTTCCCATCCCAGAGGTGATTAGATCTTCTTTCCGTTTAGTTATACAACACCATGACTGAATAAGAATGCAGATTTCCCCCAGGACCTCAAAGGCCCACCCTTTGTTACCTGAGAGTTATGCTGATTGCTACCGTACAAGGGTCTTTCAGGGGAAAAACCATCCTAATTCACCATTTCACTAACCACAGAGGCACTGAAGAGCTGAGACAACTAAGTGAGACTTGGTAACTCAGAGGGAAGATATTCCAACCCCACCATTCACCCTCCACCCAGACGAATCCATATTATTTGCCTTTAAGGCAGAACTAAGGCTAAAGTACAGGGCTTTATGTAACTAGGGATTAAAGAAATCTTGGAAGAATAAAATGGACAAGTTCCCTGTTGCTGATATTTAAAGTAAGGACTGCCTGTAGAAATAAGCTTAAAAAAAACAGTCTCATTCTGCTTCAAAGAGGTTTTTTCTTTTAAGTGCTATACTGTTTTATCCTTTTATAGAACATGTCACTTTCCCTCATCAGAGCTCATCAGTGTTTTGTCTTCAAAAGGCTACTGGACATTGGTCATGGTACATTAAAAATAAAGAGCCTGCAAAGTAGCACACACTATTGGATATACTTTCCTCCATTTTACAGATGAAGAAATTGAGAAACAGAGAGATTATGTATTCTGCACAAACTCTTGCAATGAAGACCGGATATCAACAAACTGACTCTGCAGCCTATGCTCTTTCTACTTTACAATATCAAGCCTAAGCCAAGAGTTCTTAACATCATGTTCACGCCTGCGGTTCAGGGAGACTGAATCCCTGAAACAATATGTAAATTTCTGCAGGTAGCCCCTATGTATATCTTTTCCTGAGGAGAAATCCGAGCTATTTTCAAAGGAGTCACTGATCTGAAAAAAAGTTTAAAAGCACTACATCTTAAACGATTAGAGTGGGAGGATTAACCATAAATCTTACATGACTCCTCTGTACAAGTATTAGGCTGGAACACCTGTAAACAGCCTAGCTTTCAACAGCAAGTAGTCCCGTTATGTAACAACGTGCCCTATTTAGCTGCATGATTTTCCCAGGCAACAAGCTGACTTCGTACCTTCTTCCTTTAAACACCTTTAAAAAAGCATCTGATGTGCAACTCACTGCTGTAAGCAGAGTGTTCCTTTGCATTTGTCCCCCAACAGCAAGCAAAGACCTCTTAATTGATGCTATTCAGCCTTAAAATACCCACTGTTTGCAGATTCTAATCCACAATTAACCGAACAATTTCAACTGCAGAATGTGAATCCAGCACTTGAAATCACAGCCATTAGTCCCTTGCATGCATTTCACCTTGTAAAGTATACAGTTAACTTGTTCAATTTCTTTTGTTCTTTTGTTTTTAGTTTATGTACAATAAAATTCACTTTTGGGGGGTGAACAGTCCTATGAGTCTGAGCACACGCATAGATTCTTAAAACCACCACCACTAAGACACAAAACCATTTCAACACCCAAAGAACTCCCCCATGATACCCCTCTGTGGTCAGACCTTTTCCCTACTTCTAGCCCCTGGCAACTACTAACCTATTTTCTGTTCCTACAATTTTGCCCTTTCTAGAGTATCATATAAATAGAATCGTAGAGTAAATAACTTTGGAAACTGACTTCTTAGTGCAATGCATTAAAAACGCATTCAAGTTGATGCACATGTCAACAGTTTGCTCCTTTTTTATCGCTGAGTAGTATTCCACTGTATGGATGTACCACAGTTTGCATATATAGTCACCCAGTGAGGGAGATCTGGGTTGTTTCTAGTTTGGGATGATTATAAATAATGCTGCTATAGGCACATTTTTGAAAAGATTTTTTTGAGTACATATAAGTTTTCATTTCTCTAGAACAAAGAGCCAAAAGTGGGATTGCTGGGTCATACAGTAAATGTACATTTAACTTTATAGGAGACTGCCAAACTGTTTCCTGGAGTGGTTGTATTATTTTGCATTCCCACCAGCAATGTATGAGATGTTGTTCTGCGTCCTTGCCAGTGCTTGGTGGTTGTTGTTGTTTTTGCGGTACACAGGCCTCTCACTGTTGTGGCCTCTCCCGTTGCGGAGCACAGGCTCCGGACGCGCAGGCTCAGCGACCATGGCTCACGGGCCCAGCTGCTCCGCGGCATGTGGGATCTTCCCGGGCCGGGGCACGAACCCGTGTCCCCTGCATCGGCAGGCGGACTCTCAACCGCTGCGCCACCCAGGGAAGCCCAGTGCTTGGTATTTTTAATTTTGGTCTTCCTAAAGGTGTGTAATGGCACGTTATTGTGGTTTTCAGGCATTTCCCTAAGTGTTCAAATTTGATTTAGTCTTCGCTAGCACTGCTTGAACAATTTTGTACATCAGAAACTTCAGAAGCACATGGAAAGACTATAAAAATATTAAAGCTGGCGAGCTGCCTATTAAAGACAAAGATGCTAAGACCCAGAGAAGGGAAGGATATGCCTAAAGTCTCAGACCTGTGCTTTTCTAACAGTTCTTTCTAATCATGTGGCGTGAACCAACTATCCAATTCCTGTACCCTCTTTAAACAGGACAAAGCAAAACCACACAAAATAAACTTTAAGCCCCACAAATAACTAATGAAATCCTTTTTGATACTGATTTATAAAGGGCAACCAGAATAATCATTCTGATCACAACACAGAAACAGCATGAGCTAGGTTTCCAAACATTAGATTTCTGAAAAGGTGCCCGTGCCCTGTATAATGGCAAATATTTTGATCTCTAGATCTCAGCAATGCAGAGGTTTCTTAGACATTGTATTAATAAGAAAAGGACAAGGGACAAGTGCTTTTCCCCTTCATTTTAGAGTCCACGCTTTCTTTTGTATTTTACCTGGCAGGAGGGCCCCGGTTGTTACCTTGACAGAAAGCCAGTGATAGTGAGGGACATCATTCTTGCAGCTGATCACCACCTTAATAGTTAAATTCAGTGGGTTTAAGAGAGCCCAAACTAGCAAACACCTCCTCACCATTCTTCCATGGGAGGAAGAACACAGTTACTTGACAGGTCTGCGGGAGCAGGAACTGAGCGTGCCCCTGGCTCAGCGCTTCTCCTCAGGATCTGCTTGCCTGCGGGGGGTGGGGGGGGGTGGGGAGGGTGACAGCTGGGTGCTCCCCTACATAACACAATAATCAAAGCTGGTGGACGCTGAAGGGCAGTCCTGTGATTGTCCAGCTCTTTCAGAAATAAAGTAGAAAGGATACGCAACCCCTTCCGGCAAGCGGTCTGAAGTCAGCCTTTCAATCTAGCTTTTGTCAGGAAAAAGGCAAACATTTTAAACTCTGTGTAACTCCTAAATCTTTCCATGATTTGCACTCAGGAGAGAAAGATGATGTTATTTATTGGACTCCAGGTATATGTTGCTTCATTAAATACATGTGTGTGTGTGTGTGTGTGTGTGTGTGTGTGTGTACACATACATATATATTCACGATATCTAGTAGATGTCATTTGCCACAAGAATAATTACACAGGAAATCCCCTGTCTGAATAAGAGGAACATAAATAGATACTTACTACATCAGTGTTTTTTAAAATGTAGAGCCCTTCCTTCAATGAACTCTCATATGGAGAGCCAGTAGATAAAATAAACAAGAGTGAAAATACTCTGGTTAAAAATGTGCAGGGTTTTCCAGAGCTCAGCCTGCTCTCGTGCTGCCCCCCAATTACTTCCCAGTCTTTTCCTTTCCTCCAACTTTGTGGACTCTCTAGAAAACCTGAGAAGACAATAAGGAAAACCCTGCTTTGATAATTAAACATGAAAGAAGTATCCCAAGTTACTCTGCTACCCTCCTCATGAAGGTCAGGTCTCTTTCTACACACAGGAGGATCAAGCCTGAAATCTGGGCCCATGGAAGGGAGACATGCCAACCTCTGCTTTATTTTGGTTTTTTTGAATATTATTTTATTTTTTATACAGCAGGTTCTTATTAGTTATCTATTTTATACATAGTAGTGTATATATGTCAATCCCAATCTCCCAATTCATCCCAGCACCACCACCGCCACTTTCCCCCCTTGGTGTCGATACGTTTGTTCTCTACATCTGTGTCTCTGTTTCTGCCCTGAAAACTGGTTCATCTGTACCATTTTTCTACGTTCCACATATATGCGTTAATATACGATATTTGTTTTTCTCTTTCTGACTTGATTCACTCTGTATGACAGTCTCCAGATCCATCCACGTCTCCACAAATGACCCAGTTTTGTTCCTTTTTATGGCTGAGTAATATTCCATTGTATATAAGTGCCACATCTGTTTTATCCATTCTTCTGTCAATGGGCATTTAGGTTGATTCCATGACCTGGCTATTGTAAATAGTGCTGCAATGAACATTGGGGTGCATGTGCCTTTTTTTTTTTTTTTTGCAGTACGCGGGCCTCTCACTGCTGTGGCCTCTCCCGCTGCGGTGCACAGGCTCCGGACGCGCAGGCCCAGCCGCCCCGCGGCATGCGGGATCCTCCCAGACTGGGGCACGAACCCGCGTTCCCTGCATCGGCAGGCAGACCCTCAACCACTGCGCCACCAGGGAAGCCCTGCATGTGTCTTTTTGAGTTATGGTTTTCTCTGGGTATATGCCCAGTAGTGGGATTGCTGGGTCATTTGGTAACTCTATTTTTAGTTTTTTAAGGAACCTCCATACTGTTCTCCATATGTGGCTGTATCAATTTACATTCCCACCAACAGTGCAAGAGGATTCCCTTTTCTCCACACCTTCTCCAGCATCTGTTTGTAGATTTTCTGATGAAGCCCATTCTAACTGGTGTGAGGTGATACCTCATTGTAGTTTTGATTTGCATTTCTCTAATAATTAGTGATGCTGAGCAGCTCTTCATGTGCTTCTTGGCCATCTGTATGTCTTCTTTGGAGAAATGTCTATTTAGGTCTTCTGCCCATTTTTTGATTGGCCACCCTCTACTTTAAATAAGAGCTGCTGACGACAACAGCAAGCTCTCTCTGGGGTCATTTCACTGCAAGAACAGGACTAACAGCTAAGCTGAAGAACCCAGGAGAGAGGCCACCGAGGTCACTCCGCTATAGTAACTGCAAGGTCTATTCAGCCACCGTGGCAGATGTGAAGACAATCGCCATATAAAAGCAGCCCCATCCAAAAACACAAGAATTCCAAATTCAGAGACTGTGAGTCACTGAAGTTCTTACCATGCGAAGCTGCATCTGTTCCCAACACATTCCACTCTGCTGGCAGCTTCAGGTGCCTGAACGCCAGGGAAACCTTCTCATCAAGGGAATTCACATCCGTGGACGGGAGTCCTGACCGATCCAGGAAACGGGTGAAGTTCAGAGCCTGCTGATTTCCAGCACTGGTTGCCAGGAACTGGGCTGCATCGTAGGCCTCGTCCTGGATGAACCTGAAGTCTTCTTCCGCCACCACAAACACAGGCAGGCCCTCTTTGGAAGCACAGAGCAGCACCTTCACCGTCTCGCAGCAGTCATGACCTAAGGAAACACACGCAGCAAGGAAAACAGGATTAGAGCCCTCTCCTGAAAGGAGGACACTGCGGGGAGTGGGGGGCGGTGCTTCTCGGCTCTTCCTGCGTGACATACAAGCTCCCCTTCCTAAAACAAACCTCTCCTTCGTCCGAGCTCTAACAGCAATCTTCCAAACTTCTTAAAACTCCATTTCCAACTCATCTTTACAATGGCTATTTGCAAATATGAATTGGTTCCCCTACCAAACAGCAAATAACTTCGTATTCCAGCTGCCACCGTGCCGGCAGGGTAGTGTTTGGTACTAACAGGCTCTGAAAATCTCAATATACACTGAACTACAGCGGTTCAATTTGAACAAATTAAAGAATGAAAGCTGAAGGACCTTGCAAGGCCTAGCGTACAATGGGAAGTCTAACCCCTCCCGAACTGCGCTGGATCCGAAAACCCAACAGGGAAAAAGTCACTCATACAGGTTACATGGCAGGAATTGTACAGATGCCCCAGAACCTGCCTCACTTTCACCACGATACAACTGAGCAAATGAGGAAGCACTCAGAAAAGTACAAAACGACTTGATTTTATTTTACTATTATGAAGCAATTCAAGGCCTAGAAAATAACTTTTGCTCTGAGATACACGTTCTTTCCTGTAACGTAAAGAGAACTTCAATCAAATCACCTAGGTCACCCAGGGATGACACAATGCTGTGGCTAGAAACCTGGTTGAGGAGAAGCAAGCATGCCAGAGACTGCAATGCCCACTGTCCAGAGGGGCAGAGACCTCACGAGCTGCGACATTGGCAGCAAGCTACGTGTCACCTCAAAGAGCTCTGCTCAAGTAAGACCAGGAAGGTTTAACAGCAGTGTTTCCCGTGGGGAGGCCTTCCTGGAGAATCAGACTTTCTCTGGGTTTTCAGCCTCACAGAACTAAGTATTTCCAAGATACAGAATATTAATCAAGACACGTTTTTCCTCAACTTTCAGGCACTGATCTCAACTAGCTGGAACTATGCTCCTAACATCATCATTTCTTTCATAAGTATCTTTCTGATGAGAAAAAAGAAAAGGCAATGAAGTTGATGCTTCTGTTTGAGTTGCTCCCCCTGGTGCGCTGGCTGATAAACTGCAGGCACCTGAGGCCCGGGCTCCCCTGAGCCCACCGGCTCGCACTGACCGCTTCCCAGCAGCGGGGTGAGGAGGAGGGTCCCTGAATCTGGCTCTCCAGACCACGGGCACAGCCAACGAGGCTTCACACCTCACAGAACGAAGTAAGCTTTCTGCTGTCTTTGAAAGAGAAAACAATTATTTTTTTCCACATATACTTTTTCCCCAGGGGCCTCCTTAAGCCTTTACTTTGTGACAAAAGAAATCTCTCCCTGCTGTGTCATTTGAGGATGGTAACAAGTATCAATACTTACTAACCAAGAACCTACCACATACCAGGCATCTGACATGTCATTTTCTCTACACAACAAATTTATGAGGTGCACATTGTCCTCATATTACAGGTAAGAAAACTGAGACTTCAAGAAGTAATTTGCCCAAGTTTACACACATGTGAAGAAGCAGAATCCATCATTCAAATTCAAGTCGGATGCCAAAGTTCATGGCCTATTATATCATGATGCAAAAGTTTTGTAACACATTGCTTATAAAGAGGGAGGGGTGACAGCTACGTCCCTACCTGTGAGGAGCCCAACACTTGGAATGACAGGCCAGTATGACTATTAAGCAAGAGGAACGGGTTCATGAACCACCGAGATCAGTCTCCACACAAACGCATAACTCCACCAAGGTGCTCCCACTGCATTCCCAGTGGAATTCCTTCCATGAAGGCTGTGGGAAAGTGAAGCATCCTCTGGCATGCATGCGTGCACACATGTGCATGGCGGTGTGTATACACCCATGTTTGTATTTCAATTCAATAAATATGTTGAATTTATACGTCTACTATGTGAAATGAAATCAGAAAAAAGAATCTTAATCTTTCTTTGAAGGGCAGCCAGCCTAATTACATAAGACAACAACATCAGGATAAACAAATCAACTGATTCAGGTAATAAAGGTCTGGGTGTTTTTCTGGCAGAAAGTAGTTTTTCTAAACTGTTCTGTAACATTTAACGACTAACATCTGGGGAATTCCCTGGCGGTCCAGTGGTTAGGACTCGGTGCTTTCACTGCTGGGGTCCAGGTTCAATCCTTGGTCGGGGAACTAAGATCCCGTGAGCTGTTCGGTGCAGCCAAAAATAACATGTGGACATCCACCAAGCCTAGCACACTGTAACCAGAAGCTAATCACAGTGAATCTGAGCTCTCCAGAGGTTTCTAGTCTATTAGGTGGCAATCAACCAAGCTGCAGATCACTGCAAAATGGGGTGGGTTGTAAAGAAACACATACCACGCGACTCGCCAGAGAGGACCAGTGCATTTCACAGGTGAGCAAAAGAAAGGTGGCAGTCAAGAAGGACCTTTTCCATAGGCATCCTGCTCCCAACTCTCCAACCGCAGCGGTTCTTCACTGCAACCCTCAGAACTCAGATGCATAGTCCTATCCTATCCCTCCCTCCCTCTCTATCTATCACTTCTCTAATAATATCTATCTATCGATCTATCACTTCTCTAATAATTTCTCTGTGCCAGGCACCATCCTCAGTGATTTCCTAATAACAGTTCATTTAATTCTCATAACAACCCTAGCAGTAGGTACCATTATTATCCCCATTTGCCAGATGAGGAAATCAAGTCACAAAAATGTTAAGTAATTTGTCCAAGGTTATAAAGCTCCTAAGTGGCAGAATTAGAATCTGAACCCAAGTTTCCTTGCTCTCCTGTCTGCCCCTACACCCAAGATTCATGGGGACAAGAAGGCTTAAACGGGAAATAAAGGTACCATGGAAAAACTAACAGGAAAGGAAGGAAAACACTATGCTCAAATCCTGACTATAAGACTCCTAAGTTGCACGACCTCAGATCATCTCTGCTTCTCCAGGCCTCAATTTCTTCATGTACAGAATAAGGGCAGCCTCTGCAGGCTCTATGGTTTCCCCAGCTGTACAAACCCGTGGGTTTTACCAGGCAGAAGTTGGGGAGAGACAGAAACTTAGGAAGAGATTCCAGGAGCAAGAAACAGTTTCAAAAACATAAAAATGGAAGCAGAGAGCAAGTTCAAGGGATGGAATAATTTCTGCAAAAGACAGTTTCAGGAAGATATTAACTAGGCTACACCTAGATGTTTCGTGTGAGGAGAGACCTGGGTTCAAACCTATTTTGTTACTTCCTAAGCTATGTGGCCTGAGATAAATGACAACTTCTCTAACACTTTAAAATCTGGAGAGTATCCTAATCTCGTAAGTCAAGAGCTATAATTTAGAAGACTCCTCTCAAATTCTGTAATACTATCACCCAAAACAACATATACAGGCTCATCAAACTAGACAGACAGACAGACACAGCAATACATATTTCAGTCAGGATAATTACTGTTGACCCTTTAACAAGATAGGTTTGAACTGCCTGGGTCCACTTATATGTGGATTTTTTTCTTCAATACTACATATATGTACTACTATATTTACGATCCATGGTTGGCTGAATCTCCGGATGCAAAACTATGGATACAGAGGGCCAACTAAGGGACTTGAGCATCTGCAGATTTTGGTATCCACGGGGGTCTTGGAACCAATCCCCTTGCAGATACTGACAGATGACTGTACTTTAAGAATGATGTGGTTCTCATTCATGAATCTCACCAGTAATTATAGCATTTCCCATTTATTCAGGATTAAGCTCATTTTTAAATTCCTGACAGCCCTTTGAGGTAGATACGAATAAATGTCAATAAAAACTAAACTTACAGGTTTCACAATTCAATGATGAGAATGTGAATGTGGGATCCAAATTGAATTCTACCTTCAAAACTTAAACACACTCTTAGAAGAGATATTAAACTAACCTACAATAATGACATCCACTGCCCCACCCATCCAAACAGTTATTCTTTCTTACTCGTCTCCTTCCCCAAGCCTGTGCAGCAGAGGTGTCTGAGACACCTGAGAGCTTGAGCCAGAAAGCGAGTCACACCGTTGCTAAAAGTTAACATCATCGCTGCTCTGTAAAATCACCTCCTGTATATACACAGGGTCCAGGCCATAGTCCAGATCTTCAACTTCATCTCACACTCTCCTGCATAGGCGCACACGCACGCCCACACACACGCACACACATAGCCAAAAGCCATGGTGAAGCAATACCACCTTAACTCAAAACTGGAACGTGCAGGCGTAATACATCTACACAGAAATCTATCTGAAATTGCAAAAATGACTTTACTTGGCTAGGGCGGGGTGGGGAAAACAAAGAGGGAGAAACAGAAGGTGGTTTAGGGGTGTGTATGTCTGTGCACATGTGCACACACCTGTGTGTGCACATGTGCTTATTAGCAGCATAAGCACGCATAATTCTTTCTGCTGCTTTAGCAGAATCTCTTAGAAGGTGGATGGGTGGATGGGCAAACTATCATCTGCTCTATTTATGTAGAACTAAAACAAAACCGTGTATTAGAGAAGGCAGAATGTCAGCAAAGGCCATGAAATAGATATCTAGGAGAAGCCATCCAATTGTTAGCCCAATATTTTCCCTTTAGACATGAACTCACAATCTGAAGGAGAAACTATGAATCATCCTAAGTAAAATGTGCCATAAATCTGGAATTTGTTTGGTATGATTATAGGCTTCTTTTTCCAAAGAAAAACTGAGGGTTAAAAGAGTGAAGAACTGAGGGTTTCCTGGCTCAGTCTTTATTAAACTTTCAGTAAATTGGAAGAATTACTACTGAGCTCGAGCAAAGTGCCTCCCCTACCGTCTGGAAAACCACCTCGCAAGGCTGGCAGGGCTACTGTCTCATATTCACGTTTTCTATTAGGCTCAAATGGTTCACAAGATTAGTGTTTAATCCCTATGACCTTTCAGATAAAGCATCTAGAAAAAAAAATCAACGTTTTTCAAAAACAAAGGTTATGTAATATGGACCCATTAATAAAACTGAAGTCACTGCATCTGTACACATAAAATCTCTTACTATCATAAATTAGCTCTAAAGATACAACTGTTTTCAGGGGCCATTAGTCTTATGACTGCCTTTGTACACACAAAATACAAGGTATTAACGATGTCTACATCTTCAGGGCAAAAACATGGGGATGGGAAACTATATCCAATTCGACATAATAACCACAATTAACTTCTTTTTACATGAAGACAGAAGCTGCAGCTGCAGAAGAGTAACAAGGTTTGCAGCTGGTTCCGTGGCGTTTTTCCTTCCACTCAATTTCCTGGTAACAAAAAAAGAAAATAAAAATCACAAGTCCTTTTAAAAGGGGAAGTTCTGAAAATTTTACTGAGCTTCTTCTGAGGGAAATACCCACAGAGAATTGAGACAGGGGAAGAAGAGAGATGAACTGTTAAGGAACATGGCCTAAACCTCAATTCCATTTTTAAAAATTGACTTCTGAATATATGCTACAATCAGGTCCGAGCTGATTACAACAGAAGTATGAAGTAAATTTGGGGGTGGGAGAGATGGAACCCTTACTGAGTAAATTGTAAGAGGTACTGAAGTATGCTGACAACTAGCTGTAGAGTCAGAAGATACCAGGTTTAAGTCTCACCTCCACTGCAAACAGGCTGGGTCAACCTGAAAAAGTCACTCGACCTTGAAGTCTATTTGCTTGCGCACAAAAATGGGAACATCACCAACCTTCCAGGTTATTTAAAAAAAAAAAAAAAATCAGAGATGGCTGTACACAAAGCAGACACCTGGCATAAACAGGCATCTAAACCTGGTACTTGTTATCGGTATTAGCCATTAAAATCCTCCTGTTCAGGTGACTCAAGGAAAAGAGATGCCTATTACTCTATCAAGAGCTTCTGCATAAGCCCAACACAGCAAATGCTGCCCCTGACACTGCAGAACTGAAGAAACAAAGGGAAGGAGGAAGAATGCCGAATAAACAACACACAACCAGGAGCACCTAGATGGGAGACAAAAATGTAACTGCTGATGGTCCTCTTAAAAGCATGTAATCCAAACGTTTTTAAGCTCACACATCAGGAGGTGTGTGCTCCTGAGGTTGGAGAGCTTTTCCGCAGGCTCCTTATCACTATATGAAGCACCCATATCCATGGAAACGAAACAGTGCTACAGATAAACAAAACTGCTGAAGCATGACCCAAGAATTACTTCATTTCCTATTAGGCTAAAAGTGGCACACATCCTATCCGGGCCTTCTCTTTTGAGAAGGAAACAATTGGGACTTTGTTTCACCAGCTATCCAAAAAGGAACCCTGCAAGTGCTTGCTGGGCCAACCAAGTCCAGGCCCACTCAGTCATTTCCTACCAGAAGGCTGCATTTGTAGTCAAGGTGGAAAATATAAAAATTATATCTTTTACTACTTCATTTTGGCATCAAAAGTATTTTAAAATTTGGTGTCTTTTTCTTCCCTTTGAAGTAGCTATACAGGGTTGAAGGAAATTTTCAGTCTTCAGACCCACACTCTAACAGGAATAGGATTATGTGCAGAAGTGTGTACCTACTGCTAGTTTTCGGTGGTCTAATGGTAGATGTGCAAATTTGGGATAGGTATCAAAGATCTCTGTATGTATAGGAGTATTTACGCAGAGGGGGCAAAGAAGGCAGGCACAGGAATCATGTATTGATACATCTGGGGGGAGAAAGGGGCTAATTAACACTAAAAATGTGATGTGCTATATAATCCAGCTTATTACTCTAAGGCAGTGCTTTTCAACCTTTTATTCATTGTCATCCCCCAAGGAGCCTTTTTAAACATTTCTATTTGCCACACCCATCCTATGAAACTTTAATGCCACAGATATATATTTGTATATGTGCATCTGTGCTCTCTATATAAAGAGTTAAGTTTTTTTAACTCCCCTAAGAACCAATTCTCACCCCCTTGGGGGGATACTGGCCCCAGTGCAACGTGTGTGCTCCATTCTAGTGCTGTGTTCATAGTTCCAAGGTGATGAAGTATCCACACAGGCATTAATTACAACAGGACAGCAGACAGCAGATACACTTCCCTTCAACTAGTCCTCAGCTTGTTTTTCCAGGATAGCCACTATATATACTGACTAGCATTGGGACAGTAATTTAAGCCTTTTAAGATACAAAATCATGTCTGTCTAGAGACAGCCTTGTAGTAGGAGTATTTTAGAATAGTAATTTAGGATAACTGAGTACTTTGGCAGAGACAGAGGGCACCAGGATTCTCTGACTGTGCCAGTTAAAAGCCTGTAACTTCTTTTCAAATGTGTTTGTTATTCAATTTGGCAACCTCTGTACGTCCGCAGATAGAAACAGAGTCTTGGTTCACAAGAACTGAGAGACACACGACTTAACTGCAGGACTACTTGTTGAGACCCGGGGCTGTAAGCACTGGTTTTTAATTAAGCCACAAAAGACTTCTGATCATGGTAAATGTACTTTTTTCTTTCTTTTTAATAACAAATCTACTTTATATAGTACCTTCCCTTTGATTAAGTGAGAAAGAAAAGAAAGATACGAAACAGCAGAGTCAAATTCTGGGTCAGTGAATGCTTGCAGTTTTCCTGTCAAACAAGACCCCTTGCTGTGAAGTCTAAAAGTAAGTAACAGACATGCTGAAAAAAAAAAAAAGATTTCATTTTATGATAGATTCTGCACCAAAGCCTTTCACAAAAGTAGTGTGAGCATCCACTAAACATCCGGTCTCATTCTCCATTCTGCAATTACCGTCCGCTTGGTCGAAATTCACATTTAAGTAATAAAAATGAATCCATGACAGTACCTCGCATCTCCCAAGAATTACCTTCCAAGGATACTCTGATTTCTTTATATTACTTACCAGTCCTACAGTCTTTTAAAGAAAACATGTTGGCTTCATCCCTCAAGGAAAATCACTGTTTTGTTAAAATGGGATTTGGGGTTGGATTTGTTTTATATGAAGAGAAAAGAATGGAGATATTTTACTTTCATTTATTACAAACGCCAACACCTTTTGTCTGTAGAGATATATTTTCATTTCAGGATGTATTTCACAGCAAATTATATTCTTAAACAAGCCAATTCATAGGTATTTTGAATGTGGTATTTTATTATAACGCTTATTTGTCTTTGTTTAGTGTTCATTAGCACAAAGATGGTTTATTTTCAAAAGAGAGGACATTATTTCCAAAGTCTTCAATATGTTTTTATTAAAAATTACTATATTCAATATGTTAAAAATAACATGTGCACTTTTAAAACATTCAAACAATTTAAAGGCAGATAAAGCCTCCAAAGGCTCCAAACTAACTGTCCCCTAAGATGCTACTACTCTTAACATAATTTCATTTTTAAAGAAGGAGGATTGTATCACATCTACAGCCTTTCTGTAGTGTTATGGTAAGAGAAGATCACTTTACAATTTCTTTATAACTAAACATACATACACAATTCATTGTAAGCGTCTCATCAGAAAATAAGCAAAAGAGTGAGAAAACATGAAAAAAGGAAAAAAATGGACTGTAATCTCGGTATCTGAAGTCAAAGAGGTTTTTTTCCAGGAGACTATTAAGAAATGTCTCATCTCCCTACCCCCCAAATTATAAAAGGTTACAGACTAACATCAAGGAGTAGCTGTCTGTGAAGGTCAATCAATCATCTGGTTTTAGTGAAAACTAAAATAGTACAAAACACTGACAGTGAAACACGCAGAGAAAGAACTCAAAGAAAAATCTGAGCCAGCAATCTGGATGAAGCATGACATTCAAAGCAAGATCAAGACACAAAGCCCTTTTTCTGCCCATTGTCGGCAAAATGGCTAGGACCTGAGGAGCTAGCCCCACACAGGAGCAGAAAGGGCGCAGGTACGTCCCTCCCGGTCGCAGCTGCTGCAAACAGACCGTGCACGTTTACCCAGTAACTGGGATGCACAAAGCAATACAGACTTTCCACGAAGAATCTTGACTAATCTGACACTGCCCTCCACAGACAGGAAATTTGAGGCTATCAATATGGCTAACTGATGCACTGAAATCACCAGAGGTAGCTCTGGAAAGAGAACACAGACCCCTGACCCAGGCCAAGAATTCAACTCAAGAAGCCAGACTTGCAGTTTTCAAAAGACAGGGGTGTGTGTGTGTGTGTGTGTGTGTGTGTGTGTGTGTGTGTGTGTGTGTGTGTGTGTGTGTGTGTGTGTGTGTGTGTGTGTGTGTGTGTGTGTGTGTGTGTACACACATGCACGTACGTATGCACAACCTTTCTAGAAGGGTGCTTCTGAGAACGAGGATGAGTTTCAACACGATAGAAACTCAGTCCCATCAAGTGGTAGGAATTCACAGAAAAAGCCTTCTTAGCATATACCGGTGAATATAACAGACACAAATCCTTGCCCTCGGGAAGCTGACACTGCAGTAGAGGCAAGTAGAAAATAAATAATATATATAATGTGTCCAAAGTTGATAAGTGCAGTGGAGAAAAGTAAAGCAGGGAAGGGGAACAGGGAGCGTGGAGAGGAAGCGGTTTGTATATTTTTACAAGGTGGACAGGAAAGGCCTCACTGAGAAGGTGATATCTGAGTAAAGACCTCAAGGAAAGTACAGAACAAGCCAAAGAAATCTCCCAAAGCAGATTTAAGGCAGTTTAATTCGAGACAAAACTATTAACTCCATGATATAAACAAGCAATTCAAAACTAACTTAACCCCCGAAAGTCTCCCTATCTCTACCCATCCCTCCACAACAATTACTGGGCCAATCTGGACAGCAGCTGAAGAAGACAAGTGAACAGAAAAATGACACGTGTGGCGACCAGAGCAGCAAGATCCACTCAGGAATCTCCTTTGTTTCAACAGTTAACAGAGGTTCTACTTCACCAAGGAGGGAGGCTCACTGGGACCCGTGCACGTATCACAGTCTCACATGCTGCCTTACTCTTTGTTCAGCCTGCTTGAACAAGAGGGCCTTTTAGGGACTCTAATCCTTTTGTCACCTCTCTTGTGATTAGGGGCCTCAGGCAGCAGGCTGACTGAATTCAGGTGGGTAGCAGAACATTCAGGCCAACTGGGGGCAAAGGGGACAAGTTGTAAGAATATGGTAAATAGTTAAGATCATAATTTGAGGGGAGGAGAGCTGATTAGTGAAAAATTAGGAGAAACCAGGTACTGTGATTCCAGGCCCCAAGCAAATGGGTCAGGAATGATTACTGAGGATTCAGATCAAATTAGAGGGAAAGAGCAGAATACAATGCCCGTTCTGGTTGGCTGGAGTCAACAGGTCTAGGGCACTCATAGTCAGTCAGTACCAGAGGACACCCAGAGATGGGTGGGGCTGGAAAAGAGGGGGGCCTGAAACAGACTGAAGAAGTGTTAGACCAAAGGCAAGAGAAGAAATGGGAACTAAAGTTCCAAAACAGTAGGCTGGGGACAGTGTACAAGGATGTGGTACAAACCTAGAGCTCTTGGCTGTCATACAAGTACCGTGGGTCTGTGAACCCGAGGAGAGTAACTGTTTGCAGTCCACACTAATTTAAGTACCTCGTCATTGAAGGTATACGAGCCACCAGGCACATCCCTCTCCACCGGGAGGCTGGACTCTGCTGGTACCTGTGACTGAGGATGGCAGTGAGGGCACAGGGCTATGTCCTTGTAATAGCCGGCCTTCCTCGAACATTCTCATGTCTACTTGCACGCTTTCTCGCTCTCTCTCTATATATACGCACACACAAACACATACACACACATACACACACAAACTTAAACTGTTAAAGCATTTCTAAATCAGGAAAAGAGTAAGTCTATAAAAATTACCTCCATTCCCTTCCTAATAAGAGCCCAGTCAGGGACTGACTGATTCTACCTAGCTGAGGGTCTGTTTCTCACAGTCACCCACACATAAGAAATGTTTAGCAGTGGTGACACTGGATGGCACCTGCTGGAGCAGATGTCAAGTTCCAGATCAGCCTCTCTGACATGATATACTTCACAGGAAACAAGACTAGAGCTTTAAGTTACAAAGAAGGATACTTAATACTCTTTAGGGAAAACGTCAGTACCTATGCTGGACTCCTAGCTAAATTTCCTATCCCTAAAAGTTTGGGGGGAATATACACAGAAATTGCCAAGAATCCTTAAGTCCTGTATTTTCAAAATCCCTTTTGTCGAGTAGGAGGATAAATACAGCTTTCAACTGTCATAATCTCAGTTCTTGAACGTGGTTTAACTTCCAGGACCTGGTAGGCATCAGACATGAAGATAATGTATGGAAAATACCACAGCAGCAACCAAAAACTGACAATCTGATCTAATACCAGCGAGACCAGATACTGAAAGTGCTTGATAAACTAATACTTTTTTTACACCATCTATTTCAACAAAGTGGAATCAGAGTTACATAAAATCACTGGTTACAGGAAATGTTTCAATAAGAACTAAATCCATTTTATTCTCTAAAGGCAAATGGTTCAACTGTCAACATTTTTAGGGGTTCCCCCTAAATGTACCCTCTTTTGTATTCTGATGAAAATTAACCAATTATTAACTTTGAAGCAAGGTCAATTAAAGAAAGAAGAAGCTCATTTCCAAACACGAATCAATACACCTTCAGATACCTGGGGTCAGTCAAAAGACAGTCAAAGTTATCAGCCGCTTCTGGTGGAAACAGCAATGACTTAACGACTTCATAAAGAATTTTTTAAAGCAAACATTTTCCTTTTAATTCTGTTAAGTGGATAAATGCAATAGTGATTAAGTATTCATTTCACCATGAACTATAATCTGTTAATTTGGGGAAGCTTTGGCTTTTACAGAAGGTTTTTAGTCTTTCCCTCACAGATACTGAGTAATGTGTTACTAATTGTATTTTACCTTTGCTTTTGCCACAATGATATTCAGAATCAAATATGCAGTCACACCACAGTAACCACATGAACTTTTATCTTTCAAATGTTTTAGTTTTCTTTCACATTCCAATAAATTAATATTTTTGCTGATCTTAATTACTGTCTTTCAATTTATGACACCATTTTATTTCAATTATTTCTAGTTAGGCTCAGATTTTTGTGCAACAAGCAAGAAATAAAATACTTTAAAGTGTATTTAAAACAAAGATCTAACAATAGTTCTATCACCCTGATTACTCTATACCAGAACACAGAATAAATAAAGGCTAGTAAAGATTCCACTCAAATACTTACCAGGAGCAATGGTCTCCAGCGTATCAGAACTGACCTTCCGAGTACTTGTACAGTGATGGAGGGTGGAACCCGAAAATACCAAGTAAAACACTACATCATCCTCAACTTTGTCCTCTTCAGAGAGCAGTACAGTAACAACACAATCGCCCTAGGAAAAGGGAAGAGAGAGCAAGTTTGCATTAGTAAGGTTCCTCTTGGGAGCTTATCTTTAGAAAACATCTAATTTAAGGGGAAATCAAATGCATCATCTAAACTGTGCCCATTCTAGTGAGTTTATACAAATATAAACACTGATTGCGCCCCTATGTGCCAGGAAGTATTCTAGGCATTGAGAATACAAAACAATCTGAAAATAAGATCTCTGTCCTCTTTAAGCTTACATTTTAGTGGAGATGGTTAGACAAATAAGTAAACCAACAAGATAATGGTACATTCACTTGGAAAAAAAATTTTTAAAGAATGTAAAATAGCTCCCTAAAAAAGCTCTGTAAAAATTCCAGGAAAATCTAAAAATAAGGCAGAGAGGATGGAGGAAGTATATTAAACAGTTACATCCTTATACTCAGAATGCCCCTTAACCTCTGTGTTCCATTTGCAGCAATAACTCTCTAAACTCTACATCCCACAGAATCACTGCCAAGTCTACCCATTCTCCATCAAACATGGAGAGCCTCTAACAGAGCTGGCCTAGAAGTGGTAGAGTGCAAAGAGCTTGGGCTCCAGACAAATCTGGGTTTAAATTCCATCTACAAAGACTTTACTTAAATCCTCTGAGTCTCAGGTTCCTTGACTATATAAATGGAGATAATATCTTCTCTTCTTACAGCTAATATGTGAGAATTCTTGAAGCATATTCACCACTCAGCCTGGGATAATATTCTTAATCTATGAGGATGGGAGGGGCGCTTTTCTAACAGTTTGTGTTTCCTGACCATCTGGAATCGCTACTCTTCTTTATCCACCCCTCCCTTAAGCCCACGGAATCAGACATAAATCTTGTGCCAGTAACTCTGCCCGTGACTCTGCAACTATTTAGAAGTTAAGACATCTTCGTCCTTTATTTGCAAATATTCTTCTAGCAATTTTTATACATTTTTAAAAATTGAGGTCACTGGCTAAATTAAATTTATTCTATGAAATACAGTCCTAATTACCATTCTCCCAATCATAAACATTATATAATTCATGTGGTAACCATAAACAAAAGATTTTAGAGCACTGAGGTTTAGTACTGTGTAAACCTTAATGATGCATTATGGAAAATCCAATTTAGAGAAAGCCAGGCCATTTTAACATTAAATAGGGGAGAGAATTCCATTACTTAAAACACTTTTTTCCTTTCCACTTTAGGAGTAATAAAGCCTATTAGAGAACCATGGCTCCCTGTGGCCACAGCTTAATGGCTAGCAGCAGAAAGGAGCAACAGGTAGTGTTTCACTAAATAATAAAAACCAAAAATCATGAAGTCAAACTTGGGATCAAGTCTAGTAACAGAAATGCTCCAGCAGGTTGATTCTGAAGACCAAATTCAAAGTATTTCCTATAGCCCTGAGTGTCTCTTTTTTATTTTTCCCCAGTACTCTGTGTAGCGCCCTGTATACAGTAGGGGTTCCAATCTGTTGTAAGAAGTCAGAATGAACTACAAATAAGCTGTAACTTACTAGGACTGCTGAACTGGAAAGCTCCAAAGCACCCTAACACAGGAATAGCACAGTCGGTACAACAGAATTATCACTGACTTCAGACACTATTTAGAATTATACTTTTGGACTTGTATATAAGTCCCTATCTTGGGGACTGTATTAATAGTACTGAAATCACCTTTATGTACTTATTAATAAGTAAAAATATATATATTATTTCCACTAAGATTTCTAACCTGGAAATCTAAGAATAGATCTTCCTTTTCTAGATCAAGGATTCTCTCTCTACATTAGACCTACCATCTTGCTGAGAGACTCTCCATGCCCCACGATATTAGTTGTGTCTGGGGCCTTCCTTTAACTGGGGACAGTAACTTGATTTGGGGGAAAAAATGAAATTGGGAAGAGAAGAGCATCTGAGGGATGGGAGAGAGTGACTTACAGTGTGGGGAAAACAAGGCCTTGGAAACAGGGAAGATGTTAGGTGGAGATTAGAGGAATGAGATAGGGAGTTTTGTGGGAGGAATGATAGAAGAAGGGATAGCACTGATCTCTTAGATAGCAAGACAGTGTCAGTCATGAGGCTCCTGAAGGTGGGCAGTCAGCAGCAAGATAACTGCAGCGGCATGCTGGAGCTGGCCTGTACAGGTTTGCGAGAGCGCATCATATTTTCAGGATTTCTGCAAGCCAGGTGTTAAACACGGCCATTATTAAAAAGTAAATGAGGGCTTCCCTGCTGGCGCGGTGGTTGAGAGTCCGCCTGCCGATGCAGGGGACACGGGTTCGTGCCCTGGTCCGGGAAGATCCCACATGCCGCGGAGCGGCTGGGCCCGT
>NW_020173946.1:179875-235559 GCF_003031525.2 Neophocaena asiaeorientalis asiaeorientalis
AAAAAAAAAAAAAAAAAAAAAAAAAAAAAGTAAATGATATAAGCTTACAATTAAATAAATTAAAAAGAGATGTAATAAATACTCAAAACATCACATTTTAATCTTTTGCCACATCTTACTATTATCTACGCTCTTGAGGTTTACATCTGTTGTATCTGTTATAATGATGTGCTACTGCACATCTTTTCCCAACACACCTCTTGCCAATTCTGTGTTCAGTGATGTAGCATTGATATCTTGAAGTCAACGATTATGGGTATATTTACACCACTGAAATTGGCAAATGCTACAAATCAGGGTTTGGTTTGGTTTTTTCTTTTTAACCGTCACATCACTGAGAACAGGTCAGCAGAAGGGAAGAGGGGAAAAGTAAGAGAATTTCCTTAGGGAGGCCGAATCAAGAGAGCTCACTGCTTACACGGAGTAAGAGAAAACCCTAGGAAAGTACAAAGCATCTCAGGTATAGACAACAATGCTGCCATAGCTCTGTTCCCAAGAGTTGAACAGAATCACCACCTTAATTTGCTTTCTAACTTTCAGACTTGGCTTATAACTTGTTACCACACCACAGTAGTTAAGAGGATGGTCTCTGCCTGAATCACAGTATGGCACATCACTTTGCAGCTGTTTAACATGGGGTATACTAAATTCTCTGCCATAAGAGAGCAACGATCACACTTACCTCATAAGGTTGTTTTAAGAATTAAATGACTGATAAAAGCAAAGCACCTACAGCAGTGCACTGGCACATAATAAATGTTCAATAAATGATAGTTATAATGTACCGTACAGCATGATGACTACAGTTAACTAGTTAACAATACTGTATTGTTCATGTGAAAGTTGCTAAGAGAATAAATATTAAATGTTCTCATCACAAGAAAAAATCTGTAACTATATGTGATGGATGTTAACTAAACTTACTGTGGTAATCATTTTGCAATATATCAAATCATTATGTTGTATACCTCAAACTCATACAATGTTATATGTTAATTATATCTCAATAAAAATAAATAAATGATAGCTATTATTATTTACCAGAATGTAAGCCCCATGAGAACACGTTTTACTCACTGAGATATTCCCTTTGTCTAGAATAATAAGTAGCAGGTGCTCAAAACACATATTGGAAAAGAAAGAAAAGGAGATCCCAAAACTTTAATAGTAGTTATTCCTAGGTAGTAATTGAGGCCAATTTTAATTTACTTTGTGCTTTGGTTTTCCAATTTTTAAAAATAAAGATGGATTATTTTAAAAAGAAAAAACTTACTTTTAAAAATAATCTGCTCACTTATAAATTACAAAGGGAAAGATAGAAACCTGGCACATACCATATGAATCAAGTGATCAAAAAAGTTAACAACACAAAAAATGAAATGAACTAACATCACATGTCTTCTGATCCCACCCACTGAGGACACAGCATCACTTAGTGTTCCTAATAAAAGTGCATAACCTCAACCTAGTCAGAAGAAAACATCAGACAAACCCAAATTGAGAGGCCTTCTATAAAAATTAAAAAACAAACACACACAAAAAAACTGGCCTGTACTCTACCAGAATGTCACTAATGGAAAACAAAGAAAGACTGAAGTACTATTCCAGATTAAGATTAAGGAGACTGAAAAGACTTTCCAGATTAAGGAGACTGAAAAGACTTTCCAACTAAATGCGATACATGATCCTGGGCTGGATCCTGAACAATAAAAACAAATTGCTATTAAGGACATTAACGGGACAAGTGTCCAGATTTGAATGAGGTTTACACATTTAACACTGCACCAATGTTAAAATTGTCCTGGTTTTGGTAGCTGTGCTGTGGTTATGTAAGAGAATATCCTTGTTCTTAAGAAATACACAATGAAGTATTTGGGGTAAAGGAGCACGTCTACAAGTTACTCTCAAATGATTCAGGGTAAAAAATGAGAGATAATGATTAAGCAAATGAGGCAGAATGTTAACAGCTGGTGAATCTGGGTTTAGGGTATATGGGATTTATAACTTTTCTGTAAATTTGAAATTATTTTAAAATAAGAAGTTTCCAAGAAAAAAATTTTCAAATAATTTATATGATCAGATATTCAAAGTTAAAATTAAGTTACATTTCTGAGGCTAATTTTTATATCTTGCAGACATAAATATTTAGTACAGATATTCTTGCAGGATCCCAGAATGATGAAGTTATAACAATAACTAGCTTTTATTCAAGAATCTTAAAGGAGGCTTACAGGTCTACCCAAATCAATTTCCCAGTTTGCCAAAATGACAAGATTTATACCCAACAATCATAAGGGAAAAGTGAAACAAAGAAAGTAAGTAATACTAAGTAAATACTGAGCATTACTCCAAAGTATTATCTTTCCATGAGGTGGTAAATATTATAGTACCAAAAGAATAACTCCAAAGCGAGTCCTTGTATAATTCAGATACTATATGCATCCATGCAATTAGCTTCATTCTCGCCTTTAAATACAAGAGTACCGGCAACTGACATACCATTTTGCATAATCATTTCCTAAAGCAACCAAAGACTGACAGTCAGCTATAGCTTTTCCACTGTCTGAAACGCAAAGTCTATCCTCTGGAAACGCAGGGCAGCTAGTTTTTAATTTCATTAAAGCCTCACACCACAGAGGGACACCCAGTAGCAATGAGCATACCTAATGCTCAGATCTTGGTCACTGATAGCATTCTCCACTAAAACGAACCAAGGCTGCTCAAAGAAATGGCTGTTTCCAGGTCTAGGTCAGGGTATGTACAAGATGAGACTGAAACATCTTGTTTTGATAGAAAATAAGGAAACTGACAGAAAATAAGGGAACATCTTGTTTTGACAGAAAAAAAAAAAGGATGGGGACATGCTGCCATGCTGCACATTGACGTAGCTTCCTCTGGCCAAATCTGGGACCAATTTTAGACCAAACTGTCAGTTAAGAACAATAATGAATTATAAACAATAAAAAAAAAGGACGTCATAAATCTATATTAACAATAGACAGAAAGAGGAAAAGCGAGAACTCTTATGTATGGTGGAATGATGAAGACTGACAGTCCAACTGGGAAAAGTGCTAAAGTAGTAAAACTATCATTTTGCAATCATAATGGTAGACATTGATTCCAGCAAAAATTTTCAATGAATGCTCAACTTAGGGGGAAATTCTGATGAGTTAACAAGATATATATACTGTCTTAAACATTGTCTCCCCCCAGACTTCTAACAAGTTACAAGGAAGAAAAAAAGCAGTATTTATTCAGGGAATAAATCTACCAAAACCTTGACCAGATAATCAAAATAAACATCCTCAGTAGAGATAAATGAATACTGTGTGCCTCCATATGTGATACCCCGAGAAGGACATAAAATTACCTATGCATTACTCTGACCAGGAACACAAAACCTCAATCTAACCACAAGGAAGCACGAGCCAAATAAAAAATGAGAAACGTTCTATTAAAAAGGAGAGGGGTACTGTGTTCTTCAAAATGGTCAAGGCCATAAAAGATAAAGAGAGGCTGTGGACATGTCCCATATTAAAGAAGGCTAAAAGAGGCATGACAACTAAAAACCAGTAGTTAACCCTACTGTGATTTATAAGAGAGCAGCTCCAGTCTTAGAAAATTCAGACTGAAGCACTTCAGGGATAAAAGGCCAGGATATATGCACCTTGCTGACAGATAGTGAAGGAAACACTGTGGATGTATCTAGGTTTTTAGCTAGAGAGTGCAAATGATAAAAAATCAAATGGGGTAAAACGTTAACAGGTGTAATCCTGAGTAACCAATAACTGGGTATTCTTTGTACTGTTTTTTACCACTTTTTATAAATTTGAAATTATTTCCACACATAAAGTTTTAAGAACATAAAGAGAAGGAAAAAAGTGTTTAATTCAAAAGGCTTTAAAGGACTTAAGGACTGGGGATATGTTATGCTCTATCATCACAGATGTGGACAAAGCTCTATACCAACAGCAAACTTTGCTTATAAAGTTCCGTTGGCACTCCACCCCAGGCTGGGAGCATGGAGCCTGTCCTCACCCCTGTACAACTGTCTCTTACCCAACAATAGAGGAAAAATAACTAATACAACGCAGCAACCATTTTAATCACAAATTAGTATTCTATAAACAATAAACACGACAGGAGATTGGTGACAGGAGAAAGGGACACAGGCTCACTACAACAACCATTTTCTGCAGGTCGGAGGCAGAACCAGCTGCTTTGCAAACACTGCAGGGTGAGTATCTTTACCCCTGCTTTGGAGATGAGAAGACTGTAACCCAGAAGATTTTTAATGTCTTGTCTAAGAACAAAGCTAGAAAGGGCTACAGCTGGGATTCAAACCCAAGTAGGATTCCAAAGTCTGTATTCTTTCCACAATTCTGACACTAAGGTTAAGTGCAGGAGACAGAGTTAAGTGTCAGAAAGGAGAAATGTGCAAAGAGGCAATTATCAGTAGAAGAAACACATGTTCAATAGCCAGCAAGTGACAGACACCAAAAGGTCTATAGGTAGAACAGGGGTACTGTATTCTTCAAAATGGTCCAGGCCATAAAAGAGAAAGAGAGGCTGTGGACACGTCCCGTATTAGGCAGGAAGAAGGAAGAGGGTGCCGAAAACAAGGGACACAGAAGTATCCGGAGGTGCTGAAGGAGAGAGCAGGCAGGAGACACGCTTACATTTGGGGTAAACTCAAACCTAGGCACACTGGCTGCTTGGACCCAAGGATGTGTGACAGAGCCAGAGTGTGTTTAAGTGTACACTCAACCCACTACATCGTACATACTTCTCATCACCATCTGAGGCTTATGGAAAGCAAGAGCTGTGTCTTTTGGGGCACTTCACACAATGCCTATGTAGCAACAGGAAGCTTTTCAATAACTACATGAACGAACAAAGGTAGCAGAGATCAGTTTACGTAGCATATTAACGGCAAGCCAAAAGATTCATACTTGAACCTGTGTGTAGGCAAGAAAAAAACCACAGCCTTGTGTAGTATGTAATGGGAGAAAATTGGAGGTCAAAGAGTGGAGGGTGACATGCTAAAAGCAGCAAATGTTCTAGAAAGGTTTATCTCACAGCAGTATCCTAAGAAGGAAAAAGAGATTAGAGGCAAGGAAACCATCTGGGGAAAATATTACAAAAACACAGTGTGAGGAAGCAAAATGGGCTTAAACTGCTATAGTACCAAGATGATCTGAAAAGAAATAAATGTGAGAAAGGCATGTGGTTGAAAATAATTTGATGAAATATGATAACTGACAATGGGGGCTGAACAAAGATAGGAAGAGAGTAAACATTAAGCAACATTAACAGAAAAGGAAGTATCTCTCTAAGGAAAAAAGGGAGGGGGTATGGGAATGATTTGTGAGAAAGAGAATAATAAGCTCTAAATGTCAAGTTTCTTCTACCAACAGGATGGGAAATTGTAGGTATTATACATCCAAGAGGTAGTTAGCAGGACAGGCTGTCACAAAAGGTCTGGGCTGGTGAGGCAGATCTGAGAGTCAACCTGCACTAAGAAGCCCTGACCACCAATGAAGTCTCCACGGTAACAGAGAGCCAAGGACCAGACCCCGGGTTCCTTCAGGGGAGGGCAGGGAGAAACAAACCAAGCAGGAAAAGGCCAGCCAGATAAGAGGAGAAATCAGGGAACAGAGGATCAGTGATGCTAAAAGAGGCAAGGATTAAGGACTTGCAGTTTTAAAAGGAATGATTTTTAAGCAATCCTCAGACCACACAAGGGAAAGATCCAAAGACAGAAAAGCAGCAAACTACAGAACTGTTTCATTTTTCTCCAGCCTTAAATGGGTCTTTTCACAACATACTATTCATCTACCTATTCCCGTGCCTCAACCCCAGAAATAGGATACTTTGGACCCAAAAGGAACTCAAACTCAAATGCCATCAAGAAAGATTATGAGACTTACCATATTTCCCTTTGTTAATGGCAGCCACAATTGAGCCCTCTTTAGCCAAAAACTTAAAATACTTAGATTTTCTCATTTTGAGTATTCCAGAGAGCTCATAACTAAAATAAAGGTCATTTCCTAGATTCATGATGCAGTTAATTTCCCACCATCTAAAATATTTCAAATTTCTCTTTATTTTAACCATCTTGTTAACAATACCCTCAGTAACTACAGGAAGTCTTTGG
Organism: Neophocaena asiaeorientalis asiaeorientalis; assembly: GCF_003031525.2. Lineage (NCBI taxonomy): Eukaryota > Metazoa > Chordata > Mammalia > Artiodactyla > Phocoenidae > Neophocaena > Neophocaena asiaeorientalis. The sequence continues at coordinate 186,033 of NW_020173946.1, forward strand.
GGATGATATGATCTAGGCAAAATATAATTGTTGATCTGTACTAATCAGGTAGAAAGCTGGACTGAATTAATTAAAGTTAAAGGATTTTCCAATGACTTATTGCTATCACATATAATAGGACTGCTAACCATTAGTATTGGGGCTATTTTGAAAATATGAATATTATACTAAACATTAATGTTATATGTAAATGAGCCTTAAAATATTTGAAAATATTTTATTACTTTAAACACTTCCTTTAGTTTATTTTACTTTATTTCATAATTTTTTACTGCTAGTATAAAATTTTTATTTTAGTCCATCCATCAAGTAGATAAGTTAAATAGTTGAAAGATATTTAATAGCCCAATATTAATGTGTTCTTTACCTTCCTTTCTGTTCTGTTCCCATTAGCAAAGCCTTAAGTTATTCATCCATTCATGCTAAACAAGCACGAAGTGCCTCTATTTAATATAGTTTGTCTCTGCTATGAACTGGTACTAGAATTATAAATACTTCCTGTTGCCTGCCCTCCAGAGGACTAGACAGACATGCATATAGACAGAATACCACTGGGTAAGTGCTATAATTAGCATAAACACTCAGCATCTCTAGGTGCAGAGGAGGAGATGGGTGCCCAAACTCTGCCTTGTGGGGTATACTAGGAAGGCCTCTGGGGAGAAATGGCTGTGCCCAGTGCTGCTCATGGCTCAGGACAGATCATCCCAGGCAGGAAGATACCTTCTGAAAGCTTAGCCATTTACAGTGAAGGTGGGGAAGAGACTACCTAGTTCATCTTTGACTATCTAGTTGATCTTTGTACACTCAACATCTCTTCAAAGGGCCTGACGTACAGCAAGGGCTCAGTGTTTGCTGGGCTGAACCAAAAACATTTCATCCTTTTAAAAAACAAAACATAAAATGCTACAAATAAGCCAAACACTAAGTTTGTCTTGCTTATCACCTCCTTCACTTAACTAAAGATTGGTTGAGCATTTGGGTAGGATACTACAGTAGATACCGAGCATATGAAGACAAGACAATTTCTGCTCTCTTGGAGTTCATAGTTTTTCAAGCGAGAAAGAGACACATAAAGCAGTAATTCAGCCACAATAATTTTGCTGGAAAAGCAAGGTTCAGGTACTGTAGGAATTAGAGGAAGCACTGGACACAAGACTGAGCAAAAGTCAGGGGAGGGAGGCTTCCCACAGGGTCATCTCAAACACAGGCCACTGGAAGGAGCCAGAGGAACAAGAACTCCCTCTGAAAGAGATGGTGGTTGCAGTGAGTGGACAGGGGTGTGGGAGGAGGTGAAAGAGGCTACAAACTAAATGAATCCAAAAATCATTCAGGAAACAGCTGCCAGATCAGAGGGGTTTTAAACACTGGATGTAATGAAGCTTAAAAAAAAGAAAAAATATATATATAATATTAGCAAACCTCAAAGAAATAGCAATCTTTTATTTCTATCTTTGTGAGCACCCCAAACTGCAGTTCCTTGGCCTTCTTTACACTGGGATTCATTCAAAAGGAGAATACCACAAACTTTAATTACAGAAGGACACAAGAGTTACATTTGTGCTGCCTAATTTACTGGAGTGTTCTAGGTAGGGAAATAATAGGCGAGTTTATAAGGCACAGTCATGGCAAAGTAGCACCCTGAGTGCCTTTAAGATAAGAGCTAACATAAATCATGATGTTGTTGCCATCAGGCTAAAAACAGAAGACTTACCAGAAAGAAAAAAAAAAAAAATCCCAAACCCAAATCACTGGATAGGGCTGTTCGGTTCTGTTGGCTTTTTAATATTTCCCCAAAGTAACTTGTATGGTTCTCACAGCGGCTTCCATTTTCTGGGCAACTAACACCATCACAAAGCACTAGCACACACACACAGGTGTGTGTGTGTGTGTGTACGTGCGTGCGTGTGAGGGAGAGAGAGCATGCACAAATGTGCCCACACATACACAAGTCAATATTATTTAGCATCCACTATTTCTTCAACATAACATGTTACTCACTAACAGAGTATCTGCCACCACAAAGGGTAGTGAAGTAGGAAAAAACGCTGACACGGGAGTAAGGTCAGAATCACTTAATAGCTAAGTATAGTTGGTTGTTTTATAGACCTGATAAATAACCACTTGAAACTCATTTTGTTTCTCAGCAAAATGGGTTTATTCATTACAATATTTATTGATCATCAAACATGTGTCAAACACTGTTAAGAATTAGGGAATAAACATGAAAGAGACAAGGCTTCTGGCCTCATAGAGCTTATGTTTTAGCAGGTAAGACAACCAAATTATAAAAAATAACATCAGGGGGAAAGTTCTATTAAAAAGAATAAGACAGCGTGAGGGATTAAGGTGTGTCTGAAGTGGGCGTGAGAGGCTGCTTCAGGTAGGCTGGTGAGGAAAGGCTACTATGGGCTAATTCACATTTGAGCAGAAACCTGAATGAAGAAGCAAGTTACAAGTATTCGAGGCCGAGAGAACAGCAACTGGAAGACAAGTATAAACTTGGCATGTATACAGAACAAAGGTCAGCCTGGAAGAGCAAGTGAATAACACTGGATAGGAGATGAGGATGGAGTTTGGATTTTTTCCCAAGTGTGATGCTAAGCCACTGGAAGGTTCTGAAAAGAGTGACATAATCTGATTCACGTTTTAAAAGAATCACTGTCGTTCCCTCTCCTTGGAAAGACTTCATCCTTTGTCTGCCTAGTCCACGCCTACACACTTTGAACAACCATGGCCCGTTTGAGGAGTAACACGCTATGGCTTGAGCATAGAGAACAATAAGCTGGAGACGAGTTCACGAAGAAATGCCAAGGATTCTGGCCTTTATACTAGTGCAAGGGGAGCCATGGAAGGCTTAACAACATTACTTCCCCCATGTCCTTTCTACACATTGTTGAAAGATCAAATAAGAAAATCATAAACAACTTTTATATGACATTAATGATTATTCTTCAAATGTCCCCTTATCAGTGAGGTCTTCCCTGACCATCCTAAATGAAATATGGAACTCCCCGGCCCCAACTCTCCTTAGCTTGCCCTGTGTTCTTTCCCCATAGCAATTTTTACTCTCTGACGCATATATTTACGTTTATGTGTGTACATGAGTTTATATATACACACTCAGTGTATATTTTACATACATAAAGTTCTAAGAGTATATATTTATTTACATATTGCCCTGATTCCCTCTTCTCCTCCCAACTATCATGTAAGCTTCACGAGGTCAGGGAGCACATTTGCTTTACTCAATGCAATATCATGGCCTAAACGTATAGCTGGTTGTTTTAAGTGCTCAGTAAATGTTGGATGAATGAATGAATGAATTCCTAACTGGACTTTCTTCCTGTGAACAATCTGCGTCTCTCTCCTTAACCCATTTAAACACTTAAGATGACGAGATGAAAAATTAAAAGACCGTAAATCTAACGCTCTGGCTATGCCAAATTTTTAGCTCAGTGGTCCTTAAACAGTCACGTAAAATATAACTAAGGCTCAAAGGGGCCAGTGATGAGAAGAGAACAAAACAGCATCGTCCCTGTTTTTTTACCCTAGGGACTCTACCCATCTCTCTCTTAAGTGGAAAAATATTCAGATACTCTTCCACTCCCCTCAGAAGAAAGGCCACTCTCCAGACTGGCCAGCAAAGCCCTTTTCATAACACTTTCCTTGAAAGATGTCTCAAAGCACCTCAAGTAACATGAACAAAGTCAACCATGAAATTTATTAATTTGGGGCATAAACTAAATTCATTCCATATAAGCAGATTTTGGTTGATTTTCATGTTAGAAAACAAGTAACCATTTTATTTGACATTTGAAGTTAGTTTTTATTTCAACCAGGCTAATATTTTGCCAGATATAGCTATGGGTCAGTGAAATCCCTATAACCTGCATTCATTTTTAATCAAATATGTCTATATTCCAGCCAAAAAGCATTCCCCTTCTCAATGCAAAACCATTATTTTAAATACTACTACTAATTATGATCAAAGTTCATACTGTCTTCCAGCCTCATAATTTTTCAACACTAAGATATACACAAATACTTAAAGATTTCCAAGCACCACCTATTTGGTCCATTAAAATAAAACCAGCAGAGGGCGCTCAATGAGTCTGTAGAGTGCTCTGTATAGAATGGTTTTAGGAACTATTCTCTGTAACAGGGAAGAATCTTGAAACTTCAGCTGGAAAAGGAATCAAAATTACAAAAAGTTTGGAAATCATTTAATGTATGGTCCCCTTAATGGAAAGTGTTGCTTAAAAATAAAGAGTTTTTTAGAATTCTAAGAGTATGAGCTTTTTGTTTCAATGTACAACCCTGCCTCTCAATCTATTCTTGTTAATAAGCAAAGCTAAACTGGTTGAAGGGAGTTAGCTGGTGGCTTTAAAAAGCAGCCTCACCCTCTCACAAATGTTACACGGCTCTCTGGAACTGCTAGAGTAATTAGGTCAACACTTCAAGAGACAGTCCCCCCTCTGCTAACAGGACCAGATATTTGGTTAAAATGCAGAGACCATAAGGATTTTTATTAATTCTTGACAGAATAGTCTTCTCTTCCTTCTCTGCCCTCCCAGAGAGTAGATGATTCAAGTGGGGACATTCTATAATTAAAATCTATCAGCTTGACTTCTGTTCCACCCATCTCCCATACTCATCCCCCTAGCTTCCTTGGATATTCCCTGGTCACTTCTCTTGATTTTCCTCTAAAGTCATCTATGAAATTGGGTCTCCAGGCTTCCAGGCTAGCCCTTCACACAGTAGGGGGCCACAGAAGAGTCTCCTAAATACAATCTGATCAAGTTACTCCCCTGAAACTCACGGATGGTCAACAGGATAACATCCTAACTCGGGAGCGCGTCCCTCCCACCGGCGGCAGACAAGGCCCCCACAGCCTGGCCCTTGCTAACCTCCCCAGCCTCCCCTCCCTCCCGGAGCCTCTCCCCACACACTCACCACAATCATACCAAACCAGGAGGATGCCAAGAGGCTGAAGCCTCACTCTCACTACATGTCTCACTCACTACCTGGCCATGCTGCTCCCTTTACCTGTCACATCCTCCTCTCACCTGACTGATGACTGGCCCAAGAGAGGACAGCATGAAACAAGCCCTGCCTTGCTTTCCTGAGGAGACACCTGGGCTCCTTCCTCAGGGGAAAGGCCTCCTTACCTTATCTAACACACTATGCCTCACTCACTGAACGTAGGTCAAGGTCTCTCCAATCCCTCCCCTGTCTGTGTAATGGGCATGTGTCCGGGCAATGGCTCAGGAGGGGAACCCAACTCGTCAAGTTGAACCACACCTGCCCAGATCTCATTCCTGGCCCAGGATACAACAAACCGTGAGACCACGAAAAGAGATATTCAAAGCTGGCCAGTGGGGACACTGTCAACTACACCAAGATTAGGAACGGGAGGCATCGCTTTGGGAGGCAAGGTCACTGGCCTTGAAGTCGCATGACTCAGAACACCAGCTTCAGTTGTCACCAGCTCTGTGACTCTTCTAGGAGCCACCTCGAGTCCTTCTGGGGAACCACTAGATTGTAAACTCCACAAGGGTAGAAGCTGTGTTAGGATATCCATATATTTGAAGTGCCTGAAATAATTTAATAACGGCTCTTTCATCAAGTGCTCACTGTAAACCAGCACCACTTCAACTGCCTTACACAGATTAGGGTTACTATTTAATCCCCTTAAGTACTAGTATTTTAACAAGCATCTAGCAGACACAGAATAAATGTCCCCACTCATTCACAAGTAAGTAAAAATATCCCCCATTTCAGAATCTCCATGTTTTTACTTTCTTTTATACTCTCTTCTCGTAAAATATATTATTTCTCAAACAAAGCAAAATAAAGTAATAACTTTACTATTTTGGGGTTTTATTTAATTATGGGTGAAGGACTGTAACTGGATGGCAAAATTGGCTTTATGACACCTTCTGAAAAGCAGCCATAAAGGAAGGGAGAAAGAGTTAAAAACCTGATTAGTTTTAAAGGTAAATTATAAAGCTTTCTTAAAGCTGGTTAAGCTTCCTAACTGATAATAAATAGTTATATGGGCATTAAGCGATCCACAATACTTGAAAACCGTAAAGTAGTAAGAAGAAATATTCTACCATTTCAGATGATAGCAACATTTTTCTTATCCAGCCTTACTGGTAAAACCATTGCATATAAATATCCAGAATTTGTTTTTTTTTTTTAAGTTTTCCTTTTAAAGTGTCAAAATTTTAAAAAGAAATAAATTAGCTTTATGAAAATCTAACTAAGGTGCATTACACATTTCCCAGTCTTCTTAAATGCGGACAGGGAAGGGCAGGAGTGGTAACTGAGCAACTCCCATGTGCTAGGAGCTCTATATGTGGGGACAACAGTATTTAACGGTTGAAGAGTAAATGATGTATGTGAAGCACTTCTCAAAGAACCTGGTACTTAGTAAGTATTCAATAAGTGCTAGATATTGTTGTCATTTTAAAAATCACATTTAACCCTCACAAAAACCCTGTAATACAGGTATTACCCTGCTGAATTTTACAGATGAAGACTCTAAGGCTCCTACAGCTGGTTAGTACTACAGCAGGAATTTAAAACCATATCTACTTGACACCTACAAAGGAGTCACTTTTCTCTACACAGGTTCTCCAAGTGTTGTCTGAGAACCAAAAGTATCACCCGGAAGCTTATTAGAAATGCAAATTCTCAGCTCTGCCCCAAGCGGAGTAAATCAGAAGCTCTGGAGCTGTGGCCCAGCAATCTGTGTGTTAACAAGTCCTCCAGGTGATTCCCATGAAGGTTCAAGTTTGAGAACCAGTAGGCTGCACTGCACTGTACCCCACTGGAATGGTTATCATAGAAGGTCTAGTGTCTGTCCCCAAACAGTTTCCCTTCTTTGCAAATAATTCCACTTTTCACTGTCTCTTTCTGCCTTCAATAATCCCATCAATACCTTTATTTTACAAATCCTCAGCAACAGCCCACTTCTTCCCTCACCATGGAGGGTAAGCGCCGACACACAGTAGCAGTACACTGACATCGGGAGGCCGGCTTCTGAAGTAAGAAAGGCTAGCGTGAACTCCGACTCTATACTAGATGCACGACCTCAGCAACTGGCTGAAGCTCTCTTGCCCTATTTCCTCACCTTTTAACATACAGAAGACAAAAGTTATCTCATGAGGTTGTTAGTGTGATTAAATGAGAAAATGAAAGGACATGTAGCATAGTGGGCAAGTACCAGAAGGTATTCAATAAATGGAGGCTCCACAGACATGGAAAACAAACTTGTGGTTACCAAAGGGGAAGGGGGTGGGAGGTAGGGGCGCAGAAAAAACAGGAATTTGGGATTAACAGGCACACACTACTATACATAAAATAGATAAACAACAAGGACCTACTGTATAGCCCAGGGAACTATGTTCAATAACTTGTAATAACCTATAATGGAAAAGAATCCGAAAAAGAATATACATAGTATGTATATGTGTGTATATATATGTATGTATGTATACGTATAACTAAATCATTTTGATGTACACCTGAAACACTGTAAATCAACCATACTTCAATTAAAAATTAATTTTTTTAAAATGGAGGCTCTTAGGATTATTATTTTAATACAATATGCATTTCTGCTGCCTTCTACTGCATATACATACATTACAGCAAATGAAAAATCAAGACCACAACCCCATAATCAACAGGAAGACTGGAGTTGGAATCTCAGCACACCACTTCTTAAAATGCCCACTTTTGTCTCATAATAAAGAAGACCCACTTCTAATTCTGAGACCTAGTAAGATATGGACAACCTATAACCATACTCGTACATGTGGCAAGGATAAAAGAACCAGTTGTATGGAGATCTGGAAAATGAGGATTTGTGGAGAAGAGACACTGGCTATGAGAAACACCCACAGTAGTAGCTCCTTCATATTACGCTGCCTGGGATCCCTTAACCACACAAGATAGGATGAACCAGACAATGCTGGCAAAACCTAATAAGCTTTAATCAAAGTAGAATTTAAGAATGCAGGAAGTGACCAAAGAGGAATTCATAGTCATGAGGGTGAGTTAAGATCACCCCTGGCCTTTTAACTAGTTCAAGAAGATGACAGGAATGGCAGAAAATAAGTCCACAATCAGATTGGTGGATCCCATGGACCAAAAAAGGAATGTACCACTGCCTGAGTAGTAAGATAAAACTCACATTTCCTTCTGTGGACATAACAGAGAGACAGCTGAAAATTCCATCCTAGCTGCCAGATGCTCTGTATATCACACGGGGTCGGCAGTTAATCCAAACACAGAGCTTTGTGAAGGGCTCCAAGGATGCACAAGGGCCAATAGCTCTTTTTTGGTTTAAAAAAGAACAAACAAGCAAACAAATCTCTGAGAGTACATATGATGTTCTCTATACTTAAAGATAAGGACCCACATGAAAGGAAACAATCAGAATCTCTGGAGGAGAAATGTGTAGGAATGAGAAAAAGTACTAAAGATGCACATCACCAGTTCATTAATCAATCAATAAATTAGTGTACCTCTCAGAAGAATCTAATTTCTACAGCCCTGCTGATACAAATATATTGCTAATATTCTATCTGTATGGAGCTATTTTCGGATTTCTGAATTACAGATTCACTGGGGTGACTCTGAAACTACCTAACAATTTCATCTCGGATGGCACAGTAAATTCCAAAGAGGGCAATAAAGATCTTTAGTCTTATAATGAACTTACTAAAACTTTATTTTTATTTTTTTTACTGAAGTATAGTTGATGTACAATATTCTACAGTGACGTGTGTACAATATAGTGATTCACAATTTTTAAAGGCTATACTCCATTTGTAGTTATAATAAAATGTTGGCTATATTCCCTGTGTTGTACAATATATCCTTGTAGCTTATTTTGTACTTAATAGCTGTACTAAAACTTCAAAATATAAATCTTACTGTCTCAGTTTCCCCATCTGTAAAGTAAGAAACAATTCCTCCTAATTCACAGGTTTGTCAAACCAATGAAGTGAGATTAGTACAGAAAGAAGCAAACACAGGGAGTTCCAAGTAAAGAGCCCATACACAACACAGAAGTATTAAACTATTTGGGTTGAAATTCAGTTTTTCATCACGTATCATTCCCAAGTTTTCCTAGAGGCCCCATCTCAGGGGTCAAAGTGACCCTTTGTCACTGGTTCCAGGTCACAAAGTCCCCTATGTTGTTTGATCTCTTGAGTGGCCTACCCTTCAGGGTCGTAAGTTTTACCTCCCCCCACAAAAAAATCTCATCTTTGACTAAACAGACATTTATAACCATCCATGCATGCAGCAAAGCTCTTTCCCAAACAGCTGTAATTCTATTATATTTAATCAAAAACAATGAGAACCTATTATGTGCAAGGTACTGTGATAGAAGCTGAAGTTAAAGTGAGAGCAATAAAAACAACAACTCAAGTATAAAGTCTCTGTACTCAAGATAGACACAGTAAACGAAAAAAGGCATGTAAGCAAAAGTGCAATCATTTAAAATGCTTGAGGTGTTATAGTGAAGTCTGTGCAGAGTAGCTGGGGCCTGGAGAGAGGAGTGATAGATTCCACAGGAGGCTGAAAGTTCAGGAAGGGCTCCATAGAGCCAAATGACAGGAACTGCCTACTGAAAGCTGAGCAGTTTTCTTTGTGTGTGTGTTGGGGGTAGTGGAGAGGGTTGACTGTATTTCAGAGAGAGGGAGAAATGCAAAAACTGTTTTACCTAGCTGAAGGCTAGCACACACAGAGCTGTAACTGGTTTCCCTGCAGTACCACTCACTCAGCATAGGGTCCATAGCTAAACTCCCAAAGGCTGACTTCAAATTTTTTAAAATTCACTGATGCCGTCCAAAAATCCATTACAGAATCCTGTTTACAACACCATTCCAAAACCCAGGTGCTCTTATGAGTTCCATTTGCATCATGAACTGCTCTGCTAACTAACTATAAAGCAGATCTGGCTTTAATTATTCACAACCACACAAAGAAGAAATGAGGAATCTTAAATGACATAAAAATACTGTGAAAAATAATGCAAAGTATTAACTCCCTTAATTGAAAATCACTACCACCTCCTGCTAAGAAATAAGCAGTCCTGTGTTCAATATTGCACACCTTGACGTTATTTTGAGTCAATAATCTAGTAATAATTTACTCAGGAATCCACCATAGATCCATCCATTTGAAACAATGTCCTACTTAATGCATATCATTTCCCATATATCTCCAGCCAACCACTGCTGATGGGTTAACAGTCAGCCATGTTGGAAGAGCTAAATCTACCCAAGAGGCTCCAATTTAATTCACAGGAAAGGGGCTTTTAAAAGTATCCTTTTTGTTCACTTGATTCATGCTTAAGCACTGGGGTGCATCAGAGTCATCCGGAGCGCTTATTTAAAAATAGCTTGTAAGGCTCCACCCCAAGCATTCTGATTCAGTAGATCTGGGTTGGGTGTGAAAATCTGCATTTTTAACAAGTTTCTAATGATGTTCACACTGGTGGTTAGGGACCACACTTTGAAAACCAGTGCTCAAGAACAATTCAGCTAAAAGTCAGTCCGGGTAACCTCTCACACCAATGATTACTGTGAGCAAACAATGTTTATAGGATCTCTATCTTACATTTGAAAAAGCGATGGCAAGCGGAATTCAGTGCTAACGCCAACCTCTAAATGTAGAATGTGATATAAGCATCAGGTTTTGAGCTCCCAGGTCAAGAGAGGGTGGTAGCAATTTGAGGGACTGGTAGTAAAACCATCCTTACTTAGAGAGACTAGACAGAAAGGGCAAGAGTTCTGAGTTCAAACCTCTGTTTCGGGCTTCCCTGGTGGAGCAGTGGTTGAGAGTCCGCCTGCCGATGCAGGGGACACAGGTTCGTGACCCAGTCCGGGAAGATCCCACATGCCGCGGAGCGGCTGGGCCCGTGAGCTATGGCCGCTGAGCCTGCGCGTCCGGAGCCTGTGCTCCGCAACGGGTGAGGCCACAACAGTGAGGGCCCGCGTACCGCAAAAAGAAAGAAAGAAACAAACAAAAAAAACCTCTGTTTCACCTCTTACTAGCTATTGTCCTTCATCTATAATATGGGCCTCACAAGGCTGAGGAGAAAATGTACATAAATCACCCTACCTGGAAGGTGCTCAGTAAATGTTGTTCCCCTCCTCTAAGCAAACAAGGGAAAGAGCTGTCAACACAAGTGCATGTGCAGAGATGCAAGAGGAAGCCACCCGATATGTTTATACGCTTTTGTACTGTCAAAATAAAGGAGATGGGTCTCTTTTAAAAACTACCTATATATTTCAAGTTTCTATCCATCATTTGTGAAATATGCTTATACCATTTAATCCTCACTACCAACACCACCACCACCGCACCCCAGCCCCTCCGCCACAGGCTGTTGTAAAGACACAACTGTTCTCCCTCAGACTGCCGAGGCAGCTCCTCCCTCGCCCATTGGTGCTACACCATTCTCCCTCTGCCTCTCACGGTAAAATCCTCGGTGTTCATATCTGTGGCTCTTTGATGCTTTCAGTCATTCTACCAAACAAAATCCATTTGTTCTTCGGAACAGCTTATCATCCTCACATGCATTCAGCACACTGTAACAGTGAACAGGCTACTCACTTGAGAGTCCCTCACTGCTCTTCCTCTGCTCTCCCCACCTCTCCATAAATGTTCTTTGGGTACTACTTTCATCATGTTACTATCTGCCTAATCAGAAGACCTCCAGTTGCTCTCTATCCTGCTTGTAAAATGCTATATTCCATCAGTGTTGGCCAGGAAAATTTTCTGCAATGATGGAAATATTCTATATCCGCACTGTCCAAAATGGTGGCCGCCAGCCACATGTGGCAACTGAGCACTCTGCAATGGAAGAACTGAATTTTTAATTTTATTTCGTTTAAATTAATTTAAATGGCTACATGGGCCAGTGACTACTATATTGAACAGAGTATATCTATACAATCTCATCTCCACATATTCTCCCCTGTGAACTGTCCTCTCCAGTCAAGCCAGATCCCTCACCACCACAGATAACACCATGTCCATACCTTACTTCTCCCTTCTCTCGCTCTGCTCTTCCCTTTCTCCACAGCCAAATCTGTCCAGGCTAACAGAGCCCCCCATCTTTCCTGAAGGCTTCCCTATCATTTCTGCCAACATCTCATTCCTCTCCCTGCTATGAACCGTCACTGTGTAACCATCTGTATAACTCATCCAAGCACCTGAACAAGTACTGCTTGTGCTGTCATTTAACTCTTCAAGCATCTGAGCCCCGGTGAAAGAATCTATTCCTCTAAGACCAGGTCCTCCATTCACTAACAGGTGCTTCACAAACACTTGGTGAATGAGCTAAGGGTACAGAGCACTACATTTTGGTCTTCTTTGGACAGCAAGACTTCTCTTCACTAGAACCGAATGGAAAATTTAACTCCAGCCCCCCTGCCCCATATCCAGATGCTTGGGAGACACCAAGTTATTGTAAAGGCATCATGTACACAGACCCTGAAAAGGCTTTGACCTCTATGTATCTTCATCTGCTCTGAAAATGCCAAGGAAAAATAAGAAAATGCTACCTGCAAATGCAAAATCTGTTAACTTCAAAGCACGTTTCTGGAGATGGATTAAAAAGTCCCAACAGAAGGAAACTGAAGCTCTTGCTCTGTAAAACCATCAAAAGCTAAATTAAGGAACACTTGACTTCCTTATTTCTTCTGGCACTAGTGACAAAGTTGTCATTATTTAAACACAGTCCTCAGATCTGGATGGAAAGAGCCTCCAGGCTACAAAATGTTGGAGCTGACCCATCAGACATGTATTGTTAAGGCTAAGACAGGTAATTCATTTAAGAGATCAGAAGGCTGATAAAGCTCTCTTTGTAAGAGAAAAATGTGGCAAAGTAATAGCCAAGCAAGAGGCATAGCCAGATTAGTTCAACTCCTGCTATGGAAACACATTTCCCAGGAAGAGATAAAATGTTGCTATTACGAAATAGGTCCTCTTCCCTAAAAGGAGGCAACTGAGAAGATTAAAGCTGGGGTAATTTAAATTCTGCAGCCCTTCACAGCTTTGATTATTTATGCAAACTATACTTATGCAAGAATAAACTGTTTTAATTGCTCATTTTAAACCCTCTTCTTTCTGAGCACATCTCCACTTGCACTCTCACCTTCTGGTCCTGTTTGGGCTCTGAGGCCACTTCTGATTAGCACACACACAGCATATTCATCCACTGCACAGAGTCCTCTTCACTGAGGCTGGACACAGAAGTCCAGAGTCAACAAGAATCCAATGTGATGGCAGGAAATCACTCTAAGTTTTTCTCGAGATCTAAATGTGAGTCAAATGGAAAGGCTCTTCTGTTCCCTTTTTTAAACGGGCTTGGGAATCATTCACAGGATTTGAACCCTAGGTCCACCATAGCTGCAACCTAAGACAAGTCAGTTACCCCTTGGAACCCTCACTTCACTGGCTCTAAAGTAGAAATACTGACCAAATCTTTTGTCTCTTGTGAAGATTAATGAGGGAATGTGTATAAGTGCCCACCAGGGTACCCTGCCAAGAAGTTGTTCTCAACAAATACCAGCACCCTAACCCACTTTTCCCTTCCTTGAGAAAACAGAGAGCAACATCATCTTAATAGACGGACCCTATTCTAATAGAAATAGTTATAATCACTGGATATTGCTTTGTTTTGTTCATTTTAAATGAAGAAAGGAATCCAGTGCCAAAGATCTACCTTCCTATGATGTTCTTCTACTGTCAGGATGTTCCAGGCAAACACTCAGTGGTAAGGAAAAAGAGAAATGCGAAAGGACATAATAAACCAGATCTGTTGGGGTTCTGGAAATTTGTTTTGTAATCAGAATGGCTCTTCCCCTTAAAAATCTAATAAATGTGGGTTTCATCTCAATCATATGGCAGGTAATAAGTATCCCATACATAACCTTGCTGCACGCTTAGAACAGAATTTATACCTCACATCTATCTCTCTGCTTCTAAAAAAGTATTTAGTTTGTGGGCTTCCCTGGTGGCGCAGTGGTTAAGAGTCCGCCTGCTGATGCAGGGGACACGGGTTCGTGCCCCGGTCCGGGAAGATCCCACGTGCCGCAGAGCAGCGGGGCCCGTGAGTCATGGACACTGAGCCTGCGCGTCCGGAGCTTGTGCTCCGCAAGTGGAGAGGCCATAACAGTGAGAGGCCTGCGTACCACAAAAAAAAAAAAAAGTATTTAGTTTGTAAGGTAAAAAAAAATGCCTTTTGGTTTTCCTGAGGGAGACCTAGAGATGTGTTCAATAGACCACAAATCTTGGGGACACCAAAAAAAAACCACAAGTTTATAACTGAAGGATCTGAGAAATGAACCCCAAGTTTTTCCTCTTTAAATGTGTCCTTATGGTCATTTTAGCTAGTGAATCATCAGCGTCCAATATAAACCTTCTGAGTCAGTGTTAAGAGTCACAACCATGCATTCTGGAGTGTCATTAACCATAAAGTGCCCAATGCCCACTGGAACACTTTGGCAACCAGTAAGGACATTATTCTAATACAGAAAAACATCAAAAACCTGCAGGAGCTGCACTTAACAAGAGAAATGCCTCACTTACTGTTCAAGGGCCTTGACCTTCCCTTCCTTTCACTAGTCCAAGGCTAAAAAGCCACCCACCCTCCTGAAGATAAGTATCTGACCAAGTAATTCACCAGGATGGCTATTACTGACTTGGTACATCCAAAGTTACAACCCACATTTTATTTTTACTCTTTTTTTCTACTGAAGAGGTATTTCAATTAATAACTGTAAACTACTCTCCAATGTGTCTACAGCCCAAAAGACATTCTAATCCTTACCTGTTATACTTTGAAAAAGAGTTCAACGCTATCTTTTCAAATATTTCTCTCTTCTTCGGCATTCCCACAGCTACCTTTTTTCCTCTGACTTAGCCCACTTACCACCAGACTTATACCACAACTTCTCTGTATGTGTACTCTGAGTCCTAAATTCAAGCCACTGCCTCCTGCACACTGGCTGGGCTAATTATTTGCAGATCCTGCTACCTGACCAGATCTGTCACAACCCCTGTGAAATTTCAGGCAAATCCCTCAATCTCTCTGTAGCTCAGTTTCTTGACTCTTCCCGCAGAGTGAGCTCAACCACCCCGAAAATACAATGATCCCTATGACTCATCAAATTGTTCTCCAGTCCTGACCTCTCCTACAAAGTGCATCCCCACAAGGAGCGCTGACTATGGGACAATCACTTGGGTGCATCATCACAACTTTTTCTCCAGAAAAGTAAAGTGATGAGAGGAGAACGGAAGTGACTTTCTCTGGAATAATCCCGATCTCCTTATTCTTGACCCCTATTGTCTCCTTGTGCCTTGTAGACCTTCAGGTTTGGCCTGGCCACATTTCTTCTAGAGTTAGCCTGAGGCCTGAGATAAGAAGCATCCAAAGACCCTTTCATGCTCCTCCTTCAGAAGTTTAAAAATCTTTCATCCCCTTCAGCTGTTAGTCTGGGGGAGGATTTATTTACTGTTGCTAATGTCCAGTTGCTAGGTTGCTAGGTCCCCTAGTGCTTAGTGTGTGGGGCTGGTGGTAGGGCCTATTTTGTTTTATAAATACTAACCTTTGCTTCATGTGCCTGGCTTTTTCTTTTATCACCGGATAGCATTCCCCATCCCCCCTATCCTTTCTGGGAAAAGTCTGTGCTTTTTTTTTTTCATTGGGGTATGGTTGTTTTACAATGTTGTGTTAGTTTCTACTGTACAGCGAAGTGAAGTAGAGTTCCCTGGAAAAGTCTATGCTTTTATCTTGATAGTGAGAAGGGCTCTAGAGCCAAAGGGTACATGTACTATGTTCATAAAAATTATTAGCAGCCACGTGGTTTGCTGCATGTTGTTTACTGTAAACAAGTGGCTCAGACCTTAAGTCCCATAATGGCTAGAGATAATAGTTCAGGACTCAAGAGATATAGGCACCTTGTCTAGCATGCCTTTTCAATTCGCTAAATGACTAGGTAGGTTAGTTATTTCACAGAATACATCTCTGGAATAAAATCAGATACTCTAGGCTACACTTTGCAGGGATGTTCTACATATCTCCTTACAATTATAAGAAGTTACATATGCACAATAGAGACATCGTTATCACATTTATTTCCTTGTTAGCAATACTTTTAATCACAAAGATGACATTACTGACTGTTCAGGACTCACGCAAGGTAAACTTAATCAATAATGAAACTTGGGAAACAAATGAGCATCTTTATTTTTTTTAACAAGCAACTTTTAAAAGGCAGTTGTTCTGTCAAAAAGAAGCAAAGCGCTACAAAATAACTGGCTAACTGGCCTATACTCTTCCAAAATGTCGGTATCATGAAAGACAAAGAGAAGCAGAGGAACTGTTCCTGATTAAGAGATTAAAGAGACTGTAAATAAATACAGTGTGTTATTCCGGATTAAATCCTGAACTGGGGAGAAGAGGGGAGGAGGATGCTATAAAGGACATTATTGGGATGATCAGAGAAATTTGGATATGGACTTACATTACATAAGAATATTACATCAATGTTACAATTCCTGTTTTTGTTAATTGTACTGTGTTTCTGAAAGAGAATGTCCCAGTTCTTAAGAAATCTATGCTGAAATATTTAAGGAGGATAGGGTATGATGCCTGGGAAAAGCAACTTTCAAACGGTTCAAAAAATATATGTAATACAGAAAATGATAAGCAAATCACATTTAGGTCACACCTAAATGTTAATAAAAGATAAGTAGAGGTGAAGTTGCATTCTTCTAACTTTTCTATAAATGTGAACTTATTTCAAATAAAACATTTAAAAAATTTAAAAATATGGGAAATGGAAGACTAAACTTGGGTTACTTATTTTAAAAAGGACTTTATATGTGCAAGTCTCTATCACATTAAGTGGGATGAGATTTGTGTGTTTTATATAACAATTATGGACAACAACTGTGCATGTCAGCTTGGTATACAGAAGAAAGACAATGGGTTTGAGAGTCACGATTTCTGGGTAAAGCCCTAACTTTTGCATATACTAAATGAACCATCTTGAGCTCTTATTTCCTCAAGTATTATGAGGGTAAGAATGAAGCTTCCTCCACCCTCACAAGGTTGCTGTGAGAAGCAAATGATATAATGTATTCAAATGTGTGTTTTATTTTTTTTTACATCTTTATTGGAGTATAATTGCTTTACAATGGTGTGTTAGTTTCTGCTTTATAACAAAGTGAATCAGTTATACATATACATATGTTCCCATATCTCTTCCCTCTTGCGTCTCCCTCCCTCCCACCCCTCCAGGCGGTCACAAAGCGCCGAGCTGATCTCCCTGTGCTATGCGGCTGCTTCCCACTAGCTATCTACCTTACATTTGGTAGTGTATATATGTCCATTGCCTCTCTCTCGCTTTGTCACAGCTTACCCTTCCCCCTCCCCATACCCTCAAGTCCATTCTCTAGTAGGTCTGTGTCTTTATTCCTGTCTTACCCCAAGGTTCTTCATGACATTTTTTTTCTTAAATTCCATATATATGTGTTAGCATATGGTATTTGTCTTTCTCTTTCTGACTTACTTCACTCTGTATGACAGACTCTAGGTCTATCCACCTCATTACAAAATGTGCATTTTAAACCAGGAGGCAGTATATGAACATGCACTCTTGTTTTTAAGGAGTTGTCATCCAGAAAGGTTACAGGTGATGCAAATGAGTGTTACACCAGTAGGTGAAGCATTCACAGAAAACCAGAAAATGAAAGGACTACGATGAAATCCTATCACACACCGTTCATTTAGGTTCACAAATGCACTTTGAAAATACATTTTTTTCTCCCCAGAAGCAATTCAACCATGAAAGAATATAAAAACTAAGCAGAAATTTTTAATTACACTGCCCTTTAACAAATGAGAGCCAAATCTGCTTTAAAATGTTCCTCCGTTCAAGAAAATCCAATTTACATCTAAAACACGGATCTTAAAGATGACTACAGAGTACTAAAACTATTTTTCCTCAGATGGGTAGTCCAAATTACTATGCTTAAACTGCCTGAGAATCCAGTCTGCCCAGGGCCCACAGCTCCACATTAGGAGTAATCCAATATCCCTAAGAGGCCTGACCTGACCCCGAGCCACTGAAGGCTCTGAAGTTCAGAGTACACTCAGAGGTGGGTGCTGTGCTGGGCTTCAGACGTGATGAAAGGCAGGCCCTAGGGAGGTCACCCAATGGTCTGTGAAGTGCTTCAAGATCAGGCTTCTCCCTGTCTCCTCCCTGAGTCTCCAAGCTCATCCAGGAGATGACGCACCCCGCCCCCTCTGCACTCTTGAATCCCCGCCGCCATTTTTTCTGTTCCCCACACGTATCAAGCCTAGCCCTCACTTTAGAGCTCTGCACTTGTTCCCTTGGGCTAGAACACTGTGCCAGGATCTGCACGTGGCGGGCTCCTTCTGGTCATTCCGGTCTCAGCTTAACTGGCCGCCCCTCAGAGGCCTTCCCCGACCACCCAGCCTAAAATAGCCTCTACTCAGGCACAATCACTTCACATCCTATTGTTTTATTTACTTTCATTAAACTGTTCTTCCTGATGTTTTCTTGTTTATGATTATCTGCCTTCTTCTCACTACAATACAAGTACCGGAAGGGCAGGGACCCTTCCACTCTGTTCATGGCTAAATTTCCAGCATCCAAAAAGGGGTTTGCACAAGGCGGGCACCTGAATGAAAGAATTCCCCAGCTCCAGCTCAAAATTCACTTCCAGTACTAGCGTGTGATTGAAATTTAACAACTCCAGGAATAAAAAGTCAAAGACTCACATGCACCCCAGATTTCTGGAACTCCTTCCTCCTCTCTTGATTCAACTTTGCCTTCTCTGCCATAGTCCACTATCCTAATTCCATCCACTCTTATCCGCTCAAAGGACTCATCTATTCTCAGAGTCAAAAGTACCAATCTCTTAAAGATGACTCAAACTCTCTCTAGTTCAAAATCAACTTTCTTACTCCATAGCTCCGAGCCCACATCTCCCGCTGTAATCAGGACACCAATACGCCCTTCAACACGTCTAAAGAACAAAGTCATCACCTTCCTTCTTTTCCACATTCACACTCAAGTCCTCAATCAACTATCATTCATTCTTTTTCACTCCCCCCATCTAATAAAGTATTTAGTCCTACTGCTTCTTTTAAATATTTCTTGCATCTGCCACCGCCTCTCCTCCATTTTTACTGCCACTAAAGAACCTAGGCCCTCCCCACCCAGAGGGACCCTAGGAAAGTTATCAACGTTTTTACCACTGCCACCCAAAGGTCCTGCAACTGCGATTCTCACACATGCACCTGGCAGTAATCAACATTTTTGTAGAGGCTGAGGGAAAAACCTGACCTGGTAATGTAACTAGTCTGCCTAACACAAAGGGTGTACTTGTGGAATCACAGAGCTGACAGGTGAGGAAACCAAGGCACAGCCAGGTTACACTACTGGCAGCCGAAGTTCCAGGTTCCGCGTGTTCCACTGTAAACAGTTCACAAAAATAACTCATTACAACAGCTTCATTTAAACACTCAACAGTACTGCTACCTGTACAGTGGGACATTTCTTACATTTTAACTATTGCAGCTTATTGTGGGCACATTTTTATTCAAAGACTGGTTAAGATGATTATTTGGAATATTTGGAATCCAGCCTATTTTTCTTAACTTTCAGGTAAAAGTCCTTCTCAGGATCCAGTGTTTTTCCTTATTAACTAGCAGTTTTCTCTCTTCTGTTGATGACATGTACCCCTAGCATATCTCAAATCTAAACTAAAAGAAAAACTTCAACACACTCTATTCTTTTGCTTAGTACTTCTTCCTCTAGGTGCAGAGAACTGACCCCCTTACCAACGGACTGTCCTGTACAGTTACAGTAGTGCCGCCAATCCTCAGGGGGGTACATTCACCCCCAGTGGATGTCTGAAACCATGGACAGTACTAACCCCATATATATTTTTTCCTATACACACACACCTGTGATAAAGTTTAATTTGTAAATTAGGCACAGTAAAGAGATGAACAACAGTAACTAATAACAAAATAGAACAATAACCATTATACCTGTAAAAGTGATGTGAATGTGGTCTCTCCCACCCTCTCTCTCAGAGTATCTTATTGTACAAATTTAATGCCTTTTCCAT
Organism: Neophocaena asiaeorientalis asiaeorientalis; assembly: GCF_003031525.2. Classification (NCBI taxonomy): domain Eukaryota; kingdom Metazoa; phylum Chordata; class Mammalia; order Artiodactyla; family Phocoenidae; genus Neophocaena; species Neophocaena asiaeorientalis. The sequence goes on from NW_020173946.1 coordinate 206,235, forward strand.
CTTAACAAAAGAACTTATCACATACTGTGCCTGTAACTTTTGCAGTCTGAAGTGTGAAAGCAAAACCAGCATGAATCTGTTCTTCCTTCCTCACAATTTCATGGATAGAAGACTCATCTTACCACAGATCTTAGCAACCTCAGCAAACAAATTTTTTTCTTTCATTATTAAGTCAAGAACCTTCACGTTTTCACTTAAGGAAGCACTTCATGGCTTCTCTTTGGCATATCTGAATTGCCAGCATCACTACTCTTGCACTTTGGGGCCTTTAAGTAAAATAAGGGTATAAATATCTTTTTAAAAAAGGACTTTAAAAAACAAACCAAAAAATAAAGCTGTTTGCTTAAGTCCAAGGTATTCAATTCATGTGCAAACCCACTGGTGAACAAAATAAATTGTCTCCAAGTAGTCTGGAAAGAAAATGTGAACATAAAATATCTTCTAAGAACACATATATTTTTCTTTGTATGTTACATTTAACATAGAGATAAACTATGGAGCATGATCACATGAATGCTCTATGATAGAAAGGTATATGACTTTAATTAACACAGCATGGTTAAAAATAAATACAGAAAATGAACAGCCTGTTTAAACACCATTAAAAGCTCCTCAGCGGTCACAAAATAAACTCCGCGCACCTTCTTGTATGCTTTCATAACTAAGCGTCACCCACCTCTTCAGACTTATCTCCCATCACCCCCAACACAAATTCAGCAGGGCCAGACTTTCCACTACCATCCTTCCCTGCTCACTGAACAACATGCTTACTGCCACTCATCCCTCTACCATCTGGTCTGTGTCTTGCACAAATTCTGAGGATTTTTCAGCCAACGAAATGATCCTTAATCTTCAAGACCTGACTGAAATCCTGTCCCATCAAAAAAGGTTTTTTCACGTCTCCAGACCATACCAACCCCAAACCCTCCAGCCTCTCACAAGTATAACTATCCATACCTCTAAGCCAGCTCCTCACCAAACAGGCACTTTTCACCACTCTGATTCAGATAATTCACTCTTACAACATTTAAAAAAAAAAAACAAAACACACACACACACACACACACCTAGAATTTAGTTTTTCCAGCCTCGATTCATTCATTTATCCATTTCATCTTATAATTCCCTCACTTTAGGGAGATGATACATCAGCTTTCACCCAGATTCTTAAAGTAAATAGCACTTTTGCCAATGAAAGAGTGCCACCTAGTTGTGGCACAGGGTAACTGACCATGGCAGTAGGAAGCTCTACATACTACTTTTACAGAAATGCACTGCACGTAAAAACAAGCCGGAGTATCATTTGGCAGGGCAATGCAATTATTTTATACACGCATCTTATCACCACGATCAGTCTATCTCACAAGTCTTACGAGCATTATTTGTTCTGAGCTCAGTACCATGCATTATTATTTAATATTTACTAAATCAAATTCAATTTAAGTGTATTATGCCAATAAATTCATGTGTAGACGGTTAAAAATTCCTTTGATAATCACATGAGAGCATTTTTTGAGTTTATGATAAGAAATAAACAGCAAAAGTTAAGTATAAAATGAAATCTTGCGATTTACTCACATACAATGGAGCTTGTTGTGGATTAAGTTTCATGACCCAGGACACTGAAACAGAAAAGGGAGAAATAAATGAGAATAAAATTAAGAATTATCATCAAAAATCTAAAACCCTCCAAAAGTCCTAGATGTCAAGCAAGGTTACAAAAGCACAATCACAAGTCTGAGATTACTGGATGTCCGGCTTTCCTTAGAGGTTTGGGGAGTCAAGAAGGTCAAAGACTGCAGAATGCCTTGTAGCCCCGATTCCATCCTTTCAAGTGGGGAGAAAGATTTTCTGATTGAAAAATAAAGACAAAAGGCTTCACTGTCATAGAAGAAGTTTCAACAACAAAACCAACAGGATATTAAAATCAGTTACCAAAGCAAGAACAGTGTGTGTGCAGTTATACTTTTACATAATCCCCCAAACTCACATAATGCTACCTAACCAGGGATTTCCCCCAGTATCACTGGGGCGCTTAGGGTAGAAGGGTTCGGCAGACCACTAGAGAGCCCTCTACCTCTCAACCCTCCTCTCAGAGAAGGGGGGCTACTGCTGGCCTCCAACAGCTAGAAGTTGTCACTTTCCTCAAAATTAATAGCTGGATTCCCTGTGGTTACCTGCACTAAATGAATTCTCACAAAAATCTTAGGAAGAACTTTAGAGGAGACTTCCAGCATTACATAATACATTTGTGAATATTGAGAATAGCATGTTCTTAAAAGTTTAACTTGGTAATTTGACCAGGATTTCCTCTAAGCCAAAATGATCATCATCCAGTATTGTGTACTTCAGAAGGGCAGGTCTTCTGCCAAATACAATGAATTTGAGAATAAGCTGATCCCATCTTCACAAGAGTCAGAGAAGCAGACCCAAGTGATTTCATTATAGTCAACTTCAAGTGTCTTACCCATGATAGGGGACTGGATTAAATTATTATCCAGCAATATAAAAAACAACAGTACAGGAATGTCATTCATACATGCAAAAAAAGATAAAATCCCATATGTGGTATTATACCAGACCAGATCACAAAACCGTAACAATTAACTGAAATCCCAACAGCATAAACCGGAGGTTATCCAAGACCAAATTTTAGAATAAAAAGCGATGCCTTAGCAACCGTGCATAACTCCAATAACAGAATCCTCTCAATATTAAAATTCTCACAAATCTGCCAGTTTGGTCAGGCTGTGTGTGTCTGAGGATCAAGGCTCACCCAAAAAAAAAAAAAAACAAAAAACAGTTATCACACACCTGTGGAAAAAAAAATCTATAACCAGGCTCCTAAGCACAATCACCTCCAACCAGCAGGCCACGGGTTTCACTGTGTTCTGCTGGAAGACATGCTCACAGCCAGGAAGCCCCCGCAGTGACTGACCACCTCCCTGCCTGCCCCGTTCATCCTCTGGTCTACCAGAGGATTGTAAGAGACTTCCCAGCTCAGGGCACTCTTTCCTTTCTGCCGGCCTTCATTTAATGGTTTTGTACCCATAGGTGCTAAAAATCACCCGCAAAAATCCACACTGAAAACCAAGCTTGAGAAATGTAGCAATAACCAATGCTTTTAGTAGAAAAATAGAGATTTCCTGGCCATCAGGTGCAAATAGCAAGCATAGATTAAAAAAAGAAAGACTGAAGATTGAGTACTTTCTCAACGCATTAAATATCCATTTAATTTAAAATTAAGCTCCCTGTGCTCACTGGTCTTTTAATCAGCTTTCCAGGTCCTATTCAGACTTACCTGGGACAAAAGACTAAAAGAACCTATAAATTTCTGAACCAATTTGCCTTAACTAACTTCTGAAGTGTTCCTGTCATCCCAAGCAGAAGAAATATCAGGGGAAACCAAAACAGGAATTAACACTTTGTAATCCATAAGGTTTGGAGAAATCCACAGAGACAAACTAGTGACTTAACAGCCCTCTGATGCTTCTTGATTTGCCAAAAAACCTAGAATGATGTGTATAAGGACCACAAACATCAACTTATCTGATGTTCCCACTGCATTTGACGAAAGATCTGGTGAAACTCACTTGGCTCTAAGGGCTGATGCCATCTGAACTGTCTGCAATCATGAACTTGCCTAAACTTATTTCAAAGCCAAACCCATACAAGTTATTCTGATATGAGGATTAAAGAGGGACGACAAAGTGTCCACTCACACTGGTCAAAGGCACAGGTCATTGTTGTGTTGGCAACACAGCCGTTGAAAGAATACATCAGTCAAAAGTCATCGAGGTAATGACCCTAGAAGCATAGGATTGGTAAATTCACATTGCCTTCAGGCTTCTTCAATGCTGACACACCAGGGGAAAGCGAGGACTAACATTTATAGAGCTTTATATCCAATATAATTTTTAATCCCCATAAAAAGATATTATTTTCTCCCATTTCATTGGGAGGGAAAAGTTCTTTCAATGATTAAATTATTTAATATCAACATCAAGAGGTGGGAGAACCCAGTTTCAAACCCCGTCTGACGCCACAAGTTGACTTGCCCTACATCTAGCCCTCATTCTACAAGCAATACAGACTCTCTTTGACTTTGTTAATTCAACTGTCACTGGGCGTCTCCCATGTGCCAGGCACCGTACTCAAAGCACTGAGAGTACAGAAGCTTCACAGAGCTTATTCTAGGAGTAACACAGATAAATAAAGCATTAAAATAAACGGTTTTCAGAGAGTGATTAGTGAGTGCTATTGAGAAAAATAAAACAGGGAAGAGGGAACAGGAAATGAGTAGGATACAGTTTTAAATATGGTGCTGAGGGGAGGCCTCTGTGAGGTGACTTTTACCCAAAAAATCAAAGAGATTAAGAAAGCTAGTAATACAGATAATAGATGAAAGACCCTCAAACTGGTCCTAAAACTCAAAACTCAGAGTTGCGAGGCTAAACCATCGAAAACTTGCTACGTAAAATGCCTCAACTTATTTCACACATTTAAACAAACTTACTTTACTTACTTGAGAGCTGTGTTCCACAAAAAGGAGCATATTACAGGAAGGCAGTCTTTTGGGTCAAAGTAAATGCACTTAAAAATCAACGTATACACCAAGACCAATTTGGAGATCACTGGACTCTTTGCTTTGCCAACAGAATTTTTATCAAGCTTTCCCAAATGGAAAATTAAAGAAATGCACTATGTCCATCCAATCATTTCATTAAGGAATTTTAAGAGAAAACCCTGGAATTTCTTCCTTACCCAATAACTAACTAGTGAGTGACTTTGCACAAGTTCACTGGGTTGCTTCCATGTAACACAAGCACAACATGTGACAGACACAGTGGGACAGTAAAGGCTGCATGCCATTTGAAAGAGACCATGAAGAAAAGGAACTATCGAAACTCAAAGATTTAAATGATGTGCTTTTAAGTATGTTCACCAACTCTGCCACTCAGTAGTAACCTGCTACAGTTCCGAGGAGTCATGAATTCAGGGGGTGTGAAATAATTACAAGCACAGTAATTAAGTATTTTTATTCTTTCCACATTTTGCATTTTATTTCAAAATGCTCAAAGGAAAACCAAATTTAATAGTTTGCTATTGTATAAATGTCACACGTTCACTTTATGTCAAAACAAGAGTCAACCAATTTTAATGCAACTGTCTCAATTATACAAATCTACACACTCCCACAACACCCCCATGCAAGAAGTCTCAGGGTGCTGCTGATTAGGATCAGACTTTGTGCTGATGATCCCTTCTTGCACTTTAACATAAACTATCACCATAGGGTGCAATGCACAAACCATCATCAGAACGTACACCAGTTTTGTACGAACATTAACAGTAGCAAAAGTTTTGGAATATTTTGCAATTCACTCTACCTGAAAATGACTGTGTAGAAACTCAGTCACTATACAGGATCACAGAGAAACTCAAGCAAGAAGTGATACGCCCGTTTGATTAGTTTGGGGGAAGTAAAGGAAAGAAAGCACTTCCACCAACCAATGTGCCTGAGCAAACCAATGCAAAACCTTAGAAGCTACAAAAAAAAAAAAAATTTACACACCTAAATAAAACTTGGTGTCCACAACAGGTGTCAGCAAACATTTTTGTAAAGAGCCAGATGGTAAATATTTTAGGCTTTGCAGGTCATATGGTCTGTGCTGCAATATGTAAATGACTTGGGTGGGTCCATGTTCCAATAAAACTTTATTTACAAAAAGAGGAAGAAGGCTAGATTCAGCCAGTGGGCCACAGAATGCCAACTCCTGGTCAAAAACTAAAAAAAAATACCTCTTAATAATCCAAAGAAGCACTATGTCCTCACTCAACAGTTTTATATGTCTCAAAGAATATTTTCATCTAAAAATCCACTTCTCAATACAGGAAAGGCATAGGGTGTGGCACAATATTCTCTAGATGAGAAATCAGATTAAATGGGTAGGCATCCAAATTCTTTACTAATAAACTGTATGAGCAAGTCACTTAACTTTGAGTCTCAGCCTCCTTATGTGTAGAAAGGGCATAGTAACTGCTGCCTATATTATGGAGTTGGTGTAAGAATCAAAAGCAAGGGCCAAATACTAATGTAGAATATGTCTCCAGGGTATACTGTGTGAATAGAGTGAGATGCCAAACAGTACGCATAGTATCCTCTTTTTGTGTAAGAAAGGGGGAAATAAGAACATATATTCATGTTTGCTACTATCTGCATAAAGAAACACTGGAAGGATACATTAGAAACTAATAAAACTGGATATGAAAGGTGAGGGTCACAGGGTAGAAGAGGATGTGGGTGGGAGAATGACTTCTTAATAAATCTTTTTATATTGAATTGAAAACAAGAAAAAGCGCCAAGTAAAGCACTTAAGCACACTTGCCAGGCACAGAGTAGAAGCCACTGTTCCTTCTTCCTGGCAGTTTCTGGGTCTCAGTGGAGACTACCACATAAAATACTTTGAAAAGTATAAATGGTTAAATGAAAGGCCTCAGGTAGCAAGAGATGCATTTCTGTCTTAAAACACGGTGGGTAAAGTAGAATTGCAAAATATAACAAAATAACCATAGAAAAGGATCTGGAGGAACAAACACCAAAATGTTAAATGTATGTATTTCTGGGGATTACAGGGAATTTTCATTCCTAAATTATCAGTTTCTTAATTATAACTATTCAAACAATGAACAGATATTACTTTTGCAATCAGAAAGGAAACATTACACACAGCACATCTGGTTTAAGTCCCCGGTCATTCAGTGTATCGCAACTGACCTAGAAATGAGTAAAAATACCTTTTTTTTTTCCTAAACGAAAACACTGAATAAATCTACAATCCTTACTAAAGGTCCCTGGAGCTAATAAAAGCAAAGCAATTAAAACAAGAATGTCTGCACCCATACGTTTGTAAACTTAGACCAAACTCACTATTCTTTAGCCACAGCCACACAGTACACTAAACAAGCCTTTAACAAGTGCTTCACCCTTAACGAAATGCCCAAGGGGAGGTGGCACGAATCACAGGCCCCCCTCAACACCGTATCAGGTAATTATACTGCAGGCTGCAAACTCCCTTGAACCTGTGAGCGTGGAGATCTCAGCCCATTTCCTAAGGACCAGCTGTCTGTCTCTGACAAACCTATCACTTCAATTGGTTTTTGCAAATGATTTTTGTCATCCACCAACAGGAAAGCTTCTAAATCCACAAAAAAGATGTGCAGCCCCCAGTCTCATTAGGAGGAGGACAGCTGTTTGGGACACAGCCAAGTGTAAACAGAGTATTTTTACCTGCAGGGTACTTCCATGGCAAAATGTGCTTCAAATGAATTTCCCTGGCCAGAGACCCTGCTAAGACTGGGCTACAGTAAACCCTTCGAAACCCACAAACATTTGGGGCGAGGGTTAACATGGAAATGACAATGCATACTCTGGATTCTTGCAAAACAGTCAACATTCAGGTCTTCCTCAAGGAAAATAACAAGATCCAAAGACTCCTTCCTTCATTCCTAAGGAGTCTGGGCTGGTGGCTATAAACATGTTATGAACTGGTTGAGGGTGGGAGCCAGGAATTCTGAACAATAGAAAAAGAAGCACAGTACAAAGAGCAGACAGACTCTTCCTGGGGAGGATGTCCAGTTATACAAAAAATATAGAACACTACATGTACGAAATACATTTCCTGAATTAGGGACTGAGGAAATCTTACAGAAGCCTCATAAACGTCTAAGTTCTTCTGTTTAAAAAGATGCACTGAGCTTCCCTGGTGGCGCAGTGGTTGAGAGTCCGCCTGCCGGTGCAGGGGACACGGGTTCGTGCCCGGGTCCGGGAAGATCCCACATGCCACGGAGCAGTTTGCTCTAAGCAGTGATTCTCAAATCTTAGTGCACATGAGCATCCACTGGAGCCTTCTTAAATAATGCCGACTCTTGCCTGGTCCCCTCCCCCCACTTCCACCATCAGAGTTCAAATCAGACCAAACCTTGTGATGTTTTTGCTTTGAAATCATGGCCCACACTTTTGGAAACAATGGTGTTAAGATCCATAACACATGTCTGATTCTCTCACAGCACAGTAAGCTTGCTCTGTCCCACCGTCTCATGACACAGAACTTACTACACACCAAGAAAAAAGCAAAGCACTAGTCGGAATTGGGGTGAGATGGGAAGAGGGGCCTAAAGCAGGTAGTCAGGACATGAAAAGAACGAAGAATCTAACAAAGTGCAATACTCACAGTAAAACAAAAGGATTCAGCAAACTAAGACAAAACCCAAACAACAAAACACTAACACCCACATTCACTCATTTAATTTCTTCTTTATCAGTGCTGCATTACCCAATAGGCAGAATGATCCTGAACTTAGGGCAAACATACACACGCAAAGTAATTATCGTGGAATAAAAAAATCAGAACTCTTTCCACGATAATTAACTAATTAAAATGATTAAGAAATTAAACTTAATTTTAAAACTCTGACTTTCTTACACTCACCTTAGAGCTTGCTCTAAAATTCATAAGGGAGAGTACACCATAGTCTTTTTAGAGCTTAAGGCCTCCTTTTCTTTATATATGTATATAATTTCTGCCTGGCACATAAAGACTCAATAATGGGAGATAATCTCATATTTCTGAGCCCTTAGAATATTCCATGTACAGCTGGATGCTGAGCTTTAGGGATAAACACCACATGGCTGGTACCAATTTCATAAGTGACACATATTAAGTAACCAGGTAATTTATAGTACAATATGATTAAGTGCAATAATAAAAATTTTACAAGGATCAGGAAGGAGCTATAAACTCTCTAGAAGGTGGAGGCCCAGACACAGCTTACTGGAAGAGGCCAACCAACCCTGAGGCAATTTTCACCAAGTGGACATAGAAGTGTAGTGCAGAAAAAACTGCATAACCAAAGACAAGACAGCACAGTAAGTTCTAAAGAACAATACAGAAGAAATGAGAAGTGCAAGCAGGGGATGATGGGAGAAGTCAGGAGAGGCACTCATGTAAATTCACATGCCTAAAAGCTGCTTGGCCTCAGAAGCCAAGGAAGGAAGACAGAGAAAATATACAAACCAGTGGACACAGCTCTAGCCTAAAGAAATTATGGTCATACAATGGCACTGGCATCAACAAATCTCTGCTTTGTTTTTTCTTTTTCTTTTTCTTTTCTTTCCTTTCTTTGTCATCTCTCTTTTTTTAAAGCTCAGGCTCAAATATCGGATCATACACAACTGCAGGTTCAAAGATTCATTAAAAAGTTTCACTGGAAGGTAATCATGTAGCCTAAACTCAAACCCAGACAGAGCAAGTATCTGTTGTGGGTTACAACCAGTAAGGTCAGGCCAGAACCTCACCACGGCTTTCCTGAGGTGCAGCAAGCAAAGGCTGGCTTCCCAATCAATTTCCACAGGCCCTGGGATCCTCATCCCAAACTCTAGCCAAATCCTGTCAGCCATGGAACTCTATAAACGCGGTCTCAGAAGCAGCCCACATTACCCTCCTTCCCCAAGTAGGAATCACTGCCAGTCTACCTGCCTCTGCTTGTAGATATGAGTGCCAGCGCCTTATCACCTTGAGAAAATCTCTCCATGCTCCATTTGCACCTCTGACTCAACCTTCCTAAAATGCTTCTTTCGTTCTGCAGCTTCCTCTCTGCCTACATAGTAGTATGCAATCACATAGCAAGGTTCTTTGGGGGCACCAACCTCTTTTCTTTAGGAAGTTCTAGGCGATAGCACTAAGATCTGCCTTGCTTCAAGAAATGGAGGGAAAAGCCTAAAAATAAGATGTGATCACAGTTTTGGGAACACATTTAACCCATCTTAGTTCTTCTAAAGGTGGAGCCCTGCACCCTAGGGCTCATAAGCCCAGGTGCTGCATCCACAGACACACATGGGCAGCTTAGGACTGGCAACTGCCAACAGAGAGATTAATAAGCTCACTACATTTCCTCTGCAAAATATTCAGTATCATAATTATTTTACACCAACTCTCTATAAGCCACTTTGATAATAATGAAGATACTAAAGGAATAGATGACTGCACAGTGCCCATCTAGATTGGGGAAACAACCTTCTAGCATTTAAGAATTCTTGGCAGCGGGGGTGGGGGGGAGGCAGGTCCGAGAGGGAGGGGATATATGTGTACATGTAGTTGATTCACTTCATTGTACAGCAGAAACTAACACAACATTGTAAAGCAACTATACCCCAATTAAAAAAAAAAAACAATTCTTTAGCAACCCCTCATAGAAGAATGTAAGGCTAAAACTGAGAATGGCAATATAATTCAGAGAAGGAGACAGACAGGCTTGGATTTGAGTTGTTAACTCTTGCACTTCTGGCTGCATACCCTGGACAAGTTATTTAACTGCCAGGCTTTATTCTCATGTGTAAAATGGGGGGAAAAGAGAATAAAAGATGTGTGTAAAATGTTTATACAGTACTAAGCAACAAGAAAGTACTCAATAAATTAAGTTCCTGTTCTGACTGCCTGGAATGAGTTATGTGATTAGCCATCTCAGCACTCACCTCACATCACATTCAACTACTCCATCCTAATCACTGCTTATGCCTAATTCTAAATAAAGGGCACTGATGAGGGAAACGGGGACCCCAACAGATACAGTGCTCTACTAAATATGCCCTTTATCTTTGGTGAACTCTCAGAGGCCATCCAGGCTCCCCCCACTACCCCTTCTGATGTCTCTACATAGTGTTCAGTGCATTATCTATGCGGCCTCATTTAGCACTCCTCTCCCCTACCCCATACCTTCCCTCCCACTCAGCTCCTACACACACCATCTGCATGCACCATGCGCAGTCCAGTCCTCACTCCTTTGCTCAAGATAATGCCTTCCACCTTGCTGATAAGCTAATCTATACAATCAGCAATAAGTCACACACTGGGTTTTATTTCTTTTACTTCTGTGCTTACCTTTTCTCCTTAACTTGTTTATTCTAGCCCACCACACCCATATATGTCTTCTGTAGCACTCCTCCACACCACTACTGCTCCTGTCACAGCATCTGGCATGGTACTGAGCACCCAATAAACACTAAAGAAACACCTGATTGACATGAACATCAGAGACAGAAATTAATCAGCTTTTCCGCACCGTTTGATGGTAAAGGATCCACACCTAGAAGAACAAAAATCAATCTTACCAAAATATCTAAGGTCAGTCTAGTCCCAGAAGGCTTACCTAGTAGCTTATTAAGAAATCCAGCCTGTTTCAATTTGCTTGATTGGCCAGAGAGGTAACAGAGACCAGAGAGGGGGAATTCAGCATCATTTAACTGGACAACAACCCCAAAGTAAAGGGGAGGGAGGGCAAAGAGCTGCTTAACGCCATACTTAGGCTCTCTCATGATGATTGGTACTTCAGGGAAGAGGAACACTTGCACGTGTTATTTCAATCCTCTTTTGGTGTTTTACACAGGCTTGTGGTTTCCTGCAAAAAAGAGTTTCTGCTGCTTTGCAGAGACCTATATAGAGAACAAAACTCCAAATTGCTATTCCACAGGTGAGAATTTTGCCGCCAGCTGTATCCTGTTATCCAAAGGAAACGGAACTGTAAGCTGCCAGGAGGTCCAGATACAGGAGAGCAAGACCATAAATTCAGTAAGTGCTGACAATCTTATCCCTATGGTAATAAGTATAAACTTTAAATTTAGAAAAATTCACACACAGCTGTGTTTTATGTAAATTAACCTCAGCAGGGGTTAAAAGGGACATCCTGTAAAGAGACTGCCAAATTCAAGCCTTATACTTCCTTCATCCTCCCCAACCTCTATCATCCAAAAAGCAAGCAATCCAATGGGCTAAACCAATTATAAACTATTTGGAAAGACTAAATATAGGCAAGTGGGTGCTCACACAAATGTAGACATTACGGAGCTGGATGACCTAACCTGGACAAATCCCAAGGCCTGGAGTGGCTACTTGGTTAGAAATTATTTCACAGTGACACAAAGCCCACCTTCTTGGTCACATTACATGACAAAAGCACTATCACATCATTCCCACAAGTGGCAGGCAGAAGAGGTATTAGAAACAGATGCTAGGAATGTCAATGTTAGCTTTTAAATTGTTAAAATGGTTCTCATATCTCAAGGATAAATATTGCCTTCAATATTATTCTCCAGTAGTATGTCTTTAACATTTTGAGAACAATGGTATTTGAAAACATGAGAGGTGGCTTTTTTTTTTAAACGATCTCAAAATTGGAGGGAAAGTTTTAAACAACAAAGACTTCAAGAAATTTGTATATTTCATAATTAAATGAAAATTCTACAAAATCAAAGAAACTCCAGTATTTTCAGCAGCCCGCTATTAGAGGTTTTTTTAAATATTTATTTATTTTGGCCACGCTGGATCTTAGTTGTGGCGCGTGGGATCTTCGTTGCTGCATGCGGGATCTTCTAGTTGCAGCATGCGGACTTCTCAGTTGTGGCATGCATATGGGATCTACTTCCCTAACCAGGGTTCAAACCCAGGCCCCCTGCATTGGGAGTGCATAGTCCCACTGGACCACCAGGAAGTCCCTGTTAGGGTTTTTTCAAATATTACTTTATTAACTTCTTAAGCGAAAAATTTCATTTTAAAAGGAGATTTTCTATTCATAAAGCATCCCTGGCCTGAGTTATCCGTTAGGGAGTCATTTTGTTTTTATATCATACAATGAGCAGAGAGTATTTTTTTAAATTACTGATAAACTTAGTTTAGGTGGAAACAACTAGGTCCAGTCAACTAAAAGCACACGTCTAACGATCTAGATGCCATATAGAACCATAACAAACTATACAGAACCTGTGATAATGTGATTAGCAGTTTTAGCAGAGAATTTAGCTACTTAAAGACCAAAATGTATCCGTGTTCTGACATAACAGAACTGTTTCTCACCCTCTCACTATATGGGAAAGGACTCCCTCAGTAATCTCTCCTCCAAGTCACACTGAAGGGGAGTCTAAAGGAAACACTCTGCACTCATAGCGTCCATGGTACAGGAGGAAGTGCCTATGCATTTTGAAAATGGTGACTTACAAGAGTTGCCGCTAACTCTTTTTGGATGTTAATAAAGACAATTCACTTTCAATTAGGACATACAGCTTCACAAAACAAACACAAGTGTTTGACAACACTAAAGTAAAGAACTGGTAAGATTATATCTCAACTGAATCGAAAATCAACTACAACATGTTCTGCAAATTCTGCTAACTTGATCAATTCACTGAAAAATGGTTTAAAAATAATGATTCAAAAGGCAGCTTTCCAACAAATTATTAAAAAGGTTATTGCCCGGCTAAATTTGGGTGATATTATACTTGTTCTGGATTTAGAAATAACAGAGTTACGAGAAACTTTAGATGTTATTCCCTGAATTTCAAATTTTCTGAATTCCTCTTAATAGGAAACTCTTAGAGGATCACATATACTAATTTTCTTTTTTCTTTCTTCGCGGCACGCGGGCCTCTCACTGTTGTGGCCTCTCCCGCTGTGGAGCACAGGCTCCGGACGCGCAGGCTCAGCGGCCATGGCTCACGGGCCCAGCCGCTCTGCGGCATGTGGGATCTTCCCGGACCGGGGCACGAACCCATGTCCTCTGCATCGGCAGGCGGACTCTCAACTGCTGCGCCACCAGGGAAGCCCCCTAATTTTCCATTTCTCATTGTATCAGTTATTAATTTCCCTATTTGAACTAAGTTAAAACATATGATCGTTGCTTTAAAACATTTAGCATTTCTAGCTATGTGTGAGTAGATAAGTGGCACATAACAGAAATGCATAATGATGAACTGTTTCAAGTAAATGCAGAAACAGACAATATTACTATGCACATGAAACTTCAAATACTTAATATATTTAGAATATACAAAAAAATATAGCTACAGAAAGTCAGGCATCTGCTACACAATACCCTTTCCTTTAAAACTACAATATTTCAAAATACAAAAAATATATATAGGTGTTTCATAAAATAAATGTTATCAAAAAATGACCCAAGTGCTAATAATTTGGTCATAATGAACACTTCAGTTGGCTACTTTTTCTGAAAATCTTTACAATCAAAAAGTCAATTGGGGGCTTCCCTGGTGGCGCAGCAGTTGGGAGTCCGCCTGCCAATGCAGGGGACACGGGTTTGCGCCCCGGTCCTGGAGGATCCCACATGCCACGGAGCGGCTGGGCCCGTGAGCCACGGCTGCTGAGCCTGCGCATCTGGAGCCTGTGCTCCGCAGCGGGAGAGGCCACAACAGTGAGAGGCCCGCGTGCCGCAAAAAAAAAAAAAAAGTCAATTGGAACTTATTTGCAAAGCAGAAATAGAGAACAAATTTATGGTTACCAAGGGGAGAAGTGGGGGCGTGGGATGAACTGGGAGATTGGGATTGACATATATACACTACTATACATAAAACAGATAACTAATGAGAACCTACTGAATAGCACATAGAACTCTACTCAATGCTCTGTGGTGACCTAAATGGGAAGGAAATCTAAAAAAAAGAGTGGATATATGTATACGTATGACTGATTCACTTTGCTGTATAGCAAGAAACTAACACAACATTGTAAAGCAGCTATACTCCAATAAAAAGTAATTAAAAAGTGAAAAAAATTTTTTTAGTAAATTAATTTAGGGGAAAAAGAGTAAAGATTTCCAGGCATACTGTCCCCAAAATAAAACTGTTGCTTTGCAGGTTTTGTTAACTGGGAATGAGGGTGGGACTGAAGAACAGGTACCTGTACGTGTGTCTTCCAAGAGTCCAGGCAGTCCAGAAAGCAATTCGATGTGGAAGGGATGACGAAGAGAAGATGTAAAGGATGCAAACAAAGGTATGTGAAAGGCAGCAAGAGGAAATAATTCAATTCAGCAAGTATTTGCATGTGTACTCTAGACAGAGGCTGCGGATAGAACAACGAACTATAAATAGTCCAAATAGACTCTCCTGAGAGCTCTGTGATCTTGGCTTTCTGATTCCCCACATAAATTAAACAGGCCCCACAGAGGTCCCACCCCCACTGCAGCAACAGTTGGTTCAGTGCTGGATTAGTCACACACCGTTAGAAGACGGCCAAAACTCAGATTGCGCCGAAAGAATGAAAAGCCACGGTTGCTCCTAAGATCTGAGGTGGGAGATAGAAGAGGCAACACCTTCAACATGCCCCGCCAACTGATGAATGGATGAACTGCTCTGACCAGAGTAAGAGGACCACCCAGAGGAGGGCACTGAAGTCTGAGCCCTTGCCAGCTGTAAGACCTTTCTCCTCTGCATGAAGCAGCTGGTAGTCACGGGCCTCTAAGAACCACTGTGGGTCAATCAAAAGTGGGCAGCTCTTCGGTACAGTAATGACACAGAGTAGGTGTTCTATACACTTTGTCTTTCACTGGCACAAACCCAGCCAGGCAAACCTGACTTGGGACAACCAACAAGAAAAAAACAATAATGCAAGATGGAAAAGACTGGGAAACAGAATCCTTACTCCTTACTTGCAGCAACAGCAGAATCCTTGAGAAACAGAGGCCACTCAACTAACCACTAGTTTGGAAACTTAGAGTTAAAACCTCAGTGATATGAATTCTCCTTCTAAGTGACTTGAATAAAATGAAAAAGGTGTTTTCAGCTATCAAACTTGGGCTCAGGAACAGCTGACTTCGTGGCTGGCTCTCCATCAGCAGGAAGTAAAATGGTGAAAACCACAAGCCAACAGTCTCAGCACCTACCCCAAGAGGTAAAAGCTCATAGGTCAATTTTTTTTCATAGTTTTAAAAATATATTCCTAATTCCTCTTTCTTTCCCTCTGTTGCCCTCCCCAAGTGCCAGTACAACCAAACTAAAGATCGCATTCTAAAACAACCTCCAGAGGCATTTTAAAAAGAACAAAACGGCCCCAGTACCTACTACAGGAAAAAGCTAAACAAAGATGAAGGATGAAGGCTGACTGCCGGCTCTATCCCACATTCCCCTCACCCTCCCCAACGTGACACATGGCATATCTATGGAGAGACCTAGTCATTTTCTAGCTCATATGTTTGCATAAAAATAGGAACACTAAATGTTCAGAGAAGAGAGTAAAAGGATTATCAACTAGTTCCAATTATACCAACTGATCTCATCCTCTTGTTACAAGCTGCTTCCTGGCCTCTGAAATCCATTTCTGAAATTCAACCAAGGGCATTTTTTAAAAAGTATTCCTTCCTCCCTCGTTCTCTCTCTCAAGCATACACTGGAAATACACTGGGTGGTAAACAAGCGCTCACTGGCTTTCAGAATTCATACTCACCAAAAATGTGTATATACCTCACTGACAGGTACATCATAGCCTTCTATTTCATTCCTCAATGGGTGTTCTTCTTATTCTTCAACCAAAAGGCAAACATCGTAATTCTACCATCCTAACATCCTACAGCTTATCAGCTATGAAGACATAACGACCACCAACATCATCTTCACTGCCACTTACAGGAGAGTTTTCTTAATCTGTTCCAGGCACCTTGCTAATCCTCACTTAATCTATTTTACAAATGAAGAGATTCATGGTTAAAGTTAAGTAACCTGGATAAGGTCCCACAGTTAGTAAATGGTGGGAGCCAAAATCTGAACCCAGACCTTAACCCTTAGACTACTACACTGCCGCCTCTCCTACTCTGTAGTAAGCCTCATGACCTCCATTTCTTATTCTGTGAATGGAACGGGCTGGAGTAGGTAATCATGAAAGTTCCTTCCATCTCTAGCACATCATAATTCCACGTACAGAAACACTGGGTACCTTAGGTATATAAACAAAGGAGGAAAGGTGATTTTGTGAGCTGGGAATTAAACACAGTGAGGATGAGAAGAATTTCAATGGAAAATGCTTAGTGGAGGAAGCAGCATTTCACTAATTAAAGACGGAAGGGTGAGAAAGAAGACAAAGACATGCTTGTTTAGAGCTTCTCTGTAGACTAATTCATCTGTTTCATCTCCCACCAAACTGAACCATTTTAGACTACTTTACAGAGGTGCCCTATTCTCTTTTTCCAAAGTAGTAGGCAACGGCTTACAGAAAAAGTCAGCTGCGTAATAAAAGCAAGTAATGCAACTCAACAGACCAACATGTTCCTACCCACATCCAAATGGAAATGTTTACAAGCTTGATAATCAGCTGGGTAATGGACAGACTCCCTTCTACACAAACACAGGCTAATGTCCGCCAGCTAAAATCTGCTGCCCAAAAAATTTAGTTGCTGTTACAGGAACTTCTGAGAATGTTTTCTCCTAAATTCTAAAAAAATCTGATAAAGAAAATAATCAAGCTTAAAAACCAGTGCCCAAGCTTCAAGAGAATGAACAGGGAGTCTTTCACATTCAAAACTGCAATCAAAGTGAATAACGTTTCTGTTGGTACTACATTAAATTTTACAAACTCTAAGTACTAAAAAGTAGTACACCATCCTATCACTTCATGGCACATACTGGAAAGTACATTGGCTTTTCATATAGGTAATCAGCAGTCTTGAAGTGTGCTACTAAATTGGACAGAAAATTAAAAAACAAAGCAGTTAAAAGCAAGATGGACAGAACAGAGACATGTACTGTGACGTTCCATTATAGACCTTAATGGCTATCCCAGGTCAGAGCAAGGAACAAGTGAAGAATGCAGCCACCCACAGAATGCCTCCCCACCCAGTACAAGAGAAAAAAAGAATACCACAGAGTTGGGGAATCTAAAAACTCAGTTATGGAATCTCCAAGGAGACACTCCTTCTTAGTTGATATTCAGATATGGGCTAAGAGCCTCAGGCCTTGAGCTTTAACAAGTAACAGCCAAAAACCCCTCTAAGGGTCAGCATTAGCTGCACTTACCAATCCCAAGACAAGCTCTGCCTTTCATGGACTGTAGTCAAAATGGAACTAGAAGCAAGGAAAACATTTTTTAAATCTTTCCAACCAAATCAACCTATTCCTTTCACTTTCAAAATTTTCAACTCTCGAGTTAGGTTTCCAGTACCTCAATAGAAGATATACACTATGGAAAGTTAACTGGAGATGACCGAAAAAGAGCTCCACTAGTTAAAAAGTCAACAAAAAGGGGCTTCCCTGGTGGCACAGCGGTTGAGAGTCCACCTGCCGATGCAGGGGACACGGGTTCGTGCCCCAGTCTGGGAAGATCCCACATGCCACGGAGCTGCTGGGCCCGTGAGCCATGGCTGCTGAGCCTGCGCGTCCGGAGCCTGTGCTCCGCAACGGGAGAGGCCACAACAGTGAGAGGCCCGCATACCGGCAAAAAAAAAAAAAAAAGTCAACAAAAAAATAAAGGCAGATTACCCTGTACTGTAGTAGACTACTGTGCTTACGGATAAGCAATCATAACTGAATAAAATATAAAAAGCTACCATTTGAAGGCACTGGAAGATAAAAGCAGACAGAAAGCTAAAAAAGGAGAAAAGTACTGGGTGAGATTCACTTTTACACTGCTTTTCAACTAAGGTTACTTCCCAGACCACTTGAGACAATAGACAGAACTGAAGCAGAAAGCAGCATTCTTAAAAATCTGCATGTCAGCTTTCCTCAAATCCTTGGTAGACTCCTGAGTTGTACATATACTGAGGAGAGTCCAAGATTTCCAACAGAAAGCAAATCTGTGAGCAGAGATCAAATTAAAGTGGGAGTTTGAGTCCAATCCAATTAGCTACCTGCCAGAACAAAAGTTAACATTTTTCTGAAGATAAAAAACAGAGTAGTCTCTAAAACATACCATCCACAATGTGTAGCATATGATAAAAAATTACTAGATACGTGGAATCACATTCTCATTTCACATCTTACTGGATACCTCATTAATAAATGAATTAGCTAAAATCTTCAACACATGTTCATTTTATATTTGAATAAGATTCATAACTTTAACTCTGAGAAGCCAAAGACAGTATCAACAAATCACATATCTGAAAAAGTACTCATATCCAGGACTTCTAAGGAACTCTTCCAACTCAGTATTAAGAGCCCAACTAAAAATGGAAGAAGTAGACATTTCACTAAATAAGATATATAAATGGCTTAGTAGGCACATGAAAATATGCTCAACATCATCAGTCATTAGGGAACAGGCAAATTAAAACTACAATGA
The DNA here is from genome assembly GCF_003031525.2 of Neophocaena asiaeorientalis asiaeorientalis. Classification (NCBI taxonomy): domain Eukaryota; kingdom Metazoa; phylum Chordata; class Mammalia; order Artiodactyla; family Phocoenidae; genus Neophocaena; species Neophocaena asiaeorientalis. The sequence goes on from NW_020173946.1 coordinate 225,347, forward strand.
GATGCATATCTATCAGAATCACCTCATATCTATTAAACAACTTGAATTCTTAGCTAAGTTTTATCACAAAGAAAACTCCAGGCCCAGAGAGGATCAAAGTGACAGGTACCAAACAGATAAGGGGAAAAGAATGATATCACTACCAAAAAAATGGAGGGGTGGGGGGATTTTCCAACTTACTTTATGAGGCCAACTTACCCTGATACTAAAACCAGACAAAGACACTACAAGAAAAAAATACAAACCAAACCTCTGATGAACACAGACACAAAAACCATTAACATAATGTTACCAATTCAAATCCAGAAATATGAAAAAGTATAATACACAATGACCCAACTGGGTTTATCCTGGGATACAGTGTTGGCTTATCTTTTGTAAATTAATGAAATTCACCACATTGACAAAATAAAACAGAAAAATGATACAAATATCTCATTAGATGTAGAGAAAGCATTTAACAAAACTCAATACTGATCCATTATAAAAAAAACTAAGGAGGGGCTTCCCTGGTGGCACAGTGGTTAAGAATCCACCTGCCAATGCAGGGAACACGGGTTCAAGCCCTGCTCCAGGAAGATCCCATATGCCATGGAGCAACTAAGCCCGTGCGTCACAACTACTGAGCCTGCACTCTAGAGCCCGCGAGCCACAACTACTGAGCCCACGTGCCACAACTACTGAGCCCGCATGCCACAACTACTGAAGCCCGCACGCCTAGAGCCCATGCTCCACAAGACAAGCCACCACAATGAGAAGCCCGCGCACCACAACGAAGAGTAGCCCTGCTCACCACAACTAGAGAAAGCCCGCGCGCAGCAACAAAGACCCAATGCAGCCAAAAATAAATAAATTTTAAATTAAATTAAATTTTAAAAAACTAAGGAAACTAAGAATAGAAAGGAAATTTCATCAACCTGACAAAAGGGAATCTGCAAAAATCCGATAGCTAAAATTATATAGAAGGATAAAAGTTTGATTGCTTATCCCTAAGATAGGCAACAAGAATATCAGTTCTCACTGGGAATCTACAAAAGACCTACTAGAAACAAGTGATTTTAACAAGGTGGCAGGTCAATAAACAAGAATCCATTGTATTTCTACATGTTATAACAGACAATTGGAAGTTGAAATTTCAAACATCTATAACAGTTCCAAAAATATGAAATACTAAGTATAACAACATGTTGCAATTGAAAACATGCTTTTAAAAAATACTTAAGATATTTAAAAATAGATACACATACCATAGCTAAATGCCAACTGTTCCCAAATTGAGCTACATATTTAATTCATTTCCAATAAAAACTTCAATATTCTGTTACAGAAATCAATAAGCTGATTTGAAAATGCACATGGAAATGCAAATGACCTATAATATCCATATGAATTTTGAAAAAGAACAAAGTTGGAGGGCTTACACTATCTGACCTCAAGACTTAACCACAAAGCTATCGTAATCAAGACAGGGTAGTACTGGTCTAAGGAGAGATATAAAGGCAATGAAACAGAAGAATCCAGAAACAGACCCACACATATATGGTCTATTCATTTTTCAATAAATGGGTCAAGGTAATTCAATAAGGAAAGGATGGTTGTTTTCAACAAATGGTGCTGAAACAAGTGGGTATCCATAAGCAAAAAATGAACCTCAACCCTTCCCTCACACCAACTATAAAAGTTAACTCAGACCACAAACCTAAATCTAAGGGACAGAATTTCTCACAGGAAACATGAGAAAATGTTTGTGACCTTGGGTTTGGCAAAGATTTCTTATACAGAACATAAAAAGCATAAACTAGAAAGAAAAAAATGGATAGATTGGATGATGACAAAATTAAGAACTTCTTTCTGCTCTTCAAAAGACACCATTAATATGAAAAGGAGAAATTATCTGCCAAACATATCTGGTAAAGGACATGTATTCAGAATATATAAAGAACTCTTACAATTCAGTAAGACAAATATCTCAAAAAGAAATTAACAGATCTTTCACCAAAAAGGATATATGCTCAATATTAGTAGTCATCAAGGAAATGAAAATTAAAACCACCATGAGAAAAGCACTATCCACCCCCTGCATGGTTTAAATTTAAAAGACTGACAATACCAATTTTTGACAAGAGTGACTGGAACCCTCATACATTGCTGGTGGGATTGGAAAAATGAATACCCACTTTGAAAAACAGTTTGACAGGTTCTTTGTAAAGTTAAGGATATACTAACTATATGATCTGGCAATCCCACTCTAAGGTATTTACTCAAGAGAAATAAAAATACATGTCTGCAAAAGACTTATATGAAAGTATTTCCAGAAGCTTTACTCATAATAGCTAAAAGCTGGAAACCATCCAAATGTGCATCCAACCAGTGAATGGGGAGACAATTTGTCATATAGCCAAACAATGGAATACTTCTCAGCAAAGAATGGAATTCCTGACACATTCAGCTACATAGATGGATTTCAAAAGCATTATGAAAATGCCAGAGACAAGACACTATAGACTGTATGATCCCATTCTTATGAAATTCTAGAAGATGCAAAACTGTAGTGACACAAAGTATATCAGTGCTTGCCTAGCACTCTGTGGAGTAACATAAATGTCCTATCCCTTGATTGGGGTGTTGGTTATATGACTGTATGCGGCTCACAGAACTAATTAACTGTATACTTTAAATGGATGAAATTTATCGTATGTAAATTATACTCTAACAATGCAGATTTTAAAACAATTTCTTTTTTATTTCTTCAAACAATTCAACTATTCTTTAAAAAGCTGTAATGCCTGATGTCACTGTGTTGAACATCAACTACCCCTGGTTCCACGGCTGGGCCAGGACGACAAAGCTTCTCAGCTTCTCTCACCACAAGCGCGGTAATGGGCTGGCAGCAAGAGGCCAGCAAGAAGTCACAAGGAGCATGAAAAGTACATGAAGCGAGGTAACTAAGACATTGTCATACGTCTGTTAAATAGCACTGACAAGCACTTGGATAACAAGAGTAAAGTTACAATGACACAGCAGCCACAGGATGTTACTGCTCACAGAGAAGTATAAAACTGAATGCTCCTGTGAAGAAGCATCTCTGTTTCTCCCCACATCTCCAAAGAGACATCAAATCACTGAATTCTCTTCACTGTCAACGCTTAAAGCTCTGGGCCTTTGTCTAACTGCACATCTGTCGAATGCACACTGGGTACTCAGAACAAAAGAAACTGATTAGGGCCTACCGACTTCATTAGTTATAACATCCAAGGCAGGGAGGGAGGGGAGAAGATATTTTGAAAAGGGAAAAGCTATCTTTAAAAATCTATAAGCTAGATAAGAATTTGGAAGAACCTTGTACAAGCCACTTAATCTCCCTAGGCCTGTTTATTCCCCTATACAGCAAACTCTATAAACCCCATGCTAATATTTTAAGATTTTCTATTTAGGGTCTAAGGTGTCCTGGCTAAAGTCTGTATGCATAGTTATTAAAACAGACAGATCAGTTGTGTTATTTAATACATGCTGCTTAACAGTCACAGGTCCTTGGGTTGAAAGGAAAGAGGTTAGTAGTTAAATCTATATCTTAATGGTAGCAGGTCCACCAGAAATGATCCTCAAGTGATTAACTCAGAATTGCATCATATCAATCACTGAAATAATGGCAGCCGTGTTACCAAGTAGCTATTCCAGAAGTATGCTTAGGGGTAAATGCTATAATTTTACACCTAAAACAGTACCTGTCTAAACCGGATTAAGCTGTTTATCACAATTTGGAGCAGCTTGGAAAGAGGTAGCTTTGATGACAGTAACACCCAATAGTAATACACACTGTACGCAGCAACTACAGCCAGTAACTTCAGACCTACCTGTATACCAGAAGGCACTCTCTGGTTGCATAGGACACGTGCACAGGTATTGGGTCTCTCATGCATCCTCTTACATATTTCTGCATCTAATGAGGACCAGAGACTGTGCTACTCTGCAGACAAAGAAATTAACCACTTGGTAGTCACAGCCCTGAAGGAGCTCTCCAACTGTTAGAGAGATACGTAAACACCTAACTGCAAGGCAGTGATAATCATTCCACAGATACTTACCAAAGTAGAAAGGGTGGAATAGGGCAAGTTTCACAGTAGCACTATCTGAGCTTAAAAAATTAGCAAGGACTAAACTCTTTCCCCAAATATTAACTGAATTACATTTTAAGTAAGACTTTATACAGAATTCTACAAATCCAGTTCATGTCCTAAAGCCCTTTATACTTGTGCTGCTTTGTTTGGGTCTCTTCATATGATAAAGAACAAAACTTCTGAAAGTGATAAGATGGAACTCATATGAGAGAATCAAGACATCTCGTTAGTACCCCAATCTTCTTTAAAATATCAAAGCTACATTGTTAAAATGCTAATGTACTACTCTTACAAGCTACAAGTCACAACTGATTTTACCACAAGTTAATTTTATTTCATAGTCATTTTTCCAAAGATATTACCTCTCATCTACTACTAGAGATTAAAATAGTCCAAACTTACAGAACTACCACTAAATCATAATATAGTCATAGTCATAATACACTGTTATTTTCAAATGTTGATATACGTCTAGATTGTCACCAGCCCTAAAGGGTCATCAGCCATAACAGAATATGCTCAGGCTAATTTAAACATGTAATGCAGATTGTGAGCCAGGTTAGATAAAACTAGAAAGCAAAAACAGGATTCCCAATTTCAGTTCCTTGCAGCCTTAGTGGGTTTCCATGGAATATCTCAAAACTTCCTTTACCCTGAAAAATACAAGAAAGCTTTTCCACCATGGTCTCGTAATATTCACTGATCTATTCAATACTCAAGAACCATCTCCCTGCACAATACTTTCAGAGCAAATAATCAGAAATTGACTCTCAATCTGCTTACAAAGTGAGCTATTCTGGGCTGTTCCTATACCATGTAAGTCATGAAACAGTAAGTTTTTGTGTGGTGGTTCTCTCATATTATTCTGAGACAAAAGTAGAGAAAAAAATTAGTATGTAAATTTTAGTCACTGAGGATATTAAAAACAGGCATCAGAAATGACCTCCTCAACCCTGCTTTTAGTCAACACTTAAGTCAGTAACTTGGATGAAGACAGAGAAAGCAGGTTGATCAAACTTGTTGCGTCTAATAATGGGTAGCAGGTTCGATACCAGAACCCAGATCCAAAAAGATTACAAGCTGGAACGTCAGGCCCTGACTCTGTTCATTTATTTATTCATTCATTCATTCACCACAGTTTAGTATACAGCTACTGCTAGGCACATTGTGTTAGATGCTGAAGATGAAAATAATAATAAAAACACAGTGTTTGCTCTCAAAGTACATACATTCCGAGGGCAACAGAGAGGAACACAAGTTAAGTGGAATGATATGCCTTAGTTATCCAGGTAGATGACATGAGAGTATGGGGAAGAAAAAATGGTCCAGAAAGGCTTCACAGAAGAAGAGGTGATTCTTGAGCTGAAAGAAGTTGAAACACATCAGAGATGACAGAAAAGAGGGGTCCTTCTAGAGAGATAAAACTGTGCATACTCATATAGAGAGGCATATATAACTCACAGATGTTTAGGGGTACAATTAATGGTAGTTCAGTAGGGCTAGAGCACAGGTTCTAAGGGGATGGTGGGTGGGTGGGAGGGAGGCAGGAAGGGAGGAAAAGCTTGGGGAGTAAGCAAGCAAAAATCAGAATCATTCAAACATTTATTAAGTGCCTACTAGGTACCAAGTACTGAAAATATGCAAGGTATACATTTACAATCAAGGTATACATTTAGAATCAATTATATAAAATAAAGGCATGTAAGATGCAGCACAGCAGAAGCACTTGTAAACTACACTTAAGGGTTGGTTGATACTAAACTCAAATGAAGAGTTGACAGCATAAAAGAGCTGACAGCATAAAAGAGCTGCCAAAATCACTGGTATGCATTAATAAGCGTACTCAGTGTCTAAAGCAAAGAAGCTGACAGATGATTCCAAACCACTGTTTACTCAACGTATCTAGAATATAATGGTCCATTCTGGGAACCCCATCAAGACAGGCAAAAAATTTTAAAGGTTGGGAACAAAGTGAAAGGGATGGTAAGAGAAATGAAAACTATGTCTTAAAAAGTAACATTTGATAAAACTAAACAGGCTTAACCAGGAGAAAAGATCTAAGGATCTTTAAATTAAAGGATCTTTAAGGTTCTCTTAACTCCAAGATTCTATAGCTTGACGACAAAGCATAAATTTTAAAAGCTTATTTATGGTGGTTCAAAAGTTTTATTCACGCCATCACTGTCACCAATAAAATACACAGTGTACCTATGATGAGTAGGATGCAGTGCTAGACAGTGAGAAGAGGAAGATGGATAGGATGTTGAATCCTTTGCAGAATTCAAAGGTACTAAAATCCAAGTACTTATTTACTTTCAAAGACCAGAGACTAGAGTACAAAAGACAGATCTATAGACAGATATATAGCAAGGTTAAATTATAGTAAGTGCCTAAAGATCAATACAGATAGTTACATTTCTGATTAAAAGAAAACTATACAGTTTAGTCCCTCTGCTTTTATCATTAATCTATATGTAAACTGGTAAATGGGGGTGGGGTGGGGTAGCAATTGAAAAGTCTGAACCTACATAACTTTACTATTAGGTATATCCTGATATAAATTTGTTAAGAGCCCTAGCTCTGACATCAGATTGCCTGAGGTTAAATTCTAGCTACATCACTTACTAACCACATAATCTTGGGCAACCCAATTGTACCTCTGAGCTTTAGTCTTCTCTTTGTAAAGATAGATGAGTGAGAAACTACTGGTTTTAAATTCCTGCTGTAAAATTAATTCCTTAAAACAGAATTACACAAAAATGTACAAAATTAGAGATGACCTAGAATAACTGGCTATGATGAAACCAAAAGGAAATCAAAGTAATCAACATTTATGTGGAAGGCATATTATTATATACAGATTCTTGTAAGCTTCCATTAATGCCTGAGAAGTAGACATTATCCCTATTCTACAAGAAAATGCGTATCAGCATTCAAGGAACTTGTCTAAGGACACCCTGCTCAAAATCGGTAGACTCTGGAGTCAATCCAACTCCAAAACTCTTTATTTTTTAATCCTAGACCACACTACCTCCCCAAAATCGGTAACCAAATTTCTAACACCTATCTAGGACATACACTGGTGCACACCTGTGGATGGACACAGGAACTAGAGGGACAGACAGGGAGATGTTTGAATATTTATGACCAGGGAAGTCACTAGTCTGATAAAGCCTAATAGAGGCACCCAGCCCTCATGCCAGACTGAAACCCTCTGGCTGCTGGATCACAAGGAATGTGTTGGAAGACAACCAGCCATCTTGGGGGAGGTCCAAGGAGAGCCAGAGCAAAGAGAAGTGGGAACAAGGGCTTGGGGCAGTATTTCAAACTTCTAACAATCAGTATGGCCTCACCAGTGCATACTAGCTGGATGTGAGCATGCAAGCATGCATTTTTTTAAAAGTTACGGTCAGAATTACAGGACTGTGGCCTCCACATTTCAATCCAGGCATATTAACAACGACTCATTACCAAGTGACTCCATGCACTGCCACCAGCAACATCATCTAGGAGAGAAAAGCAAAGACCCAACAAAGGCCTCCCCAGAGGCTACTCTCTGCCAAAGCTGACTCTGATCTCAATAGAACTCACTGCCTTTGATCTAGCCAGTCCAGCTCAAATATTTCAGGCTCCTTTTTGCCCTTTCTCAGAAACAAGAGGGTAGCAGGAAAGGAAAGCAAAGAAGAAAGGCAAAAGGAAAAGCAGCACAAACAAAAAGATTCAGTGTTCACTGCAGACCTCCAAAAGAAACCAGCCCTGGCACGTTTCAAAAACCACTGTATTCTACCACTCTGTGCAATTCAGTCTTGGCTGCAACTTAAACTACTGATGTCCTAACAGGGTGGATGTGTAAGACCCAGAAAGAAACACTACAAGGACTGAAATCAGTCAGTCTGGTTAAGACCAGACATTTGGGGGAAAGTAGGGCAAGCAAGCCTCAATTCTTCCTAGGTTCTATGCCCGTCATCCTTTTCCCCCTTCTTCTCATAAACAATGTCAAAACAGTAATGATTTCTAGTTAATTTGTTCATTGAATTAGGAAATATTTATATCCCTATTCCCTCAAATAATTTCTTCTGTCCCATTCTCCCTCTCCTCTTTTTCTGGAACTTCAATTGCATGCATATTATAGACCTTTTTTAAATTGTCCCACAGGGCTCTGGGGCTCTGTTCATTTTTGTTTCAATCATTTGTCTTTCTGTTCTTCAGATTAGGTAATTCTTATTGATCTAAAAGTTCAGTGATTCTTTTCTCTGTCCTCTGTTAAATTTAACCTGTAAAGTTTTTATTTCAGATAGTTTTTCTTTTTTTATAGTTTCTATTTCTGTACTGAGATTTTGTAGTTTTTTCATTACAAGCAGATCTCCCTGCACATAACGAAGTATAAATAATAGCTGCTTAAACATCCTTATCCCCTAAATCCAACATTTGGGTCATCCTGGGATCAATCTCCGTTGATTAAATTTCTTTTGCGAAAGGGTCACCTTTTCCTGTTTCTTCATATTTTGAGTAATTTTAGATTGTATCCTGGATATTGTGGAGACTCTGGATTATTTTATTCCTCCAAATAATCTCGATTTTTGTTGTTTGTTTGTTTTAGCAGGCAGTTAATTGAACTCAGACAGCAAACTTCTGTCTCTTGGATAGCAACTCCAATCTCCAGTTTAAGCCTTGGCTTGGATCCCCCATGTTCCTTCATGTTCAATGGCTGTGACTGCCCTGAACTGTCTCTTCTGGTGATAACAAGCCATAAATATAAATACTGGGGGTTTCCTATGGACTTAAAAATGAGAAATCCACCCAGTGACTGACTGCCTGGTCCCTTCCTCCACATATCAACTGCCCTCCAGAATCTACTTTGTTGGTTACTCTCTAGTACTTTTAATATTTTTGTTTTTGTATTTTATCTAGAATTTATAGTTGGTAAATTATGACAGTCTAAGTGAAGCTGGAATTCATGCCAGATTTACACTGGAATGCAGTTTAACAAAAAGAGTGAGAAAATCAATAATTTTATTTCATTTATGGAAATTATCAAAGTAAAATTTTGGTTCAGATTTCTTTGTGAGAAAGAAGAAGAAGTACACACCACCTGTAAAGAAGCACTGAGTAAATATAATAAGACTGGACATCTGTACAAGCTTCTCTCCAAAGGAACTCAGAAACTATGCTACTCTAAACTGCCATGTGCAAATGATGTAAGAAAGACTGTATTGAAAGCAAAAAAACAAACAAAAACACCAACAGGAGAAGAACCAGCATAGTTAAAGAAAACAGGAGCAGAGGGACTTCCCTGGTGGTCCAGTGGTTAAGAATCCACACTTTCACTGCTGGGACGTGGGTTCGATACCTGGTCGGGGAACTAAGATCCCACATGCCATGCAGCATGGCCAAAAAAAACAAAAAAACAGGAGTAGTAAGTAAAGTAAGTTAACAGGAAAAAGGAGACAAAATATTTAAAATGACAAAACAGTAACTCAAAAAGAAGCATGGGGAATTTAGGTGGCAAAGATCCTAAAAGACATTTATAAGGTTACAAATATCACTATATTAGTTAATTCATATGCTCAAAACTTTTGGATGTTAACAATGTCTTAGCACTTGGACTACATGCTGAGGACAGAGGTGAAAATATATATAATCCTGCTCTCACAGAGTTTAAAATCTAGTGAAAAAGACAAGAAAGCAAACATTTAATACAATAAGATAGATAAGATACAATGCAACGATATTAGTTCTCATGCTTTCATAACAAACTACCACAAACTTAGTGCCTTAAAACAACAACAAAAAAATTTACTTTACAATTCTGTAGGTTAGAAATCTAAAAACGGATCTCACTGGGCTAAAAACCAAAGTGTCAGTAGGACTGCATTCCTTTCTGGAGGGTCTCAGGGAAAATCTGTTTCCCTATCATTTTTTGCAGCTTCTGGAGGGCACCTGAATCTCTTGGCTGTGGCCCTTTTCTCCACCTTCAAAGTCAACAACATTGAACTTCTCTGACCCTTTTTCAACCTTCCCCTCACTGGTGTCCGCTCTCACTCGCATTCTTTCTCTCTCCCTCTCCCCCCACTCTCCCCCCCCCTCCCCCAACC